>NW_026042333.1:317584-635168 GCF_023856365.1 Brienomyrus brachyistius
TATTCTAATGCTTATATGGATGGTATCTGATCTCCTTACCAACGCGTTGATAAATCAAAGTTTTGCAGTGATTAACTTCGGGTAACGAATTCGGTCCTCTGCTGCATTCATCCGTGGCACGATCACACCAGAAATTAGCGCTTGGCGGTGATGGAGAGCTGACAAGCCTGCGCTTTTGGTTTCCGTTCTCTCTCTGAGTTGCATCTTGATCGTGCAACTTTCTACTTTCCCCCTTTTATCCCTCTCTTTGCAGCATGGAGGGAGAAAAGAAATTAACACAGTCTACAGACATGTATGTGAGTTATTTGGGTTTTAGTGAAGTTCTGTTTTTAATTCAAACAGGAAAGAAACTGCGGTATGGATCCCCTTAGATAGCCTGTTTTATGTAATGGCAGGCTACAGATCTCCACTCGGCTTTCGACATTGATTTTATGGTTTATGTTTTTTGTACAGTCATCCAGTACAGGGCGATACATTTGCGCCAGCTGTATTTCTTGAAATGTTATTTGATCGATCAGCAAAGGTGAATTACGTTTATTTGCTTAGTAAGTTGATCATCTTGATTGAGTCTATCTCAGGCAACCAAGAGTCATTGTAAGGAAAACACAAGTTTTATTGGTAATTTTATCTTGCAGAAATCCCAGTTGGTAAAATGTCGACGGAAAGAATTCCGCAAAAAAAGAGAAATTTCACGTACACTTCACCTATACTAATTTTTGACTGCGATGTAAAATCACCACCCGACAAATTATGTTCCTACTTGTGTTTTTATTGGGTAATTTGTACGAGCGCATGGTTTGTGATGTAGATCTGTACTAAGTCCAAAAATATATAAACTTATCTCTACTTAAACATCTAGAAAAATAATTGTATCTGTGTTTCGTATATCTTTTATTTAGGCCTAATCGAAAACTTGATTTAATCAAAATACTTGTATTTACATTTACTTCTCAACGTCTCAATTCAGACGTTTAGCAGGTAAATGTCAGTATCAGAAATGACTCCCCAGGAATCAGCCAGTAAACATCAACGAGGTTTCCCGCCTTTTTCAGCTTTATAGTTCAGCCTTTGAATAAGATCATTTGCATCGATTGTTGAAGTGGAAAGAAATCATTGCTTGTCTGAAGAAGCTTCCACGATAAGTTATCAGTTCATTTTGTGATCTCTTTTCTTCCAAAAACAACAGCGAAGTGTAACCTGAAAAGACGCTAAGAGATACAGCACGCGCAAAAGATATCGTCCTTAATTGGTCGCATCTTCTTTGTCAAAGATTTGAATAAGCATCACAGTCATGAAGGATCGACGTTTACATAATCAGTTTCCCCGCAAAATAAAAACACAAAACTCTCTTTAAACCGCCTATCCTGGCTGGGTTGCGGGAAAAAGGATTGCATTTATAAATATAAAATATTAGCACCCATTTCTTCTCCAAGATAACTCGTGTGATAACCAGACTTCTTATTTAAGCGAAGCAGAAGAGCTCTGGATATATTTTTGAAAAGCCGTTCATCTGAAAACACACTTCATTATTCCACTATCCACTTCCACTGTAGATAGATGCACCTGCTTCTCCACAGCTACCAGTGCTGCCTCCAAAGGTCCAAAACAACGTGATCAGTATCTCCTGTTTTTCATCACCCCTGCTCTCACTCCACTAGTTAAAAAAAAAACAGTACTGATTTGTACCTTTGCTTGTCACTGGGACTGTACCCTCGAGGGTTTGCAAATTTTACCCTTAGCTGTATGTAATTGTACCTTTTCAGGTACAAAAATGGACTCTGAGGAACATCCTCGAGGTACAAACAACATTAATGTACCATCAATGGTGCCAGAATGTTCTTCATAGTCCACTTCTGTACCTTAAAATGTACAATTACCTACAGCTATACGTTATTGTACAATTGGCAGACCCTTAAGGGTACAACCCAGTGACAAGCAAAGGTACAAATTGGTACTCTTTATTTTGGAGAATGTACTATTGTGGGCAGTTCCAGTAAAATGACCATCATAAGCTGTAATGACCAGCTAAACCATCAAACCATAATGCAAAAAAATACCATACGCTAAACATACTAAACCGTACATACCACAAGCTATGTTTATTCAGCAGGAGTCTCTTTAACCCCAGTTTTTAAAGAGTTTCATGGTTACAGTTTTTAGAGAGTTAATTACATAGATCAAGAAGGAGTAAAGCCAAGTTGCATCAAACCCGTTAGCATCACTTGTCGACCGCACTTGTTAATCTTTGTTCTCCTTTCTATCGAGGTCCACAATCCTTTCAGAGCAGCACACAAGCTCCGCCCTTAACCTCCATGAAATCGGGGTCCAAGTCACTGGGTAGCTTGTCCTTCTCTGCCCAGATGTTGAGCTCGCCGAACACGCCCGTCTCGATCATCTCCTCCTGCCAGGGGATGGGGATGCTCCCCGAGGCAAACTCGTTGTAGAAGTCGACGTCCTTCTGGTCGAGCATCACGCCCTTGATGGTGCTGAAGGCTCCCACTTCTTCAATGTCCTTGGCGTACACCATCTTGGGGTCGGGGATGAAGGGAGGTGTCAGTAAACCTGGAGGAGCATATTAAAAGCGATTAAATGACAGCACTTCCTTCATGAAAGAATCCGTCCGTATGTCTGCATGTTTTAGCACGGAGACGCGATACACCTGCTTCTAGCCGGCCCCAGCTGATCTCCGCAAAGAAGGGCTGGTCTTTCAGCACTTCACAGCTGTTGTTCTTGAAGCCAAGACGCATCTCTGGGTCTTTCTCCAGCAGGCCTTCGCAGAGGTCCTTGCACTCGCCGCTGAAGCTGTCTGGGTACGAGACTGGGTCTGACAGGATGCGCCGGGTCACTTCGTCGTTGTCCACCTGGGAGGTGTTGGATGACCGCCCATGTCAGGGCCATCAAATGCCAGGCAGAACATTACCCCAATGTTGGAGCTGACAAGTGCATTTTAGCTGTTAGCTGAAACTTTTTTAGACAGAGTCATATACAAAGATCACCGTTTGACTCTTTAATCTGCCTGGATGTGTTGCTGATTTTGATATTTTGTGTAGTTAAGGACGTGGTTTAATAAAGTCTAAAACCACTGGCTAAAAGTTGCACTATTCAATCGGTCAATCTTAACTCCTCATAATGTTTTGCTAACTGAACAACTATATTATAGGTCATTTTAGATTGATTGTTTAACCATCGCGCCACCTATTGGATGCATATGTAAGTACATATAAAAGCTGTAGAGGTCATTTTGTTGGCCTCAGGGAGTTTACCTTGTCGCCCCGACTCCGGAAGGGCCCCTTGGCGGCGATCATCTCGAACAGTGTCACCCCCAGGGTGAAATAGTCCACGCTGTAATCATACTCCTGGTTTTGCAGCAGCTCGGGAGCCATGAAGCCTGGGCACAGACCCACCCGGCATTGATACACCCACAGGGTGGCACTAGTCGTCACACTTTGCACGACAAAGCTATCGCCTCCGTTGTGGTGGACCTGGAGCTTACCGTCCTTAATACAAACTAGTCCAAGACTCTAACAGGCTACTGTAGTCTGCACCTGAATGACTCCCCTTAGGCTAATGCTGACTGATACTACTATTGCTATACTGAAATACAAATGACAACCCATAGGCTAATGTTAATGCTAATGCTGTTATTATTAACACCCTACTGGTTCCCCAAGAGGGTATTGCTAACTTAAGCTAATGCTAACGTTGCTATTGTTAATATCCTAATGGTTCCCCAAGAGGCTATCGCTAACTTAAGCTAATACTAACAGCACTATTGCTAATATCCTAATGGTTCCCCAAGAGCCTATTGCTAACTTAAGCTAATGCTAACGTTGCTATTGTTATGATCCCTGTTGTCCCACTGACCTGGTGTGCCTGCATACCCCTTCGTTTTATGTTTGTCTGGTGGCAGCTCAATCGCCAGGCCCAGGTCAGAGAGGCGCACATGACCTGGAAGTGAAATGGAAACATCACACCGCTAAGGCCAATGCAGTCAGTACAGACACCAGCAGGAAGCAAAAGCCATCAGATGCCACAGACTGGGCGCTACCTGCATCGTCCAGCAGCACGTTCTCCGGCTTCAGGTCCCTGTAGACGATCCTGTGCTGGTGCAGGTGCTCCAGGCCGCAGATGATCTGCGCTGTGTAGAAGCAGGCCCTGGTCTCACTAAAGCCTGGGTTCTTCTCATCCACGTTGTACATGTGATACCTGCTCACATGAGGACATGAGTTCTGAGGGACACTTTGGCGTCAGGGTTAATAATCGGCCAAAAGAATATGGGTACACATTACTCTTTGATGTTTGCACAGTCCTGCTATGAGCCAGTTAAGATGTCACTATGATCGTTCTGGAGGTGTTTCATTGGTCCATTTATAATTCTTAATAATTAAAAGAATTAATAGTTGCAATTTTCTGCAATGGGCTGGCCCCCCATCCAGGGTTGTTCCCTGCCTCGTGCCCATTGCCTCCGGGATAGGCTCCGGACCCCCCGCGACCCAGTAGGATAAGCAGTTTGGAAAATGGATGTATGGATAGTTGCAATTTTGAGCTAACATGTGGCTAACCTACCAGCGGGCTGCCTCACAAGCAGATGACAAGATGTTGCTTTAGAGCTGCTTAAAGTAACACAGATGCCTTCTCGCGCCTACCTGAGGTCTCCCCCGTTCATGATGGTCATCACCAGGCAGAGCTCTTGCTTGGTCTGAAAGGCGTAGGCTAGCGTCACTATGAAGCGACTCTGCACTTTCTCCAGAATCCTCTTCTCCACTATGGCACCCTAGCAGAATGGTGAGGGATTGGGACAGGTGGGGGAAAAGGGGATGGGACAGGGTGCCGATCAACCAATCATCTGCTAAAAATGTCACTCCCGTAACCAATAAGAATGCCTGGATTCCCCCCCCCCCCCCAGAAACATGCTTCATATAAATACGTCTAGAGAAATTCCTGAATCATTTCAGACGCACACAGGTGGGTGAGTGTTAGATGGTAATTAATCCTCCTCTCTGCATGAGGCGATGAAATTCCAATTAGTAACCGGATAGTAACTGTTTTTAATCAGTTTTTACTGCATTTAAGATGAGAGGTATAACATGACTTGAAAAGGACCCTTCAGGTTCAACCGCATACACAGCAATCAGTGGCTGGATTCAGACCCACAAGCATAGAGGCATAAGGCAGCATTGCTGCCCACTGATCCACAACAGGGGAGAATCTTTAACTTGAATGAAAACAATTTCCGTCTTTACAAACTGACTTGTGAACCAGACAGTCAGCAGTGAGACTCGCAGTCTGACTTGATAGCTCACGGCCCAGAGTTCCGAACTACCGTGATTAATGTCGACCCATTTCTGTACAGCCAAAAGCGTTAGTGAGCCGATTCAGGTTAACTAACTTGAGGTTAACTAATTTAAGCAAAGCAGGACTCCTCCTGGGATCTGGGCCCGCCCCTTTCTCTCTGACGAGGTCACTTCCTGATCTCTTGATCCTCCCTGCTACCCCAGTTGGCATTTATTAACAGAATTAAGCTGGAATGTTTGAAATGAATAGGTGAATATTCACACGGAGACACTCTGTGTGACCTCATACCTAATTCATGCCCAGGGTTCTGTGCAGGTCAAACGCACATGTTTTTATGAATATAAGCCTCTAAGCTGCTGGCGGGGTTTGAGTTCAGTACCCTGAGATGGCTACCCTGCAGGTATCTTTCACCTTAGCATGAGTCTGCACTCAATCAGTAGCAGTATTCACACTCTCTTAAAACAGCCTGGAATGTTCTGCCTCGGTATTCACTGGGAGCCGGCATCTTCTCCCTCAGCTGTCCTCGGCCAGCTCCCTTTGGCAGCCGTTGACCAGGAGGTTAATCTCTCTTACCTGCTAAGTCTTTGATGGACAGGAGCATGATTGGTTTGGACATCAGTTCCGTTGGTCTCAGTGCGACTGAGAAGCTTTGCTCTGCATACCAGACCCAAAAGCCTCTTTGTGTTGAGGAAGAACACCCTGATTTCAGCGCGCTAATTCCCTGCACTGAGATCACCCCGACAACCCCACTTCCTTCTGTGTTTCATAGCTAATTTGTCTCATTGTACGCGTGCACATTTTGAAATGACAATAAAGTCTGATGACTTACCTTACATCTTGCTCCCCCCTTCTTGGTCTATCTTTAAAACCCAATCCTCTCCCAACCCCATGCCACTCTACATTCTGCTTTATTTGCCTTCATTTTTCCTGTCCCGCAGATCGATTAGTCATGCCTGAATTTATGCCTTGGCCCATCGACCTGGCCTAGCCTGGCCTGAGTGGAGAGCATTTAGGTCTGATTAAAGTTTCAGCAGAAATCTACTGCTTTGGTCTAGTGAGGTCTACTATATATGGGGTGAGTGCAGTTCGGTTCTTTAATTATAAACGTCTTACATAATCCCCTTATTATCAATTGGCTTGGCCCGTGAACCAAACCGGAACAGGGAAGCTTCCAGAACACCTGCTGCCCCAGGGAAGCACACAAAAAGCCATAAGCAGGGACCCGAGCCGGAGGTGCTGCACTCTCGCAGCTTTTCCACACAGTCTGCTGGCTCTAAAGTTCCTGTAAGTGGGGAACCGTCAGGCATGAGAGAATCTCATGAGAGAGAGAATCTGAGAAGTCCTCAGATACCTTGGCTTTCCAGAGCCTGGTCATCATTATGAATTATATAATCCACCCAAAACGAAGACTTGATGAGTGTTTTTAATGGCAGCAACAGCAAAACTCCTTCAGTCTTGGAACTTGAGTGTTCATCATGGTTTATCGTCATTGTTATCTCACGTATATATCCTTCCCTTATACTAAAGGTTCCTCAATTTGAACCTTAAACAAGGTACGATGGAAACACAGCAAAGCATGGCTTTAAGGTTCGATCTGATGCCCACCTGCATCTAATGACATCTAAGACCAAACGAACGGAGCAGGAAGCAGCTTGGAAAGACCCTATCAACAAGGTAAACAGTCAACGTCATGCTCAAAGGATCAAAGCCATGGTGAGATAAAGAGAGATGCCTCCTTACCTCATAGCCCTTCCGCTTCTTCAGCCTTTTCTTGTTGAGCTTCTTGTTGGCATACATCTTACCTGTAGCCTTCATCTGGCAGGCATATACCTCCCCAAATCCCCCTTTTCCCAGCATCCGGAAATCCATAAACCACTCCTCTGTGACGGTCTGGCTCTCCAGCCATTTGAACTGCACGTAGCGTAAGAAGAACATGCTGTCTTTGAAGCCCTGAAGGGC
Source organism: Brienomyrus brachyistius (assembly GCF_023856365.1). NCBI lineage: Eukaryota > Metazoa > Chordata > Actinopteri > Osteoglossiformes > Mormyridae > Brienomyrus > Brienomyrus brachyistius. The sequence goes on from NW_026042333.1 coordinate 324,839, forward strand.
CTGGGCCTCCAGGTGGTTCAAGAGTTGTTCCTCACTCTCCTTGAACAGATCGCCACGGATGTTTCTGTAGTCCTCCTTGACCCGGATGATGGCTTTTTCCTCCAGGAAGCTGCAGAAGGTGTTGGAGGTTGAGTCGTAGTACTTGTTGACGATCTTCTGGGCCTTTTGCACACGGTCCCTCTCCTGTGAGATGCTGTAGTCCTCAATGTCCTTCCAGAGGTCGCCGGCGGCCTTGTGGACCTCGCTATCATCCAGGTACTGCTGGAAGAGGCGCCTTCCAATGGGCTGCTGGATGCAGATGCTGCAGAACTTCATGTCCAGAGTGGTCTTCAGGTCCTCGCACTGCTTAATATGGGGCAGCTTGAGCCTGGCGCGCATCCTCTTGTCGCGCATGGCGGTGGCGGCGGTGGCGTCCATGCTCCCGCGAGCCGACACGTAGGCCGAGTTGGCTACCACGGTTTCCAGGCCCCCAAAGTCCATGGCCGGCTTACTGCCTGCCGGGGGAGGGCAAGAGGAAACTGAAACATCTTTATCAACAGACCAAAGATGCGCTCAAGACAAAGCAACCATGATATCCACCACCTTCCAAGCCTGTCGTCCCTTTATAGCCTGGCGTTACTCAGAATCTTCCTGGTCAAATCGAATGCCTGTTTCTTGTTTTTCTTTAGCAGTCACATTGTTTTTTACTCTGTTTCTTTGAGTAAAAAGGGATTTAATTACATTCTTTGGTTCAGAAAGATGTTACACTCGCCAAAGGATGTCTGTTTGTCTTCACTATACTCGGTGAGACCACACTCTCAAACCCACCTTACTCTCTTACAGGCTCCTGGCTATACTCTGCGAGTCCATACTCTCAAACTTACATTACTCTCTTACAGGCTCCTGGCTATACTCTGTGAGTCCGTACTCTCAAACTTACCTTACTCTCTTACAGGCTCCTGGCTATACTCTGTGAGTCCGTACTCTCAAACTTACCTTACTCTCTTACAGTTTCCTGGCTATACTCTGTGAGTCCGTACTCTGCAAACTCCACACACTCAGAGCTGGGACAGAGACTTAAACCCTGGTTCCTCAGATTAAAAATGCAGTCTGGCGCAACATTATCAGAGTCAAAATCAGGTAAGAGTTAAAGTACCTATTTGTCATCTTCAGCTTTATGATGCATGGGTCATACGCTGCGGTCGTTGGTCGTGGTTAGTTAAAAACACAATTTAAAAATATCATTGATATATTCAGTCGTGCAAATGGGCAATGAAACCAAATGATCGGGAATATGCAAAAAATAGTTTTTGGTTACAGTGTTATGATTCCAGTGTATCGAGGTGGTAAGTTAATCGTTTTGGGGAATCCGTAATTCCGTTAAAAACTGAACTAACTGGCGGGTCAAAAATAGCCTAAAAACGACGATGTGCCAGCGTCTATTTTTTTTAGAGGATCCGATTATACAGATTATCAACCTTTAACTTAATGTTTGCATTGTCTCTATAGTGGCACTGTGTCTGTCTAAGCGGATCATCCATTGTAATAAATCACACTTACTTTGCTTCCTAAAGAGAAACCCGAACTGGATCGTCCTCTTCCCTCTCGTCTTCCCCAGCGCCGCTTCCCCAGGCTGCCCTTATTTTAATAATTTTACAGTTTCGATACTAGCGGTGCTCCTTGCAAAATACGCCTGAGGGCTCATCCCCTCACCTGTGCTTCTACCTCCCTCTCTCCTGCTCTATTCGATCTTTGTCTGTCTCTCTCTTCTCTCTCCCCCCCCCCCCCCCCCCCCCAATAGGTTGCAGGGACTTTTATTTCGTCAAAGTAATCCAACTGTAGCCTACAATTTAAAAGCAAAAAGCAAAAATAATTTAAGACACTATAGTACATTGTAATATATTATATGTATTTTAGGTTTTGAATGAGTTCTCACTTTCTCTCTCTTCAATCTATTTTTATATAGCGCCTTTCACATCACAGTCACCTCAAGGCCCTTGACATAAGTGTGGCAACCCATTTCTATATCATTTATACAGTATGGTGCATAAAATCATACTTTGTCTTCTAAAGGGTTTGTTAAACAGAGGGAATCCCAGCTGATGACGTATTAAAGTACATATATGGCATTATTATTGCTCAGGATCTGTTAGAGTGAACTTTCCGGAAGCCTGCGGGATAAACGGGATGGTACTGATGGATGCGGCGCCTCCGCAGCTCCCACCAACGTCCCGCCCCATTCCTTGTGTCCTCTAGCCCTCCAGCAGTGGCGCAAAAAATTGGGTATGCAGTATATGCGGTGCATATGGGCGCCCCTCCACCAAAACAAGAGCGGGACAAAAAATCATTGAAATCTATGTTTTAAAACTCTTTTAACTCTTTTAACTCATTACTAAATATTACTAAATATATTTAAGAAACGTAGCAGCCTGTCGCTCATTGACGTGGTGGGGCGTCTATTTGCGGCAGGATGGAGAGAGCAAAAAAGTTATCAGGTGCTCAAGGCAGAAAGAGAAAAAAAGAAAAGGGGAAGGTATGCGGAGGGATGCGCCAAAAATGTTGATGCGGGTGAAAGACAGCAACAGGTATGAACTGTGATGGAAACAAATGTCACTTGTGTGCTAGCTTGTGCCCAGGGATTAGGCTATGAACTTCACAGAAAACTGGGCTATATAGTGCTGCTGCTGGATATAGCTTACTTGAGTTAGACAAGCTGAAATTGCATAGCGATTTTTTGCTGATGCACACAGACTATAGGCAAGGATTAAGAAGCCGTTTGTCAAATTGATTAAAGTGTGGTGCGTGCATCGTGAATGAAACGTGTCGTTAACGTCGCTCGGACTAGCAGCTGATCGTGTAATCAGCGTTCATGGATAGCTGGCTAACACATAGCTGACAGAAAGTCGTATGGAAGTGATACGACTGTATTCTGTTCTGACCATAATACAAACTCAGCTAACTGATTTGTTATGATTACTGGTAAGACTGCATCAGATAGACGTGTGATTCAGGTGCAATATGTATGCAGAGTCATTAAGCTGGTTGTTTACTTTTTTCCTTTTTTTTATGGTGAAAAATGTGAAATCTGTTTAAATAAATTTCAGTAAGTAAACTGTAAAATGGGCATGTTTTTTATATCTTTTTTTTTTTTGGGGGGGGGGCACCAAAATTGTTGTTGCATACCCCTCAAAAAGTGAGTAGGTGCGCCCCTGCCCCCCAAACTCCTGTTATCTCTGGGCCAGGGACAAAAAACCGACAGATCGACCCCACTTGTGTGTGCTAATGCTATCTTACCCGAAATCCTGGCATTTCTAAACAGTGGCCAATTTTAGCGTTACTGCTTTAGCAACCTGTATTATATGAAGGAGTCCTGTGAATCGCTGCGGCATTCTTCAACACGGTCACCATCTTCCACGCATCTGGCGTGACACTCACGTTTTCAGACTCTCACGCAAGAAATTTTACAAGTTCCATTATAAGTTAGCCATACCAAAAGCGTTACGTTAGTTTGCAAATCCTATAGACTGTTTACAAGGTAATAAAACTCATACATATATGTAAATGCATGTGCACGCTTGTGCAGACTTGTCTAGAATTGAAAATCTCACGCTAGCCAGATGACCAAACTTGGCAGAATTGAATTTTATGGGTAGTAACTTGTATAGTTGCGCGGCGTTGTTCCCCTCCTGCACGATAGGTGGCGGTGTGCGCTACGCAGTCGCCACATTCACATCGCGAGTAAATATAGGGAAGAAGCGCGGCGCAAGAGGTTCGTATGTCAAGGGTTCAGTGGCTGACTAGTTGGGCTCTTTTTATTAATACAGGTCTGTATCTTAAGCTTTCCCTTTATTACTCACTAGTATTAAAAAGGAAAATCCGTTTAATCGCCACTTTTCTTATCTTGACAGTCAGTCTGTAACCCGTGTATGATGCACGTGTTTCGCACTAAGACAAATGCTTGTTTTGTGTTCATTAGGTATAGCGCATTGGTTTTACTTCTGGTCTTTAGTCTACACGTGGAACTGAAACTGAGAATAAACTTAATGGTGTGACTTTACGGAAGACACGTGTTTTAGTGGTTTTTAATGAAGACTAAACACTATAATCATCAGAATGATTTCCTGTCAGCATTCACAGGTCGCGTTACCTTAACTTACCCCCGGGATGAACGGGATGGGGGCGCGCATGCTTTTCGGGGGCGCGCTGTCCGCCACCATGCCGCAGAGTGCCCGCGACATCAGGTACGCTCTTTTCTGTCAGTGAGAGTCATGTCCCTCGCCTTTGCTACGCCAAAATAATTATATAAAGTTAAAACGATGCACTGAGAGAAGACATCACTGGTGAAAGTGATATAAGTTTGTTTATATTCTGTTTTGGGTTTGTCCGTTTTTTTTCGTATGCCTGACCCGTGTTTGTTGCGGATGGGCTTTTGGTTTTCGGACAGTGAGCTGAGGGAGATCCCAGACAACCAGGAGGTGTTTGCACACAGCAGCACGGACCAGAGTTTCATCGTAGAGCTGCTGGAGTATCAGGGCCACGTAGCGGATAGCGATGCGGCCAGGTACAGGACATACACCTCTGAAGTCGTGCTCCAGTCGTAATGGCACTGGGTAGCTGGGGTGCTAATAGGTGTGGCTGGTGTATCGGTGGGCGTGGCTGTGTGCCGGTGGGCGTGGCTGTGTGTCGGTGGGCGTGGCTGGGGATAACCTAGAATTTAACCTCAGGTATCACTTTGAGGATGTGGCGGGCAGTAATGAAGCGGCGGCCCATGGTGCCTCTGAAGTGAGGGCCGTGGAGCTCATCCCCAAAGATCTTCTGGCGATGACGGAGTGCAGCTCTGCCTGGCTGCTGACGGGGACTCAGCAGGTCTCCAAGTTCAATGAGGAGGTCAGTGGGACTGCATGCATCCCGGCTGGTTCGGGGGTAGTGGGGTGTCCATCTGCTTTATGCACAGAGCATAAGAGGGGCCATAACTGATACAGAAGGGTCAACCTTATCATTAGCCAATGACATGTTTAAATCAGTGAATGACAGGGAAGGGACACTCCAGGGACCAATCATGCTGCCTAGTCATGTGTTCAGCATTAGATCTGTCTCCTCCTTGTCACCACTGCTAATCACTTATCTTCTCTTCCCCAGGCCCGAAACACAGTGAACATCCACCTGGGCCTCTTCAGGCTCCCACAGTTCGCCACCGACATCTTGGTGACCTTCAATGACCCCATTATCATCAGGTGAGCCCAGCCTGTGTTTGACTGGCCCATCTGGACCGGTCAGGGTCATTCACCCTTTGGATAGGACCCTGTTGGATTACATTGTGATAATGGATTAACTGAGTTCGCTCTCCTACATAAAGCCCCGCAGTCTTTCTCACAGAACAGCAGGTGGCAGTGTAGAGTAGGGCTCTTGATCTGATTCTATTCAGTAAATATTTACAGCAGCGTAAATGAGAACAACATTGAATCTGACCCAAATGTGTTGAGTGTAATTAGTTGCTGGGGAACTGATATGATGATACCCCCCGCCCACACATGCCCCGTCTGCTCCCCCCCTCCCCCAGTACCTTAAGCAGCAGCGCAGGAGTGGCGGCCCCTGGAGCAGTGGCCCCCTGGACCATGCAGGACTTTCAGCAGCTGCTCCGGTCCTTGAAGATCCTGGATGCGGGGGTGTTTGGGTAAGAGATCGTCCAGGAACTTCTGAGTGCAGCCCATCACCACCGTCTTTGCCCCAGTCAGCCTCACCGCGCTGTTAGCCCCTGGACTTCACCACGTCTTAAACCAACAGCGACCCGGCGCTGTTGCCTTTTAGGAACCAAAACCGGAACTCAAAGCTTGATGCTCAAAATCCCAGGAAGGGAATTGCTGTTGTACCCGCTAATCAGAGACCTTTAAGTTCAGCTTCAAACTTGAGTGAAAGTGTGAAGTTGTCCACTAGTGTAGTGTTGTGTGACAGGTCAGCAAGGACAGGATACAACCTTGGCTTAACCTGCGATACTTCTCTTGGACTCCAGGGGGAGCAGGAGGTTTGTGGATTATCTGTATCCTTGGTGGGCAGTATTCAAGATGAATGTGTTGGGGGAAGCAGTCGTCCTAATGACTGAGTATTTAGGCTTCAGTGTTTACCCAGTTATGAAATACTCCTCAGAAAAACAACACATTTAGAATTTGCTTAGGAAGCCCACAGTAGCTGGGACTGCTGTGAGCCAGAATCAGTGCAGTGACCAATGGGGTTAAGCCCTTCATGATTGACAGTGCAGAGAAATCCCGCCCACTGCTGGTTTGAAAATACTGTAGCTCCCCCTGCTGTTCAGGTTGTGTTAATGTGTACAATGCCTTGGAAGTCGCGAAGTGTGGCGAGGAAGGACAAATGTCAGCGGGCAGGTGACATCTTGTGTGCTGTTTAGTGAAACGTTTGGAGCTGTTTTTTCTGCAGACCTCACAGATTTTTGTTACATCCCTTACGTCTTATTCCTGCCATTCCTGGTGATTTATTTTCCTGTCAGATGGACATTGCCACCTTCACTGTCTTTTAATGCTAATTTTTTATAGCAGCGAGTGAGCTGTTCACCCCAAGCGTTCTCTGTGTATTTTTGCAGTACTGTGTTGACAGTACCTGAACATGTTTGCTTCTGCCCCATTAAAATAGGCCGGTATGCCTGTTACCTCGTAAATAAACCCGCTTTTTGTGATTAATACAAAATGTTTTTCATATGACTCTCCCAAATGTACCTTCAGTTCCCTGTCAAACCACGAGGGTTTGTTAGCCTGACGTCAGCCATTCCGGCCTCTCTTCACAGGCTGTGATGTAATCAGACTAGCGCGTCACGTGAGGTGCCTTGTGCGTTTGGGGAACTTGGGGAGCAGCGTGTGGGTCTGTGTGCTAAGCCTGGGTGCCTGTAATCAGAAGGTCGCAGGTTCAAACCCAGCCTCAGCCTGCGGGTCCTTGAGCAAGGCCCTTAACCCCCAGCTCCCTGGGCGCCGCTACGGGTGGCTGCCCTTCGCGGACAACTTACTCTACAAAGACAATCTCCCCACAGGTATCTATCATTATTATTCTAACAAAGGCATCTCTTTAGTGTCATATAAAGCTCCATTTAAACAGTGTTAGGCTCTAAAAACACAGAGACTAATGTTGTAGAGACTGAGTTGCTTAAAAGGGGAGTTTTCCAGTGTAGCTATGATCACCTTCCGATTTCTAGCCCCAGCGCTGACTGTCGAGCAGGCGTGTCCTTGGTCCGCGAGCGATAATTTTAGGGACATGAATGAGGAGTTAAGACAAGACACCTTTGTTGTGAAAACTAAATTTTTTTTAATAAGTTATTACAATCCAGTTGAAGACGATCACAGTATGTGCCTATTTTAATAAATCAAAGTAATGATTAGTAATGATTTATCTTAAACACAAATTAATTTCTCAATTGCATAAACAAACAAAATTTCCTTATATGGAAGGCAATGAGTGACCTCACATTACCATAGAAAACTTGATTAAAAAATGTGTTTTTTTTTAAACCCTAATTCAGGATGGTTGCTATTATTTTTAATAAACTCTGGGTGAGTTTGTTCCTAAACTATCTGCACATTATGGACAGGCTGGATGATGTCATGAATGTTAAAAGCATTTAAAAACTGTGGCAATGTGATAAAACGTAACCGCTGTGCGCAGACTGTAGAAACCATTTGTTATTAACTCGACACCAGCCCCAGATTAAAAACGTCTAAAACATGAGAACGTAACATGAGGGTGACAGTGCATAAAGCCCAACAGGGACTGACTTGAACGTATGTAGAGAATTTCCACACAGCCATTGGATGGAAGCATCGGAGTGGGCGGGTCCAGGGGTGTCTCATTGCCTTGGGTTCAGGACAGACGACCTGCGTCAGTTACGTAGGGGGGGGGTTTTCTGGACATTACTGGCGTGGTCTCAGCTCCATAAACTTTGACCCGGTTCTTTGCCAAGAATGGGAAACTCCAGACTCGTTCCCGAAAACGAGCAGTTTAAAGGTGAGCCGAGTTCCCTGGTAGGCGGCCGCTAGCTGTGATGGTAGTACAGCTTCCTCAGCTCGTCCCAGAAGAGGAGGGACAGAATTGTGTGCGGCCCCAGCCGAAAGTAGGAGGCTCCTAGCCCCTTGTACAGGCCAATCAGACCCTCTTTCTTCAGTGTCAAGGAGAAACAGTCAACGAATCCTCTATAGAGCAGCCCCTGTGGAACGACACCATGGCATCAGTCACCAGATCATGTGTCGACGTCCGGAGGTCCAAGCACCAGCTCCATGTACCTCCGAGGAAGCAGCTGCCCGCAACGACGCCCCCTGTGCGTTTGCTTTCTTTACTTATGCAACATAATCATAGCATAAACATAGCATGGAAGAGGAATATTTCAGTCATGGATAGCAGGAAGTATTAGACGTGTAACAGGAAATGAGTTCAAAAGGTAAAGGGTCACCTTGCCGATATGGTCCACGGGCTGGTTGTAGAGACGGGTGCTGACCACGTCGAAGGGGGTCATGGCCAAGACCACCACCACACTACTGACCATGCCTGCACTCAGAGCCTCTAGCCAGCTGTCCCTGGCAAACACCTAAGGGGTGGGGGGGGGGGTTCCTCAATTAGACACACGGCTCACTGGGGCATCCATGTGGGACCTCGTATGCAGAATCCCGGGTCCCACGGTCTCATGGAGCCTGGACTAGTTCTGTCTCTATAGCAACAAGCAGCCTAAACGTAGAGGTTAAGTTCTCATAAAGTTCATATAGGGTGACAATTTGATTAATGGGGGCTAGATTTGTTTAGTTAGGGCATCAAGATAGTCAAAAATGTAATTAGTTAAATCTTCTGTTTTAGTGACTTACAGTGAGAAATTTGTCATTTTTATTCGAACCCATGATGTACTGGGTACAGTGATGTGCTTCACTGGGGGCGGCACTCACCTGCAGATCAGAAACAAACTCCTTGGAGGCGGAGAAGGTGGAAAGCTGAGCGGCTGACCCCACGCTCACCCTGGGCACTGCTGCGCTAGAGCCCCTCCACAGTCCCAGAATGCCGTGTTCCTTGCGAATGGCCACCAGGGCGTGGATCATCCCCTGAAAGAGAGGTTTTAGTGTGCTGTGATGGATAAGGTGAGCCTGGAACGACATGGCTAATAACAGGACAGGACTCAATCACAGCACATCATTTGTGGAAAAATTACATGCAAAAACTCACCCGATGTTTGTACTGGTGTCCCACTGCGATGGAAGAGGTAGATTGACTTTGAAGATGAGTTTTTACCTGCCAAGAACAATAAGAACAAAAGTAGGTATGACTAAAATGCCAATTATAGGCATCTTTAAAGTGTAATCCCTAGTGGATGGCATTGGTTAACAGAGTTGATGATTTATGCTCTTCGGTCTAACTTCGGTATCTATGGCTACTGCATCAACAATTGCATCATCCCCAAAAACAAGTCTGACATCATACTTCAGGTGGAGAATGCGATGACCCGGCTCTCGTGCAGTCAGCACTACGCTATAAACGCTCCGTACTCACCAAATATATGGGGCTGCCCATCACGGCACCCACCACGCCAGCAACAGCACCGGCTACGGTGCTTTTGGTCGTGCTGACCCTGCCGTTCGTATGGATGTAGCCCGACGCCTCCATCATCGCGTAAGAGCCGAGTCTTACACCGTTCATGACGAACTGATACACGAGTCCCGGGACGAGTCCTTTCTGGAGTCCCGCAATCCCGTCCACCTTGCCGATGGTGTAGAAAGCGTGAAACACGTTGCGGTAGTAGACCTGGTACGATCCCCGGCTTTTCAGCTCCCCTTGGAGCTGCATCCGCGTCTTCACCACCTCCAGCGGGTTGGTGAAAACGCAGGCTCCGCAAGCCGCGACCCCGCTCAGGATGAAATCCATGATCTCGTGTCAGAAGGCAGCGGTATTGCCGATGTATCTGCCGGTGTTTCCAGGTCTGCTCATCAGGGACTGCCGGGGGCGGTTCCTCTATGTGGCTTTCGCTGAGGAGTAATTCTTTACTTCGTCATATTCGTTCTTATTTTAGCAAGAACACCCACAAAATCCGTCCTTCCGCATCACCTCGGCTTATGTCTGTCGGATCGTGGAGGTCCAGCATGCTTTTGTGTGCGGATATAACCGCGGAACACCCGATCCGCCGGTCGACTTGTCCAATGAAAACCCTCAACCGAGCCCCTGCCTTTATCAGGCGCTCTCCGATTTGACGCCCAGTACCGGCCTGTGATGAACAGTAGGTAGCCCAGCCTTCACGCGGTCGATGTGCGATTTGATTGGCTGGTATTGTTTTGTGACGTAAAAACGCTCGAACGTCATTGTAGTGAATCTGACAATAAACAGAAAAGAATCAGATGGTACGTAACATATGTTAGAAGTTAATACTTTAAAAAGAATTCCTATAAAGATTTCACTGCCTCGGTAGATCTAAATTATCTCAGCAACTCGTTGACATTTAGGCAGAGCGTATGTATGTGGTTTATGCTGTGCTGTAGTTTTTTTACTTCTACAGAGCGCATATCCATATCAAGAAGCCATTGTGCTGACAATCATGGCAATTAGAATACAAAAAGTAGAAAAATAGGACACAAAATTCTTTACAACAGATGCTTCCAGATATTTCAGTTCCGTTTTGTTCATTATAGAGGCACGACGGTACTAGATTTCGGGCGTGTCATTTTCCCTATTGTACTATTCCACTGCACACCTGCTGTGTCATTCGAGTTGCTATTGCAGAAAGACATTAATATGCATGACTCATGATTGGAGCTGAACGCCGGATTGAGAGGCTGCACCGGGCTGGGATACCGGCCCCCGTGAACCCCCCCCCGGCCATCCAAGGAGATACACTAATTTCACACGCACCACAACCGGTTCCAAAAATAAGTGGCGCCACAACATTTTTTTTGCTTTCTAAAGAGTAACGAGAGAAAATTGTGGAAACGTATCATTTTTAATATTTCAAGACACGGGCTGCACTGCGGGTCTGTGACCTACATTACGGCTGGAGTAATTTCACAGTGAAAAGGCTCGGCATCGACACTCCACAATGTCCTCTTTGTCTCCATGTTCTTTTAAAAGTCCAAAAAACTCTTCATTCACGCGGACACACTTAAAAGACTCACAGAGGCACCAAACAATGAGGTTCGAGATTGTGCATTGTGTCTGTCAGCTGGCTCAGTGACCAGTTTTTCTCATTGAACCAGATTTTCCGATGTCCGGGTCATTTGAGTTCATATGAAAATTAAAGATTCTGGTTGTGCAGGTTCGGCCATTTCACCGACTTTCAGTCATGATTACATATACATGTAATTAGGGATATACAGTGCATCCGGAAAGTATTCACAGCGCATCACCTTTTCCACATTTTGTTATATTACAGCCTTATTCTAAAATGGATTAAATTCATCTTTCTCCTCAAAATTCTACACACAACACCCCATAACGACAACGTGAAAAAAGTTTACTTGAGATTTTTGTAGATTTATTAAAAATAAAAAAACTGAGAAATCACATGTACATAAGTATTCACAGCTTTTGCCATGAAGCTCAAAATTAAGCTCAGGTGCATCCTGTTTCCATTGATCATCCGTGAGATCACTTGCAGTCCACCTGTGGTAAATTCAGTCGATTGGACATGATTTGGAAAGGCACACACCTGTCTATATAAGGTCCTGATCATGAGAAAGACCTTGGTGTGTATGTTGATGCTTCCATGTCCCATTCTCGCCAGTGTGGGGAAGCAATAAAAAAGGCCAATAGGATGTTGGGGTATATCTCCAGGTGTGTGGAGTTTAAGTCAAGGGAGGTAATGCTAAGATCATACAATTCCTTGGTGAGACCTCACCTAGAATATTGTGTGCAGGTTTGGTCACCATATCTTAAAAAGGACATTGTGGCCTTAGAAAAGGTGCAGCGTAGGGCCACAAAAATGATTCCTGGTCTTAGAGGAATGTCATATGAGGAACGTTTTACTTGAGCTAAATCTGTTCAGTCTCAAGCAAAGGAGACTGAGGGGGGACATGATCCAGGTATATAAGATTCTAACAGGTTTGGATGCTGTTCAACCAAATAGTTACTTCAGCATTAGTTTAAATACACGAACTCGTGGCCATAGGTGGAAATTAGCGGGAGAACATTTCAAGCTGGATTTAAGGAAGCACTTCTTTACACAGCGTGTAGTCAGAGTATGGAATAGCCTTCCTGATAATGTAGTGCAAGCTGAATCCTTGGGTTCCTTTAAATCAGAGCTAGATAAGATTTTAATGACTCTGAGCTATTAGTTTAGTTCTCCCCAAGCGAGCTTGATGGGCCGAATGGCCTCCTCTCGTTTGTATAGTTCTTATGTTCTTATGTCCCACAGTTGACAGTGCATGTCAGAGCAGAAACCAAGCATGAAGTTAAAGGAATTGTCTGTAGACCTCTGAGACAGGATTGTCTCGAGGCACAAATCTGGGGAAGGTTACAGAAAAAATTTCTGCTGCTTTGAAGGTCCCAATGAGCAAAGTGGCCTCCATCATCCATAAGTGGAAGAAGTTCGAAATCACCAGGACTCTTCCTAGATCAGGCCAGCCATCTAAAATGAGCGATCAGGGGAGAAGGGCCTTAGTCAGGGAGGTGACCAAGAACCGATGGTCACTCTGTCAGAGCACTAGAGGTCCTCTGTGGAGAGAGGAGAACCTACCAGAAGGACAACCTTCTCTGCAGCAATCAGGCCTGTATGGTAAAGTGGCCAGACGGAAGCCGCTCCTTAGCAAAAGGCACATGGCAGCACGCCTGGAGTTTGCCAAAAGGCACCGGAAGGACTCTCAGACCATGAGGAACAAATGAGAAACTTTGTTCATGTTGTCATTATGGAGTGTGTGTGTTGCGTGTGTGATGATCTGCTCATACAATCCTCCTGTGTGCCACGCCCCCTCATAAACCTCCTGTGGATTCCTGATTGTTCTCAGCTGTTCTGCGTTTCCGTCCCGTCCCATAGTTCTGTGTATTTAGTCCGTGTTCTAGCCTGTCGCCCCTAGATCTGTCTTTGATGTTCGTACCGTCAGTCCTGTCTTTCCCTCGGTTCCCCGTCATAAACCCGTTTGTATTTCTGGCTCCCGGAGTTGCTTCCCCGCTCGCGCACGGAACGTGCCACTATGACAGCTCTCCGGAAGAAGACGCTTCAGCTCTCCGTAGCTGAATACAGCGTTCTGATAGCTGAGGCTGGTCACTGGATCCAGCAACCCGAGATTCGGGAAGACCTCGCAGTGAGTGCGCTCGCTGCTCGTACCGGGGATCTCCTGACGAGGATTTCCCCAACAAAAGACGTCTTCCCGGCAGAGGAAGTTCATCTTGATCTGCGGCAGGTAACTGCCGACTGCGGTTTGTCTTAGGACCCGCTGACTGAACTGCCTGAGGGGATCCCGAGATCAGGGGAAAAAGGAGAAGAGACCGGCGGAAGCCCGGACGACCTTCCTGGGGGTCACAGGGCTTAACCTGGATATCACCACCGCCTCAGTCATACAAGTGCCCAAAGCTCGTATTGGTGCCACAGTGCTGCCGCCCCTAGCAGCTTACAGCTTTAGGGAGGCACGCCTGGCTAATATGTGGGCCAGGGCAGTATGGGATGCTATCCTGTGGATCCTGTGGGCTCTTAAAGGGGCCACGCCTGCTCGTATGGCGCTAACCCTGACAGCAATAATTGATGTTCCTGTTCTGCCGGTTCCCGTGCTGCCTGACCAGCTCGACCCGTGTGCCCAAGTAGCGTATTTGTTCCCCCACAGTCTTGGGGTTCAGTCTGTTCCTTTTCTTACAAACAAGCTCCCCAGCCTTTGAAAAGAAAAATATGTTCACATAGGACTGACGATGCTGGACTGCATCGAGACTGCAGCGCTACATTGCAAGGAGAAGGGTAGATGCTTTTGGTGATGCCCAGTACCGAAGTGGGTAACTCGGTCATTGAGGTGGCACTGAACCTCAACAGTTGCATCAGCTGTGGCGTTTCTGACCTGCAGGTGTCCTCCACGTGGCTGTCTAATAGCCCCACAAATTCTCTGCAAAATATTCAACATTAACTAGCGCTGAACTGTCAGTGCTTTCCTATAATACATCATGTTACATAAAGCATATATCACTGAGTTGACGAAGCAACAGGTTGAGTTTCTGCCGGCAGTTCCGCAGATGTCTTGGATGTAGAAGAATATACAGCCGCGTCCCTTGATCTCCTTATAACTGCCGCACATTCTGCTGCAAGCCTTTTCACTGCTGCTTGGGCATCCGTGGAGTTGCAGAAACCAGCGTTCTTGAACCTGGGATCCAGTAGAGTAGGAATGCTCGGAGTTAGGATATTGACAGGGCGAACAGCCTTCTCCTTTGCCAGTTTTGGCATTATTGAGCGTAAGCCGTGCCTCAGCATCTCCATGAATGGTGTCACTTTTGACCCTGACACTCTCTCTTCTTCTGACAGCTCGACAGTAGCAAGTCGGAAAGGGTTGAGCACATCTATAACGTCTTATTGAGCGGTACTCTTCATATCTCAGCGGGGTAACATTAATTTTTAAACTTACCAGGGCAGCGCCCACTGGATTCCTTTGGTTGAACAAGCACTGCAGCATTGCAAAGCTGCTGTTCCAGTGAGTGTCATTTGATCATGTGACTTTGGCATCCCTCGATACAAGCACCGAGTGATAATTCGAAGAGCACCGCGTTGTAGTTTTTGTTATGCTGGAATGCAGAGGCGCAGCGACAGGACAGGCAACCCGTTTCAGGGATACTGCTTATAACTGCGGGAAACTATTCCAGGGCGCCCCCTTGTGGCTGGTTTGGAAATGCCCGCCTTTCCATATCCAATAATAAATTAAACAGACGAAGCACAGCGTGAGGACAGGCAGGGCAGGCAATGGCCTGAGGCCCCGAGCTGGGAGGGGGCCCCCGAGGGCGGCGGATTACAGGGTAAATTGCAACGACAAATCTGCTCTATTTGTGTATCACATTTTTCACAAAAAATGAAAATAAAAGAACTGCTTATCACATAGTATTTTTTGATATTATTAATTTACATTTCACAATAAAATAAAGCTCATAAACTTTTAGTTGGACAGTCCCATAGAGTGTTTGCCTAGGGCCCCCGGAGTCCGTAGAATAACTGGAGTTAGAAAATCGCCAGCGGGTGAGTGGATGGTGTGTAAGGGTCCCCTGTGAAGGATCGGCACCCCATGCTGGGTTGTTCCCTGCTTTACACCCATAGCCTCCATGATGTCATGACCTGCTCGTACCGCCCTTTCGTGTGCCATGCCCACTCATTGACCTCGTGTGCAATCCCGCTTGTAACCAACTGTTTCCTGTTTTACCTGTTCCCAAGTCAGTTTACCCAGGTCTGTCATTGACATTTGCACCATGTTGTTTGCTTGTAGCTTGTTTTCCCCAATAAATCCCGTGTTTTGGACTCCCGCCTCCCGACCTTTATTCCCCGATTCCTGCTTGCGCGACCAGACATCACCCAGGATAGACTCCGGACCCCCCTCCCCCTCCCCCAACCCTGAATAGGATAAATGATTTCAGAAAATGGATTTCTTCTACTTTGTTACGCAGTATTTGTTACTTAAAGTCCAGGCCATATTCCACTTGATATTTTCAAACTGAGTGTTCTAGAGAAACCTAGAAGACAAAGTGGCAGGATTATCCAGCAGAGTTCTTCTATGTTAATACCATTCTGTTCTACATGCTGGCATCCTGTCTGGTGTGTTATCTTGCAGTAGTTTAAGACCTTAAGGAACTGCATCAAAAACAACTGTCTTCTCTGTAGGAGACATTATGACGCTAAATCTACTTCAAAATTCACAGTATGTGAGCAAATGTCCCTCTCGATTGGTCAGTTAGGAGAGTAATGGAATATTACTGTTAACCCAATTGGGTAAAAAAGGAATTTATTCTTATATTTGAAGTATTTATTATTCCAAATTATTTGCTTTTTGAGTAATTATGTTTGTATATAAGAAGCCAGGATTCAAGTGCTTGCTTGTGGAAGTTAAATAATTGTACTGGTAAATTCTCTGAAACAACATAGATTTGTATGTCTTAAGATGTTTCGCCGCAGAATCTGATGTAGCAATAGCACCCAAATTTGTACGTCTGTACAGCCTCGGTCTGGACCTCTGGGTCTCCACAATACATGGACTCTTATAGGAACAGGAATACTACCTGTTTCTGAAAACAGATTTCTTAAATTCTCCACTGGTATGATTTTATTTCAAGATTTAAATGCTATAACGCTGTTGACCACTAGGAGAAATCACAGGATAATTCAAAGGTCACATGACCTACGTGTCCCAATACTGTCCCAATACACAGACACTTACAGTCTGTGTGACAACCAGGTTCTTGTCATTCTGACCAATCATGTTGCATGATGTCATCTTATTATCATCCATCTTCCATGTGCGTATGCAAACTATGGGTGTTTTTCAGTATGCGTGCTTGACTGAGCTTCTGTACTCTGTACTCCAATTGCTGAAGACCAGGTCCAAAACTCAAGAACAGAAGTACAGAGGATGGTAAAAATCCCCAGATGTTGCATCCTTACCAAATGAGAACAATCCCATGATTCAAGTTTAAAGATCAATTGTCATTGTTGACACACCACAGCACCCAACAACAAAATGTGTCCTCTGCATTTAACCCATATGTGACATAGCAGGGGGCAGCTAATTCAGCGCCCGGGGAGCAGTGCTTGGGGGGCAGTACCTTGCTTAGGGCACCTCAGTGGTGTCATGCTGGTCGGGATTCAAACCAGCAATCTTTCAATTACAAGTGTGCTTCCCTCACCATTAAGCCACCAGCCAATTCATTGCACCCCAACTTCGTTCTTGGGAGGCAAGTTAAGTAGCCAAAACCGCATTATGATCTTTGCATTCTTGGCATTGAGAAACACCTAAAGACTTGCATAGTGTCTGGAGCCTTTATCCCAGGAACCTGAAGGCACACGGAAGCCTAAATTTATGTCTAAATGCTTATTGTTTTGATGGCTTATTCATTGCTGGTTTAGAAAATGGATATACGTATGCATTTATTTGGTCATAACTGACATTAATCTTTCTAGGACAAATCCTGAAATGTTGAAATCTACTGTATTTGTTTTTTAGAAATACGTAAAGTTAATATGTATGTAGAAATAACAGGATCCATTAGGAGGCAGCAGTGAGTAATAGAGAGGGCCATAACACAGGTGCATTCTTGTGGTCGGAGCTATGATTAACCAGGTAGAAATGAGCTCATGTCGCAGAAAACAGCAAGGAGAGTCAGTGGTAGTCATGGGGCCACCTGCATTATGGCGTCATATGGTGTGGAGCAGCCCGTGAATGTTAGAGATGAATTCACTAACAGGCTATTGATGAATCCTCCTCTAAGAGTGCGACATCACTGTTCCAACCCCCAGCAGAGGCTGCCTGGGCGAGGAATCACTGTCCTGGCTTCATTTTGCAAATTGTCTGACCAGAATAAATACCATGTCGCTTAGACATGATGGAAGTGAAGAGAGAGTTTTGACAATTTAAAAAAGTATGAACTTTATTTGGTTAATTATTTCTACAAATATATTTTTGGTCTTTTTATGTTACTGTTGTTTATTATTAAGGTAAATCATTTCAGAACCTTTTTTAGTACACTTTGTTCAGTATTAAGCCAAGAAATATTTTCTTCTTTTCTTTATTCCTTAATTTTTTTTTGATGAACTTATTGCCGTTGTGGTTTGACCCGGAGGTCCCTCACTCTGTGGGTGGGCACGCGTCAGTCTGAGGGGCCGGGACAGCTGTGGGACGTGACGGAGGCGTGTGTGTACAGGGCCCGGTCCAGATCCACTTCCCGGTCCTGGACTTTAATCTTGCCTATGCAGCCGTGTAAGTACTCAGAGCCGCTGTGGAGGGAGCCACCTAAAGGCGACAGTCAGTAATTCTATAAAAATGGAACCATACTGTTTACATACTCTTCATTAAACTTCAGTTAATCGCTGTTAAATGCACCTGAGACTGTTTGCCTTTCGAAGGGATAGATACATACAAACCACACTCCCCCCCCTGGCAAATATGGCACTGATCTAATGAGACCACATGTATCTCCAGAGCCACCTCAACTCATTTCTGGACCCTAAGCAACATTTGATTAAGCTAGCTGTCCTCAGTCATCAGACAGACTGATCGGATAGGGGCGCCCCCTAGTGGCCGCTGGGGTCTAAGCAGCCACTGAGTTCGCTTATGCCTTTGGTTGGGAATTTGTATCAGAATTAACAGGTGAAGAGATCCCAATGTACTCCTAAAGGCTATTATGAGACCCCAGCTAATTATCAAAGATTAATAAGTGACTAAATGACCTCAGTGAGCTCTTACCCATCACCCCCCCGAAAGCCAGGAACAATCCTTTGTCCCACTCTGCCAGCCAATCCTGTGGGTCGCCCGGGGGTGTTTGCTTTATTATGAAATTCGTGGTTCCGTAGTGGACGTCGATCTGGTGCCTCGAGAGGTTCAGGGACAGAGAATTCTCACCCGCGACCAGTGGCATAACGTGAGTCAGTGTGTCCACTTTTATTTCCAGTTGCTGCAAGAGGAGCAGAATTCATACTATTATGGACGACATTTTCTACGAGAATCTCCACTTACTCAGTCAATGAGTAAGCGCAAGTTTAATCATTTATGTAAGGACAACATAATTCATCAAAGCCAGAAACGTCACTTTTACTGTAGAGCTTGAACGTTATGGCGCCCCTGCTGGTTCAAAGTGGAAATGCTATTGTCTGACAGGCATCGTATTGTTTTGAGATGTGTTATAAGTATAATGTACCTGTGTGATCTACACTGCAGATTAAATGTGGAGTTGTAGCACTGTGTTATCGTGGTGGGTTGTGAGGGAATTCTGTGGTCTGTGATATGCCAACATAAGAGGTATAAGCTACCATATTACTAAACCAATATGATTGTGTGTGTGTGTGTGTGTGTGTGTGTGTGTGTGTGTGTGTGTGTGTGTGTGTGTGTGTGTGTGTGTGTGTGTGTGTGGTGTTTGAATCTATATGTACCTTTGTCTGATTTCTGACAGTGACGGTGACCAGGGACTTATGGCTTTGGGTTTGGATGTTCAGGAAAGACCCAGTCCAATCCTCCATGTGTCCTTCCACTTCTACAATTATGTTGTCCCTGCTCTGTGATGGGAATGGGGGGGGAGGAAGAGAGAGGGAGTCTGGGGTGGAGGTAGAAGAGGGTGGGTGGATGGATGGACCAAGGCAAGGCTGAACACATTTTAGTAGCCAGACATTAAGGAGGAACTTAGTCTTTGTGTAAGGAGTAACTCAAGTCAGAATTAAATTGTCACACTACAATGTTTCATAACCTGGTCCTCTGGGACCCCCAGACAATCCATGTTTTGCTCCCCCTCAGCTGGGAGGGAGCAGAAATGTGGACTGTTTGGCAGGGAGCTGGGAGGGAGCTAAAACATGGTCACTGAGGATCAGGTTGAGAAACACCTCTTTGTACTCCAAAGTTGTACTGCTTGAAGTTCTACAAACCACATTTCTCTTGCAGATATGTAATTTTACCAGTAATCATTCACCAATAATTTTACCAATAGCATTTTGCTCTCCACTTGCTTCTAAGTCAGAGTTATCATGAGCTGCACTATACTGCTGCTTGTGGGACTTAAACTGAAGTGTGTCTCACCAGAGGTGTTGAACACCACCAAGCCTTCCCCCGAAAAGTAGCTTCCTGGTTGAATGTCAGGAAAACAGGAGTAAGCGTTTGGGTCAAGGTCCGCCACCCACGGGTCACTGAGGTTCAGCCAGATACCCCGTCGAATGCAACCGTCCATCGCCAGCACCAGCTGGGGCCATGGAAAGATCCAGAAAGAGTAAGAGTAAGATGTGTAATGGCTATTTTACATCAGCATACAGGAGAATGCAGGGATGTGGTGAATCTGAAAAAAATCCCCCCTGAATCCACAAAGTGGACATAATAACTGAGGCCCCATCTACAGCCGAACGATCTGATTGGCAGTCGTAGTGACATGTGACAGCAAACGGCGAATGTGTGACTGACCGGTTCAAAAAGCTCTTTCTCTTGCCTCAGCATCCTGCCCAGGGAAAGGCGTATCTGCCCCGTCATGTCGCCTTGTACCCTGGCCAGTGGGGAGTCAAGCCCTACCAACAGCGCCACCTGCTGGTCCACCTCCAGAACCACAATCTTCCCCTCACTGCGAACCTCCAGCTGTTAAGTGGCAAAAGTGGCAGTTCTGAGTTTTAAGAGCTGATTTAGTTACTTGGTTAACTGAGTACTAGTTTGTAGTTTGGACCCAGGAAAGTGAGAAGAGGAGAAGGCAGAGAGGACGGAGGACAGAATCAGCTATGTGTCTCGATGGCCCCCAGACCCTACCTGATGCCACTCTCCGTCGTTTAGCCTGGGGCCCCCGGACACCATGCTCAGGATGTCCGCCTTCTTGATCTGCATTTCGGGCACGCCCCCTCGTAGCACCAGCACAAACCAGTCAGCGCCCCCTTGTGTGTCCCCATAAAATACCAGCCCCTCGGGGTCCAGGGTTCTGAACTCAAAAATGGACCTGGCACTAAAAAATAACGCGAACAAAGGTCAGGATTGGAGACCTAGCTGCCATTGGATGAAATATTCCAGTAGTTCCATCATGTGACATCTCTTCTAGTGTTCCCCCCATTTTCATTGGCTGTGAGCTCCGTCAATTGTATGCCCAGTTTCCCCAAATGCATGTACGTGATTCAACTACGATTTTAGTAGTTTTCAGAATTGCAGCTATGATTATTGTCAGTTTGAGAAAATATCCATCCATCCATCATCATAACTACTTAATCCCAACTGGGGTCGCGGGGGGAGACCGGAGCCTTTCCCGGTAACAACAGGCGCAGGCAGGATCCAACCCTGGGCTGGTGCCAACACACCGCAGGGCACACGCACACAGTTAGGGGGTGAACTTAGAGTCACAAATCAACATATCCTGCTCACTTTTGGACTGTGGAAGGAAACCAGCAAACTCCACAGAGAAAGTTCCTACACTTGACCGAAATCAGGACCTTCTTGCTGTGAGGTAGCAGCGCTAACCACTGCGCCACCATGCTGCCCATTGAGAAAATATGCTTTTTTGAAATTTTATACACTTAATGGAAAGGTGCAGTGACAGCCTTCAGGGGCTGAGGCTTACCTGCCAATGCCGGTGAGGTTGATGTTGGCGTGTATGAGGGGACACAAGGAGCCGCATCTCCCTCCCAGATGAATCAGTCTTTCTGCAGACACCGGTTCCTGCCATCACACAGAGGCAGAGACCGAAAGCCCATGGGGTCAGATTCGAATGCCGGAGAGCGGGAAATCGTCACCTGCCTCTCAGTGCATGCCCACACACATGGATGCAAACTTTTTATTCATCCGCCAAGGGAGTTTTTAAGCCTCGCTTAATCTACGTGACAGCATGGCTACAGCGAGCGGATGTAACACCATGTAGTTGGAGGACAAACCAAATGCAAACATTTGCTGTTTACGGAACGACCCTCCAACCCCCCCTGGGGGGTGCAAAGTCTGAAACCTTCAGGCCATAAACACGGCAGCTGTGTGACGGACGCCTGCTGCTTTATGACTGCACTGTTGAAGCAGGCCATTCACCACTCAAGAGGCCAACGGTGTGTTAACAGTAGCATTAGCGATAGCGTTAACAACAGTATTAGCCACAGCATTAGCGTTAGCAAAAGCTTCAGAGATAGCATTTGGCGACAGCATTAGCATTAGCAGCAGCATTAGCATTAACGCTAAAAATAGCATTAATGATATTAGCAGGATTTGGCATCGCCTTCCCTTCCTTTCGGAGGCATTTTGGACTTTCTACTGGCATGATCCCGAAATCATGAGGAGGACCTGATGAGAGAGGCTTTTTGCCGCTAAATGTTGCTCCATCCATGGTGTTAGCTCAGTCAGTGGGTGGATGACACGATTGCTCCACTGTAGCCTGACCAGACTGAACTTAACTCCCTTTCAGCTGGCACCTGCTATGGGTTATGGTTTCCTGCCCATTTCGTCATGCTCTGTGAAGCACAGACCAGTCCCGAGACCTTCTGCCCACTGTAAAGCCTGACCCGTGTCCCAGTCACGCAGGGGTGTCCTAAGAGAGCACAGTAGGCAAAGCGACACTGCCTGGCTTTTAACGCGTACAGATCATTTCCATCTATTCCATCACAGTGGACTTTCGCTCAGTCGAAAACTGAATTCATATCAGCGGGAAGCACTGCTGGAGTCGGGTCCGGTCGGTCTATGCGGGGGGTAACTCACCCTTCCTTTGCGTCCATCTCCAGCATCTGCCCCCTCCACCCCCAACCTCAGCAGCCAGACGACACCCACGCAGCCTAGCAGGGCCACTTTAAGAACCATCCCGTGGAGATGTTCTGCTGCTGTCCTCAAGCTCCAGGATCCCTTTCAATTCTCTGGAGATCTTCCTGTGCATAGGATTTAAAAACAAAATGGATCGGCATGACTCTCCCTTTGGGTCTTTGCTACCCTACGCAGAGAGCACTGAGGCCCATCTCCGGACTCCTACCTCTGAGCCTTGCGTTTTCTCCAAAATACAGAAAGATTGCAGCAGTGTTACAGGGGGTCTGTCCACAGCAGCAGCACGAGCATGAATCTGACTGCTGACGGTGCCCTTTCCCCCTCTAGGAGTGTCACAGTCGACTTTAGATGATCACTTTTAAAGTGTTTTTACAGACACCAATCAGCAAAGCAGGATCCATTCAGCCTGGCAAAGCGTCATCCCCATTGGTCCTCGTATGCAGAGCGATATTAGTGCCAAGTGAGGCGTCACTGACTGTTTGCAGGGTCGCTGTCCTGAGGGAGGTGGATTTTAGCCTGAACCTGGCTGTGGTTCAGGCCCCCAATAGCTGCGGATGACTGGTGGAGCTGTGCCTTGTTTTCTGGAGGGAAACCTCCATTGATTTCCTCGTGAAACACACTTTCTCCAAATCTCCATCTTTGCCCTGCGGTTTCTGGTGTCCAAAGGACTTGTGGGAGTTTTACTTACACAAAAAAGTTCTGAGGGTAGAAATGAAAATGATTGGTCCAGAGAGATAACCAATTAGATTGTAGAGGAGGTGGGTCCAAGCAACTAGAGGAGGCGGGACCAACCAATCAGATGTTTTGGTCCCGCCTCCTCTAGTCACAATCTGATTGTACAAGCTGATCTTGGATATTTGCTGGGCTGTTGGTTGCGTGAGTCAAGTGTTTGATGTTTTTTATTTGCTTAGCAACAGCATTCAGGCTACCCACCCCACTAACCCACGGCACCAGATATAGTGATTCAGCACAAAATATCTTGAGTTATGAGTTTGGTTTCCTCTGCGGAGCTGCTATGTAATGCTTATCAATAAGCAGTCTGCATCCACAGCTCTGATGTTCTCTGTGGTAATGCTTGCAAATTAATCTCCACGCCATCTCCACAGGCCTATACAAACGCTCCATGGTCCTTGTTAAGTGACTTTATAATGGATATGGTTATTCAATAAATTACATGAGATATGAAACATTTTATAATAGGACTGGGACAGATACAGGAGAGACCGGGTTGACTCGCGGGGGGAGAGCGCTGGTGTGTGCTTGGAGATGAACCGCTCCGTTCACTCGCGACTAATGTGATTTGGGGGACACGGTGTGCCCAGTCGCCGATATTAGGTCAGCTGCGGGTGAAGATAGTCAGGCAAGTACAGGGGAGGGGGTAAGTTTATGGGAGGGGGTAAGTTTGCCCATAGGGAACCGCGGAGTGTATCGCGCATTGAGAGCTGTAACTGTACGGCGGTCTCTGGAGGAGGACGGGGAGGCTGGTATTGCCTCACTCCAGGGGAGTCACCGTCCTTTTCAGCAATTACCTTTTGGTGTGCAGATGCAGTTTTAGCCGAGTGTTGCAGCAGAGTTTGCGGAGAGTGAATAACGCAGGGCGATTCTTTTTGACACGGAGTGTAGTGCTTATTTACTCACTTAGAGTGTGTATTGCAGATTGTACATGGTGTCGGGTGTGATTGCATGCTTCGCTGTGTACAGGTGGGAGGTATCACCTTCTATTGCCCTGAACTGTCACCTAGGAAGGGTTGTAGCCCTCAGATGTAATTATTAATAAAGGATATTATTTATGGCAAATCTATATTATTCCATTATAAAACTAAAATTAGCTACATCAATGTCGTTGGGGTAGTTTGCAAATCCAGTCTATTTACAAGGTAATAAAACTGTTACATATATGTTGTGTGTGCAGACTTATCTCGAATTGAAAATCGCACACCAGCCAGCTGAACGAACTAATACGTTCTAATTTTATACAGGAGGTCTGGGCTCAGGGGAATTGCAGGAGCTCATCACAATGCTGTTCAGAAACACCGTCATTCAGGAGGTCCAAGACAGATTGGACAGCCGAAACGGGGCATGTAGTGTGACCTCCTGTGCGATGGGGGGCGCTGTGTGATTCAATGGAGTAATGTGCTGGGTTTGTGATAAGAAAATCAGGGTGGATTCAAATCTCAGGGTCGGCAGAGTGATTTCATTGCTGGGCCCTTGAACAAAGCCCTATTCAGTTACTGCTGGGACTGTCTGTATACCGGTAAGGAGATGGAAACACCTTAATGCCTCACAGAAGGAACAGTAAAGCACACATATAAGGACATAAAGGGGAAGCAGGAGACGGGTTAAACTAATGATGCCCTGAATTAGTGTGAAACTTTGTTACCTGACTCCCTCCCACCCCTAGGGGGAGCACAGCCACGCCTTGTTCAGGAGTATACGCTGTATGAACACCGTATGAACCGCGCTGTGATTAAATTAATTTCTTAAAAAAATTGCCGGGATTATAGCAAACGGTGTGCGCCGACACCTCGCGATGTGCAGTCTGTGTTCCTGATTATCCTCGCTTTCTATTCCCTTTCTCAGTTTTCCGTCCTTCATACTGCACAATCATTAACCGCAATAGCGGTCGCTCTCCGCTACCTGGTTCCTCTCGATGATCCCGCGGAGGATCTCACTGTGTGGGAATCAGTACTCGCGCTTGGCACTTACAGGGGGAACGAGTCGAGTACCTTTCAGGCTGAGCATGCCTTACGCCGGGCATTGCGTGTGCCCGCTTTCGCATCTGCCTCTGGTGTGACACACCAAGGCGTGTCCAACACTGGGCTCATCAAGAAAATGTGTCGGGGGTTGAGAGGAGGGTGCGGCTAACGGCTATGTGCTTGTGGGTTTGTATTATTTATTTTTGGTTCATATGGTTTCTTTTTGCTCTGCTGGTGACATTCTTAAAGATGTGTGTCTTCAATTATCTACATTCACATCTGAACTCACATGGTTATGTTTACATTCTGGACCTTTGCACAAAGACACTTTAATAAGGCATCTTAAGACACTTTTTCCATGCATACTTGCACACCATACTTCCGCCACCTAATTTCAATTTAAAAGAAAATTTCTATTGTACAGTATATTTCTATTTTTATTTCTATTTTATGTACAGTATACTTCTATTTTTACTTCTATTTTATGTACAGTATACTTCTATTTATATTTTTATTTCTATTTTTATTCTAGTTAAGTTTTAATTTTTCTATCGTATTTCTTCTATTCATATTTATTTCTTACGACAAGCTTAATTCTCTTTTATGGTCACTGGCGGTCGTGTAAGCATTTCACTACATATCGTACTGTGTATGACTGTGTATGTGACAAATAAAATTTGAATTTGATTTGAATTTTTTGCAGCTTAGGACACTATGTTTGTGCTGGTTCGAATCTTCGTTTTAGGGACCATACTTTTCTTTAAAAAAAAAAACAAACCTTTGGTTGTAATCATCTGCTCAATAAAATGAAATCAGCTAAAAGTGATCTCTCACTGAACCTGATTAGTAAGGCTCTGTTTGCATAATTGGTATCTGAGTCTTTTATCCAAAGTGATTCAAGTAAATTAGATTAAATCACTTGCCTCCTTAAGTGTCTGAATGCAGATGGAATTCTGCGTAAGGAGGGCTTTTCTTTAGTGTGACTTCAGTTTTTTTTAATGTCACTCTAAACGATGAGGTGGAGATGACACCCCCTTCATAGTCTGTGTGGTTGGGAACACAAGTGACCGCTCCCCCCCCCCGGGGCACGCAGACACTGGCATTCCAACCTTTCTGAAACCATAATGGTGAAGAACATTGGCGATCCTCCCCCACGTCTAAGCAAGGGCGCCGTTCTCTTTCTGTGACGCACACTCATGTTGCAGCACGTATCCTGTGCTGTTTGCACAATCGCTCCTGTCGGTGGGCGATTACGGAAGTTGTCCTGAAACCACGGCCAGATCCAAGACGCGATGTCATCAGGGTGGTTCTGCGGCCAGGCGCTTTGGCTGAATCGTCCTGACGGCGCGACCAGACGCTGGCATGAAGCTGCCAACTTTAACCCCGTCCGGACCACTTAATCAAATTATACTTTCAGACGTGTATTAGTTGAAATGTATTACATAATGTTATTATATTGACTTTATGGAAATTAACATAAAATTTGAAATAGATACAAACCAGAATGATTAATTTTTGTGGAAAACGTGGAAAGTTTCCTTACTAGCTTTGCCCGATATATGCATATATATGATATATGCATGGGAATGCAGAAGCTGGGTGGGGAAAAAACGGAATGTGCCTGAGGTGCCTTTACACCACCTGATCTGAAAACGAGCATATGCAGGAAGCTGGG
Source organism: Brienomyrus brachyistius (assembly GCF_023856365.1). NCBI lineage: Eukaryota > Metazoa > Chordata > Actinopteri > Osteoglossiformes > Mormyridae > Brienomyrus > Brienomyrus brachyistius. The sequence goes on from NW_026042333.1 coordinate 351,559, forward strand.
CAGCCCAGAGGGAGAAGCCTGACGGGACTGGCAGCTACAGGCCCCGCCCAGCCGGCGACTACAGGCCCCGCCCAGGTGACGGCTACAGACTCCACCTAGTTCGCAGCTACAGGCCCCGCCCAGCCGGCGGCTACAGGCCCCGCCCAGGTGACGGCTACAGACTCCACCTAGTTCGCAGCTACAGGCCCCGCCCAGCCAGCGGCTACAGGCCCAGCCCAGGTGACAGCTACAGACTCCGCCTAGTTCGCAGCTACAGGCCCCGCCCAGCCGGTGGCTACAGGCCCCGCCCAGGTGACGGCTACAGACTCCACCTAGTTCGCAGCTACAGGCCCCGCCCAGCCAGCGGCTACAGGCCCCGCCCAGGTGACGGCTATAGACTCCACCTAGTTCGCAGCTACAGGCCCCGCCCAGCCGGTGGCTACAGGCCCCGCCCAGGTGACGGCTATAGACTCCACCTAGTTGGCAGCTACCGGCCCCGCCCAGCCGGTGGCTACAGGCCCCGCCCAGGTGACGGCTACAGACTCCACCTAGTTGGCAGCTACCGGCCCCACCCAGCCGGCGGCTACAGGCCCCGCCCAGGTGACGGCTACAGACTCCACCTAGTTCGCAGCTACAGGCCCCGCCCAGCCGGCGGCTACAGGCCCCGCCCAGGTGACGGCTACAGACTCCACCTAGTTCGCAGCTACAGGCCCCGCCCAGCCAGCGGCTACAGGCCCCGCCCAGCCAGCGGCTACAGGCCCCGCCCAGGTGACGGCTACAGACTCCACCTAGTTCGCAGCTACAGGCCCCGCCCAGCCAGCGGCTACAGGCCCCGCCCAGCCAGCGGCTACAGGCCCCGCCCAGGTGACGGCTATAGACTCCACCTAGTTCGCAGCTACAGGCCCCGCCCAGCCGGCGGCTACAGGCCCCGCCCAGGTGACGGCTACAGACTCCACCTAGTTCGCAGCTACAGGCCCCGCCCAGCCAGCGGCTACAGGCCCCGCCCAGGTGACGGCTACAGACTCCACCTAGTTCGCAGCTACAGGCCCCGCCCAGCCGGCGGCTACAGGCCCCGCCCAGGTGACGGCTACAGACTCCACCTAGTTCGCAGCTACAGGCCCCGCCCAGCCAGCGGCTACAGGCCCCGCCCAGGTGACGGCTACAGACTCCACCTAGTTCGCAGCTACAGGCCCCGCCCAGCCAGCGGCTACAGGCCCAGCCCAGGTGACAGCTACAGACTCCGCCTAGTTCGCAGCTACAGGCCCCGCCCAGCCGGTGGCTACAGGCCCCGCCCAGGTGACGGCTGCAGACTCCACCTAGTTCGCAGCTACAGGCCCCGCCCAGCCAGCGGCTACAGGCCCCGCCCAGGTGACGGCTATAGACTCCACCTAGTTCGCAGCTACAGGCCCCGCCCAGCCGGTGGCTACAGGCCCCGCCCAGGTGACGGCTATAGACTCCACCTAGTTGGCAGCTACCGGCCCCGCCCAGCCGGTGGCTACAGGCCCCGCCCAGGTGACGGCTACAGACTCCACCTAGTTGGCAGCTACCGGCCCCACCCAGCCGGCGGCTACAGGCCCCGCCCAGGTGACGGCTACAGACTCCACCTAGTTCGCAGCTACAGGCCCCGCCCAGCCGGCGGCTACAGGCCCCGCCCAGGTGACGGCTACAGACTCCACCTAGTTCGCAGCTACAGGCCCCGCCCAGCCAGCGGCTACAGGCCCCGCCCAGCCAGCGGCTACAGGCCCCGCCCAGGTGACGGCTACAGACTCCACCTAGTTCGCAGCTACAGGCCCCGCCCAGCCAGCGGCTACAGGCCCCGCCCAGCCAGCGGCTACAGGCCCCGCCCAGGTGACGGCTATAGACTCCACCTAGTTCGCAGCTACAGGCCCCGCCCAGCCGGCAGCTACAGGCCCCGCCCAGGTGACGGCTACAGACTCCACCTAGTTCGCAGCTACAGGCCCCGCCCAGCCAGCGGCTACAGGCCCCGCCCAGGTGACGGCTACAGACTCCGCCTAGTTCGCAGCTACAGGCCCCGCCCAGCCGGCGGCTACAGGCCCCGCCCAGGTGACGGCTACAGACTCCACCTAGTTCGCAGCTACAGGCCCCGCCCAGCCGGCGGCTACAGGCCCCGCCCAGGTGACGGCTACAGACTCCACCTAGTTCGCAGCTACAGGCCCCGCCCAGCCGGCGGCTACAGGCCCTGCCCAGGTGACGGCTACAGACTCCACCTAGTTCGCAGCTACAGGCCCCGCCCAGCCGGTGGCTACAGGCCCCGCCCAGGTGACGGCTATAGACTCCACCTAGTTCGCAGCTACTGGCCCCGCCCAGCCGGTGGCTACAGGCCCCGCCCAGGTGACGGCTACAGACTCCACCTAGTTGGCAGCTACCGGCCCCACCCAGCCGGCTGCTACAGGCCCCACCCAACCGGCCGCTACAGACCCCATCCACTCAGCGGCTACAGGTCCCGCCCTCATCTTTCCACCCCCCTAACACGCATCCCCACCTTTTCCCTAGAGTCAGGGAGTGGGTGAAATTGAGGGGGGAGGGGGATGTTTGTGGCCATTTGTGTCTGTGCCTGTTAATCGATAAACAGAGCCACTCACCGATTGATACCGTTAAAACTATAGATAAACTAACAAGATATCAGTGTTTGGGGGGGTGTCCAGGGCGTCGCGCCGCTGGTCTGTATTTGTTTATTCCTGTTAATCTAAGGAGGGGGGTTTTGCTCCTAGCAAACAGGCCATTCCTGCCGGTGGAGAAACGCCTTTCTTAAGCATGAAACAAAAGCCTAACTCTCTGCACTCCCCATTCCCTCCCCCCCTCTCTCTCTCTCACCCGCCTGCTCTCTGCATCTCAGCGTGCCTGGGGGGCCGGCCCATGACTGCGAAACATTTCCACAGGAAGTCAGTTGCCTTCAAAAGTAAGACGACAAAAAAATCTCCTGCAACAGTATCAGCAGCAGGCAGATTCTGGCAGACCGAGTCCAGCCAGAGCCCCACGACCGACCAGGTAGGAATGCTCCGCAGTTTCTGCCTCTTCCTCCTCGATCATTTTACCGCTTAGTCGAGACTGTAAACTTCTCACTCCCGCTTCTGGATTTTTCGCATATTTGGAAGCAGTTTTGCGGAGCGGCTGCCAAAGCTGCGATGCATCCTCACTGTTATCCTGTCCTCCATAATCTTTTAAAAACCACTTTAAGACTTCAGCACCCTTTGCAGGTTATGCATGTGGCAGTATGCATGCCTGGCAGCAGGGGTGTACTGATTAAAGTGACTTATATTTATATGACAGGAATGAAAGATTTGCCTATTTTATTTTTGTCTCCCTTCAGTTCTCGTTCTTCAAGTGATTCATGTAGCGTTTGGTCTGGGGGTGGAGGGGGGGGGGTGATTACTGAGTTCTTGCTCCACTCAAACTCTCAAGTCAGTCCTAAGAGTCACTCAGAACCAGTTCACTTGCTCATCTATTCGCTTGTCGCGGCACAGCATGGTGGTCACATGACCAAAGACCAGAGGGGTGTTCCACAAAGCAAGAGTTTTCAGTTAGCTGGGTTAACTTAAGCTCGATGTTATCGTCTGACAGGAATGACCTTTACTAAAACTTATGAGGTTAACGCAGCTAACTGAGAACTCTTGCTTTATGGAACACTCTCCATGCTCTTTGGATAACTTTGCATTTCCTGTTACGTTTCTGATTTGACAGGAAATTGAGATTCAGTTGAAAGCAGAGCTGCACCTGTTTATACGGTTGAGGAAAAACGGCACTTTTTACAGTAACTGCAACCGGACTTGACCGGGAAGGAAGGTGCCGGAATGACGAATAGTTAATGGAGCGCAAATTAAAAAAAACACGTAAGGAGTAAGACTGAGGTCACACCACTAGTACTGGGCTAGATTTAATTAAATCAGACTCGTTAATCGTTATCATTCTAAACAGGCCATAGAGGAAAGGTCCGGTCAAGCGTTAGTAGTGATTATCAGGCAACAGATCTTCAGGGGACAGATAGCATGATTAAAGGATGACGAATCTCACCAAGCAGAACGAGGACAGAGAGGGCAGAGTTACGGAGGAGGGGTGCAGCAAGGGTCCCGTCAGGAGCTTCAAGCTGCGGATTTTACGATCGCAAGTTTAATTTGTATTTAGCCGCTGGATTAAGGCTGTTGTGGGTCCGAGTTGCCGTGAGTAACAGCATGGGGTATAATGAGGGCGAACGGGGGCGGATATCGTGACGAGCTTGCCAGCCTTGTGGCCGGGAGCTGGCGTGCCACAGCTCTCAGTCTCAGTCACCTTCCTGCTGCTGCTTTTGGGCTGGGGTGGGGTTCCAGGAACCATCGTAGCATTTGCTCTCCGAGGGTCAGCCCTACACTTTCTACAGATCAAAGCATGAAAACTCAAAACTTGTGTCTCTCCACAATGCAAAGGCTCCATCTTAAATAGTTTCTGTCAGATCTTCCCTGATCTTTCCAGCCATTTCAGAAAAAGTGCACGATGCCGACAGGGGTTCTGAGCTCCCTGCTGACCTACCAGGGAAACCCCACGCCGTAATTTCCTATGAGACAAAGCTTTTCTTTGCTATTTTCCAGCATGACTCATTTTCCTTCTGCCCGGGGCTTCTGTCCGTAACCTGGAAAAGCTTTTGCGCTTTTCTCCGATGTGCTGCCAGCCGCTTAAGATGGAAGGGATTAAAAAAAAACGACCCGTATTCAGTAGGCAGCATACAGAGTAACTTTGCCCACTAAACATCTGCGTTTCTACATTGCCACATCCTTTAGGGGTTTGGGTCCGGTCGCAGAGGAGCCAGCGGTCTGTGTGGACATGTGCTTCTCTCCGCCCCCTTGCCATATCTAGTCCATGCACATTCCAAGTTGTTTTGTACAGCTGACCTTTGTCTGCTGCTCAATCTAAGCATTTCAATTTGTTGTCCTTCCAACTACAAATTTCTCCTAGGGAATTGTCTAAAGCAGGCGTGGGCAATCTTACCCGCAAAGGGCCGGTGTGTATGCAGGTTTTTGGGATAACCTTTAGGTCAGCTGTTCAAACCCAGGTGTGAGGACTCTTCAGCCAATCAATCCTCTAATCAGTAATCTACTTAAGGAGTTGCAGCGAAAACTCGCATACGCTGCGGCCCTTTCTGGGATAAGATCGCCCGCCCCTGGTCTAAAGAGTGACACACAGATGGATAGATAGATAGATGGATGGATGCATGGATGGATAGATGCATGGAAGATCTCATCATGCATCTCCTGCTTTCAGGATGCTCCCCTTCAAGGCGATGCCGGGCCAGTTTGGCCCAGAGGTGCGGGAGAAGGGCCTGAGGGCCTGGCGGGTGGAAAAGATGAAGCCCGTCCCACTGCCGGCCTCGGAGCTGGGCGCCTTTTACAACGGGGACTCCTACCTGGTGCTCAGTAACCGCGGCGATGATGGCATCGACATCCACATGTGGATCGGTGCGTAAAGGCACCCGGGGGACAGGGGTAGGCAGGGGGGGATTAATCCACTTAACAAATTAATCGTTAATGCTGCAATTGAGCATGACGTTCACAGAGGCACCAGCAGAGGGAGCTAACACCCTCCTCTGATCTCCCCAGGAGAGAAGTCCACTCGCGATGAGCAGGGTGCCTGTGCTCTTTTGGTGACCCAGCTGGACACCTTCTTGGGGGGGAACCCCATCCAGCACCGGCAGGTCCAGGGCTACGAATCCCAGGAGTTCATGCACCTCTTCCCCAAAGGCGTGAGCTACAAGGTGAAGGTCCAGAGGACAGAATCTGCTCCTCTCTCCCCCCCCCCATTTCCAAGGCCGAAGATCACGAAATGGTGTCTGCTTCCAGGTCCACGTGTCCTGAGCAGCTGTAACGGGTGCAGCCTGTTCTGAGATGCTCTAACTTCTGCACCTCCCTCAAATGGCCACAGGAGGGCGGTGTGGAGACAGCATTCCGTAAGGCCACACCCAGTGCCGGCCCCGTCCAACGGCTCTACCAGATCAAGGGGAAGAAGAACATCCGTGCCAAGGAGGTGAAGATGAGCTGGGAGAGTTTTAACAGAGGTGACTGCTTCATCCTGGATCTAGGCGAGGTGAGGACCAGATCCACCAATCGCAGACGGCCATCACGGTCAGACGTCAGGGCGCTGAGTAAGCACATTGTGAATGCGCTGGCTCACATGCTCTCGGTTCTTCTGCCACTAAAACGAGGTCCAGGATGGGCCTGGTCATGTCCCAGAAGCCACGTTATAGCAAACTGGTTTGCCGAGGCCTGAAGGGCCTCTTGTGTAAGAGCTTCTGTGTTTGTTCATTGTTCTCCCTTTTATGGAGGATCACCAAGTACTTACAAACATTTTCATGGACTGACTGTGTGCGCCGGTTGCCATGGATACTCCCCACAATATTTCATTCAAATGCGAGAATATCCCTGTGAAACGAATCCATCGCGCACATCACCTGCTGTTCTAAGCATATTGACAGAATGGCTAAAATCTAACGGGATTAAACTGTCCCTGCATGGCCAGAAGACGAGAATGCGAATCAGACAGCGAGTGTGTGCTTGTGTTTCTTTATGGCCTAGACCATCATAGTATGGATCGGCTCCCAAGCCAATTTGTTTGAGAAGCAGAAGGTCCGGGAGATCGCTACGCTGATCCGGGACATCGATAGGCACGGCAAGGCTCACATCACCGACGCCAATGAGGGAGAGGAACCACCTGAGATGCTGAAGGTAGGAGGAACTGTCCTGATCTTCTCAGCTCCATGCTTCTGGGATCCGTGATTTGACCAGCTGTCATTACAATTCTCACCTAGTGAATTAAGTTTCTCTATAATGCATGTGCTTTCGGGTTAGAGCGGCCGGCTACGCACGTGGGTTAGAGCGGCCGGCTGCGCGCGCACGCGGGTTACAGCGGCCGCATGCCTTGCAGCAAAGCCATTTCATCTAGAGCATCAGAGTGGTACCTATATTTCAGGCGTGCGGTAAGCAGATCTAAGCAAAAATAGTTAAAAGACCGTATGATAGTCATACTGACGTCATATCAGCAAAATTACATATCTGACAGTATAGTTTCAATGTCTTAGTATATATCACTGACATGAAAAACTATAACTTTTTATTCATTTAATCTTGGCAATTGCATGTTAATTAAAGGACCATGTGGAGGCCACATTTGGACTATATCATCAGAGCAGAAAACATAGTGTAGGCTGTAATTATATTATCCATCCATCTTCCAAAACGCTTCTGGGTCGCGGGGGGTCCGGAGCCTATCCCGGAAGCTACGGGCACGAGGCAGGGAATAACCCAGGATGGGGGGCCAGCCCACCGCAGGGTAATTATATTATGTTGATAAGGTAATAGAACATTAGTTGAAGCACAGTGGTTTTCAGATCTGCTCTCTGTCTGTAGGAGGGTAAACAAAAATCACAAAAAATATACAGGGCTTGATGTATTATAATTATTATTAATGGTAAAATATCATTATTATTATTACTACAATTGAGCATACACTTCTTAACCTATGTCTGAACTAAATATACATTTATAATGAATTGAAATCATCGGGATTCGAGTCTCCACCATGGCCCCATGTGTGTGGAGTTTGCATGTTCTCCCCCATGTCGTCGTGGGGTTTCCTCTGGGTACTGCGGTCTCCCCCCACAGTACAAAGACATGCTGAGGATTGGGGTTGCCAAATTGCCCATAGGTGTGTGCGGGTGATGGGTTCGTTCCCCGTCTTGCACCCACAGCCTCCGGGATAGACTCCAGACCCCCGCAACCCTGAATAGAAGAAAGAGTTACACAAAATGGACGGATGGATGGATGGATTAAGCAGGCGCTCTGTAATCGATGGCCATTATCAAAGGAAACCTAAGGGCCTGCAGTTGCAGCAACGCGGGGAAGGGGGTCAAGCATGCGGATCCGCGGCGCAGCCACCATGCACATGCCATGCACATGCCTTACATCGTAATATAGTCCCACCTTAACCCAAGGGTTGTCCCGCCTCATCGTGTGATTGACAGGTGCTGGGCCCAATGCCACAGCTGAAAGAGAGCACGGCGGAGGAAGACACCCAAGCAGATGCCTCGAATGTCGCCTCCCTCTATAAGGTTTGCCTTCTGTTTTTTGGAGTAGTGCTTTCAGTCACGGACAGAGAAGGCTCACAGCATGTGACGTTTTCATCACAAATCACTGACAGTTTAAAGACTAGAGGTCGACTGATGTGGGTTTCTCAGCGGCCAGTGCCGGCTAATATTAGGCTGATTATTATTTTTTTTAAGGTGGGACAGTAACAAATAAGCAATACAGGTGCTTGACTTTAAATATTTCATTAACATTAATAACGTGCAAAGCAATGATTTAACTAAATATGAGTCACGCTTTAAACAAGGGCATGTAGCATGTTGATAGAAAATAACATATTCGGTTGGGACCTTTTTGCCGTTTCATGATTCAGTTTTTGACAGACTTGACAAAACAATACATTTCTAAATTGAGATCCTTTCGGCTCTGCGCCAAAGTTACTCATCACGCGGATCCGAATTAAGCGGCCGGAATTAAGGACTCCTACCTTTGGTTGTCAGGGAGATTCGGTTCTGTAGGGGCTGAGAAACCACATTATAACACAGACATAGCGAGAGCTACAATCACATGTATCCATGCACAACCAGCACTGCATTGGTCTTACGGTCTGATTAATCAGCCGATTGCCATGAAATGCTTAAAAACCAGGCAGAGACATTACTGAATTGTATCAAAGAGTGACTGTGACCTTCCCCACAGGTCTCCGATGCCACGGGGTCGATGAAGATGACCCAGGTGTCCGCAAAAAGCCCCTTTGAAAAGAACCTGCTGGTGCGTGACGACTGCTTCATTCTGGACAACGGGGCTAATGGCAAGATCTTCGTCTGGAAGGGTGAGTGGGGTTAGACCGATGTTTCCTTATCTGGTCCTTGGGCCAGGGAGGTGGGAGGGACCATCTGTGGGTCCCCAAGGACTGGATTGGGGGGGGTTGGGGGGGGAGGGGGAGCAGAGGGGGGGGTCGGTTGTATCTCTACAGCTCAGCCGATAAGAGATGCAGCTGGAAGATCTCCAGCTGATCTTCTTCGTGGATATATAGTCGTCTGGTCAAAAATCTAAAATTACCGGCTCATGTAGTTGGACAAGTATCCAACTACTGCTGATCAAATCAGCTTCTGTCAAACCTCTCCCTCGAAGGGTTAAACAGCGTGTTACTTTAAGAAGGAATGCTGTCCTGTTAAATACAACATGAAATGCGGCGAAGCAGTGATGATCGAGCTAGGATAAATCTTAACACCAAGAACGCAAAGACCGTACTTGTGGTCTTGGCAAGACCAGTCTTGCTAACTTGCTTCCCAAGAATGAATTCGGGGAGCGATGAATCATGGGATTGGTCTCGTTCGGCGAGGATGCAATTGATGTATCGTTGATATTTGGGGCAGGGCTAGACCAATATGCTGGGATTTTTACCATCCTCGGAGTACTTGTGTTCTTAGTATTGGAACAGTTCTTCGGCAATGGAAGATGACATAAAAGAGGTGCACGGGAACACAAGTACGGTCAAGTACGCATATTGAGATTCGTCCTTAATCTGATGTGCCGGCATTTTAATTTGCGCATTGTGCATCATTTCAATTGAATGCTTGTGTAATGATTGACAGGGAGTGGAGCCAATGAGGCAGAGAAGAAAGAAGCTTTGAAAATGGCTGACAACTTCATTGAGCAGATGAAGTACCCCCGAATGAGGACCCAGGTAGCCCGCGGTGACACCCGCTCTCACGGCCGAGCCGGCAGTGCGCAGATTGGACGTGCTATTTGTGCATCGCGTCACGGGGCTCACGGTGTAACAAACAGCACAGATTCCCCTCTTCCCGCTCTCTGGCAGGGCTGTATGGTAAAGTCCAGACTGCTAACATGAGCTTCCATGGCTTCTGGCTCAAAGCCACCCTAACAAAGTCTTGGGATAGACTTCAATCCCAGAATGCACTTCGGCTGCAAAGTTCTGGGATAGGCTTCAGTCCCACAGTGACTGTTTTTTCCAACACAGCTTTCATCATGTTAAAGGGATTTAGCTGGCAAGCTTACTAATATCTGAGCAGTGCAGATGTGCATTTGTGTGCCAGGAGTTTGCATGATCTCATTGTGTCATGAGGATTTCGGTAAAAAAAAACATAAGCAGACGGTTACTATGTGGCGTGATTGCGTGTTCCATTGGACTGGCATCTTGGGCAGAGAGCACCGTCTGCCTCTGAGCAAGATCCTCAACCCCACCTTGCTCCAGGGAGCGCTGTCCCTGAATTTAGAAATAATGGAAGTCGCTCTGTACAGGAGCGTCTGCTAAGTGCTGTAAATGTGCATCAGTTCCTGTACTGGATAAGGGGCTTGGAATGGGTATGCAGATGTCATTTACTTTGAAAATGAGCCAACATTTTATATAATTAAAAATAAATCAGACATTTCAACAGGCTCTAGTGAGCCAGTAAAAGCCATCTGGCTACATTAACGTTAATTGTTTATTTGTAGCAACTAGCAAACAGCACTTGCTAAATGAGTGTCAGTGAATGTGTGTATTTTAAATTTTACCCGCGGGCTTCATAAGCTCACCCAGTCACCTTGTCTGTGCCCCATGCTTCAGGTTGAGATTCTTCCTCAAGGCAAAGAGACCATCATCTTCAAGCAGTTTTTCAAGACGTGGAATTAAACGCTGGTCCTGGTTATTCTGACAGCCTGTACCATGGGCCAAAGCAAAACAAACCAAAGCAAAACAAACCAAAGCAAACCAAGGCAAAACAAACCAAAGCAAAACAAACCGGAGAAAAACAAACCAAGGCAAAGCAAAGCAAATACAAATCACTGAAACGTCACCTCTGGATCCAGTTAAATTTGTCACCTGGAAGCCACAGCAATACTGGAAGTTGTTTTATAGGGCCCTCTTTTGTTTGTGAAATTGAGACATTTCACACTCCGCACCTTCAGCTGTGACTTGATCTCAGTGTGTATTTGTGTGCAACAACAAACATTAAACAAATATAATGGCATCAATCAACTGTTCCTGGCTATTATTTTTGAGCTTTTTATGTTAACGTCACATAAAGATAATCATCACAGGCGATATTTTCTCATGCATATGTGGTTGACCATGTTTATTACACAAGTAACAAAGCCGAATGTGTCGTGCTGGAAGTTTTGGTCAGATATTTATCACCCAGCTGTCTGGAAACTGCTGTCACTCTAGGGTGAGCCGCCTTATCTAGGTGTGTGTTCACAGCACGGTGCAATTCGAGGGAACCTGAGGGTGTTGGGTGTACAGATAAGCAGTGGTTTAAAAGATTCCAGATGGAGCATCGGGTGATATCAGGTGCAAACTGTCTGGCGAAGCAGTGACCCTTTGCCAGAGTGATTTCACTGTTTGTCATACCAGAGAGCGGCACTTGTTTTCTTATTAGAAAATTAGGAGGCCTTCATATTCCTCGGGTGCTTCTTCACTCACTCCATCTAATTTTCACGAGAAATGGTGAAACGGCATGATCTCTGTACCTTTGATAGCTGACAGACCGATCTGTGTGCTGATGGGGTGATTTTGCACAGCCAGTTTTCCTCCTCTCCTCCTCCTGCTCCCTACTTACGGCCTGCCCCATGGCTCTGCGTCTCCCCACCCTGCCGGGCCTTGCTCCTTTTTGCTTACCAACTACCCACCAGCTCTGCATCCCCCCCTCCTCTTGAGGCTACCTCCTCACTCCTCCTGCTCTCTCCTTCCCACCCACCACCTAGATCTGCATCTCCCCCTCCTGGCTAGGCCTCCTCCTTGCTCCTCCTCCCTGCTCACCACCAGCCCCCAAGCTATTCATCTCCCCTTCCTGTCTGGCCCTCCTCCTCACTCCTCCTCCTCCTCCTCCCCCCCTAACTGCCTGCTGTGTCCTTGTCCCTTCTCCTTCCCACTTACAACCTGCCCCCCAGCTCTTTATCTCCCCCTCCTGATTGGGCCTCGTCCTTGCTCCTCCTCCTCCCTGCTTACTTCCTCCTCGCTCCTCCTCCCTGCTCACCACCAGCCCCCCAGCTCTTCATCTCCCCCTTTTGGCTGGACCTCCTCCGCATTCCTTGTCCTCCCCACTTACTGCCCACCTCCTAGCTCTTCATCTCCCCCTTTTGGCTGGACCTCCTCCGCATTCCTTGTCCTCCCCACTTACTGCCCACCTCCTAGCTCTTCATCTCCACCTCCTGGCTGGGCCTCCTCCGCATTCCTCGTCCCCCCCCACTTACTGCCCACCCCCCAGCTCTTCATCTCCTCCTCCTGGATGGGCCTCCTCCTCGTTCCTCCACCCCGCTCATCACCGGCCCCCCCAGCTCTTCCTTTCATCTCAGTGCCTGCATTCATCGTGGAAATCCAATTAACAGCTGAGCACTTAATAATAAGCCCCAATATCTCTCTCCTATGTATGACTTTGTTATTTTGCTGATAAGTAATAATGTGTTGCTGATAAGATGAGATACTGCCTGACAGAGGCCGGTAAGGCAGAGCGAGGCAGGTTGTGTTAGGCTTAAGGCTGACTTGTACTTCTGTGTAGAATGCGTGCTGTGGGTAGATGTGTTCCATACACTGCAGCCGGACATGCGCCTCCCCAGAAACGTAGGTACAGGCATCAAACTACAGCATACTAGGCTACCTATGGCATAGATTCTATGCGGAAATATAAATCAACCTTTAGGCTTTAAATTAGTAAATCAAATAGCTACTTGGTTTAGCATTAAATCGTTATGTTCAGCAGTGGCGCCTCTGAGACAGAATTTTAGAATTTAGAGATTAATTGTCATTGTTGACACACCACAGCACACAGTACACAACAACGAAATGCGTCCTCTGCATTGCCTGGTGGGACGCGATAAAGACTAACGTGCAGTATTTGTTCAGTGAATTTAAATACAAATGCATCTCATCACTTACATCACAAGAACATTAATGTAACAGGGGCAGGAATATGCAGATGTGGAGACAGGGATATGAGTGGCATTATCAATGAGCTGTATTACTAACGAGTGGAATTAACATTAACAACCAATTAAGCAGTAAATGATCACTATTATGACACATGCAAAGCAACCTTTCAGAGCAGGGAAGCCCGTTGCTTTAAGGTCCTTAACTTACAGTCCAAACAACCAATAGTGCAAAATGGACTCGCCAGTGACGTTCACTGCTTGAAAAGAAAAGCCGCGCGACGATCTTCAATCTCGGCAAACTTTTAATCTCTAGCTGCTAGATCTAACTTGTAATAATCTGTCCACTTCAGCTAAAATAACAGCAAGCTGATGGTTGAAAAGACCAATAATAAAGTCTGGACGCGAGTCAAATTGATTAGCGTGACATTTTATTGGCTCTTATCAGCAGGGGCCATCCTGATCGTGCCCCCCCCCCCCAATTATTTAAAGCGTGATAAACATGCGTATACAGGTTGCAGCTGCTCACTTGCTTAAACAAACGCCGACAGACTGGACCCATGGACACCAAAGGACGACTGTTAGGGGTAGCAGATGTAGCAGGATATTTGGAATGCATGACAGTGCTACCACTGTATATGTAGTAAATGCACAACAATATTAGTTAGTTGTGATGAAAAATATAAATTGTTAGACTGAATTACTGATTATGTCAGGCGCTGCTCAACAGCGACATCTGGTGGGGCCTGGTTCCCAGCAGCCCCTAATGTAGAGACGCCATTGTTGTTCGGTGTGTAGACCTGGAGTACTGCAAAATCGTTCAAAATCATGCTGGTGTTAAACTACAATATTGTCTGTCAAAGTGCATTCAGTAACCATACAATATACCCAGATATTTGTTGACTTGATTACTAACATAAATGAGCTGTGAAATTTAACAAGGTTCATGAGGAAACGTTTGGGAACTGCAGCTTCGGCCATCGTGCGAGACATCGGCAGGCACGGGGTTTTATGCATGAAACCAGCCCATTTTGTCTCTGCTCTGGGGGAACTTTGGTAAATGGTACCACAGTTCAACTATTAATATCCTGATGAATTTATTATTTACATTTCAAGAAGAAAATAAATAATACATAATGAAGTGGGGACTGCTGTTACGATCACTATCCCAAGTTGCTGGGTCTGATTTCTAGTCATGTATATCCTGGAGTGCCGGGCAGAACACCATGGATCCTGATGAATGTTTATTTATTACTTTAATTCCAGTGCAACATCCTTTCTCCAGGTCTCACATACACAGGTGCTGATGTAGGTGCTTGGGTGTGTATGGGTGTGTGGTCTAAAAGAAACAAAAGTATATGGTAAGTGTACACTCTGCAACTGCCCATAAAAATGTCAGCTTACAACCATACCTGGACATAGCAATCTCTCTGTTACAATCGAACCTGCACGCTAAAGTTAATTATACTAACACAGTATTGCACTGTATAATATGCCCCACGTTATACAATTATAGTCCCTCCCCATTTAAACGTTAACAGAGATCATATGCATGAACTCACATTTAACATACAACTATATTTCGCAACGCGAAAGAAGCGCATTTACTAATTACTTTACCGATAACAGAACGAGTGCTTACAGTTACAGATAACCACTTCTATAACAAGGCGCAAATACAAAGATGCCTAAACTCAATATTTCTCTTACCTTTTAGTCATTTACGCACACGAACATAATGAACTGACACTCGCAGTTAGCCCCGCTACTAACTTCTACTGAACGGAAATAAAACGGAGACCGCAACTAATTCGCGCCGTGCGTGCCCACGTACTACCATGGAAACAATAAACTAATGGCTGCTCCCATGTTAACATTATAAATGGCTTAACGAAACCAGCTAAATAAGAATTTCAGTTACTAAATTACTACTTGTAATATGAAATCATGTTTTTATGATTAAATATGAACTTGAACACTGATAAATGGCCATAAACATTATCTTTCCTTTGTGTGGTTCTGTAAATACGGGGCTAGGTCCAGATTACAAGCAGTGGCTTTTTTATTACCTGTTGTTACTGTGAGTCCATCTCTAGCCTGCAGGAACGCAGCCAGGGCGCAAATCAACGTCGAGCCGCGCGTCTCTTTGAAACGCAGCTCTGCCGCAGCGTCCAAAGGTCTCCGCGATACGCACGACCTGAAATGGGCAGGAGTGAGAAACTGCCGGTACATTTGGTCCAGATCTTCATGACAGACCTTAATCGCCTTCATCCCGCGTTTGCACAGGGTGAGACTATACAGTCACTCTCAAATATACATAACTAGTAATATTTATTTCTTTATATATATTAAGTCCTGTTTAAAATAATAATAATGGGATTTGTGCATACTTTGTCGTTACTTGAATTCACATTTATGTGATGTAACTGTAACATATATACTGGATCGTTCTGTGACGGATTTTTTGATGTTGCGAAAGGTTGAGAATTTTGAAAATATATTGTTCTGTTCCATTTATTTTTTTGATATGCATTCTTTTTTTTTTAACTCTAACTTAAGTATAACCTCATTTGTATATATAGGCTGTTACTTATTTCAGTTTGAGCTCAAATCAGTGCAGATTATAGCGTAGATTTAATCCAGTTTGCTCCTGTTGCGCTAGTTAGAGAGTTTCTCTAAAATCGCCCGTAGCATACGACTGGATGTACGTGCGTGTGTGTTTCATGCTCTGGACTGGCAATAAGCGTAGGGCGCACCTACAGTCCTGGGCTACCTGCGATAGACTCCAGGTCCCAGTGCGACTGACTGTGATTAGACGTTTGATGGGAGATGGATGGATGGAGTCTGATGAGATTCCGATCACATATAAGTCGCTAAACTTTATTTAAAGGAAGAAGATGGAGCTGACCAGCCTGAAGGGCATTCGGAAGGAGAGGAACGTCAGTGAGTCCAATCCTCTCCACCTTTGGGAAGGAGTTCATGGATCAGCTTTGCACTTTTGTATATAGCAACTGTATGAATTAAAAATTTACATCCAGTTGATGTTTAAATTGATCATTATCGGAGTCGAAATGTCACATTTTACAAAAGATGCCAGTCTGGACAAGAAGCCATCACATTTGAGGTGGGGGGGTCACAGGTTTACGCAAAGAGCCAAAGAATTGGCCCCAGTACTGATGGCTAGTGATGTAGGGGGGTCCTGGCTACCTCGGGGCCACTGCCCCCCTACCATGATCAATCTCACCATCACATGCAGCACTATAAATGAATCTGTGGCCCCGTGATCAGTCACACATTCCGCTACTTTGTGCCGGTCGCTCCCTAGGGTTTGACACCTCCCAGAGCGCCTCGATCGGGGCCGTGCGCTGGACCCTTCCGGAAGAGGACACCCAGGCCCACAGCTCGGTGCCCACCACCTTCAAGAATAACTCCGCCTCCAGAGCAAACGTAGGTTAGCGGGTGAAGGGCGGTCCGAGGAACTCGGCCGGAGAGTGAGATGGAGAAAAGTGTTAAAAAAAAAAAAATACAGAGGGAAATTTCAAGGGGGCAGATGGGTGGATAGATAAAATGATGAATGACTGGAAAGTGTAAGGAGGAATATTAAGGGAGGATAACTTGGTTTGAAGGGTGTGGTGTTCATATTTGAATCTCAACTTTGACCCCCCCCCCCCAAACTTAACCAGGGACTGAGGAACCTGCGAAGTCTTCAGGACTGCGTAAAGTTCATCAACCAGTGGAAGGAGCAAGTCGACCAACTCTGCAAGGTAGGCCGACTGGATTGGTGTGGGTCAGGGAGAGTGACCGTGAGGAGCAAGGCGCACGATGGAAAGTGGGGGCAAGTGAGACCCATTCTCCATACCTATCCTACTGGGAGCAGTCGAGGCTTTCCAGCTCTCCCAGTCTGCGAGCACTCAGGGAGGAACTTGGTCCAGTCACGATCATTTTTAGTTTGATTTTGGTGTCCAGGCAAAATTAAAGCCCGTACAGATGCAGCCCTCCTTAGATGAAGACCTCCTTGCCTGGTTGAAGTGCAGTTGGAGCATGACGTCTCTTACTCTCCTCTTCATCCTAACCTGTGGGAACCGTTTCCATATTTTATCTCTGGCCTAAACCCAAGCACGTATTCTGTTTACTTCAGTCCCCAAACCTAACCTTTAATTCTCTTCCCCGTTTCAGTCTGACTGATAGTTCTCCACTTCCTCTAATTTCCTTGAAATATTTTCCAGTATTCTACATACATTCTTACTCCCTCCTTCACCCTAAACTGAACCTTTTTTTATCCCCTTGAAAGTTCCCCCCTTCTTGGCCTAAACCTAACTAAAGATTTCCTCCATTGATTTCCCTAAATCTATAGCATAACTTTCACCCCTCATTTACACATCCCCCGTCTCGGTCCTAAACTTAACCTTTCTTTTTTTTAGCTTAATCTTAACCTTTTACTCACTGAATTACAATTTTGTACATTCTGATTCTTGTCCATTAACAATTAACCTTTCAATTAAACAATTCTATTATTGTCCTCTTCTTCTGGCCTAAACCGTACTGGATATACTTTTTTAATCCAGTCCCTAAACCTAATCCTAAAACTAATCTTTCACTCCACTTTTACTTTATGGATATTCATACCCCCCTTTTCATTCTAAATTCATTTTCACTCCCTTTTCCTTAATCTTAACTCCTAACTTACTAATGAATAAGTTCAGCCAGACCATCACCAGGACCACAGTATGGCAGTATTGTTACTCTGTCATGCAAGAGCAGAGCTGAAATGACAGTAATGATGAATCCATCTGCAGCTTCCAGTCAGTGGACTGGGGACAAAGTCCAAGGAAGGAGAGGAAGATTTTATGGGTGTTAATTGGGTTTTATAGACACATACAAGCTGGGGCTGTGAGGTCAATGGGCAGCTCGTGTGCTGATACCACAGCCAGGTCTTGCCAGTCACTACTTATCATATTATTTACAACACTTCAGGTCACGTAGGTTCGGCCATTGATTGGCGTGAAAGGCCGGAGCGGTGGGGGGGGATGGGGTAATACACTGGATGCAAATGCTGTGTTCCAGCAGGGCGGCGCAGTGGCCGAGAGCACCAGTAGGGCGGCGGAAGCGGACCCAGGCACCACGCACAGCCTGGAGGAGTGCAGACGACTCATCCTACAGTGGGCGAAGGAGCTGAAGCAGGTGGACATGGTGAGTGGTGCAGGGGGTGTGTCTTGGGGGGGGGGGGGGGGTCTGGTGACCATGTCCAAGATGATGGTGGGAGGGGCCAAGGCAAGCAAAGTTGTGGATGATTTCTGAGAATGTTCCATGAGGCACCCCAGCATGACACTGACCCTACCTGCCCACAGATGATCTCCCCGTGCTTCGAGGAGGATGAGGATGAAGGGAAGGAGAAGCAGGAGTGCAGGAAGGAGAAGGCAGAGCCCCTGCAGCAGAGGATCATGGAGTGGGCAAAGGAGCTGCAGACTGTGTCGGAGGTCAGGGCTCGTTCGGATGGGTAGGCGTGGCTCACTGCTGTATGGAGTGGTCTACATTATCATGGCGAGGGGGTGACACGTCTGTCCCTGCAGAACTGTGGCATCCCGCAGGAGGAACTGGCTAAGCTGCTCCGTCACCTGGAAGTGAGGAAGAGGAGGCTGATGAGCCTTCTTCCCTTCCTGGAGTTCATCACCTGGTGTCTGCTGAAGGAAGACAGTAGGGTAAAGGGCCCCCACCCACCATTTATATCACCGTTGTGTGTTCCGTTGTGTCCATGGAGACACAGACATATACACATACACAGGGATTTATCAGCAAAAAGGAAGACTGAGCTTTGGAACCCTCCCACGGTTGGGATTATCACATTCCTCAGTAAACAAGTGCAGCCTGCTGTTTATTGGTTATTTAATCGGTTCGCGTGATGTCAAAAAAAATAAACGACAGTCATGATGATGTTACTTAACAATGACAGTCACGTAGCAATAAAGAAACATTGCAACAATTTACTTTCAGAATTCGATTCTCTGGAAGCTTGGTGAAAGGATATTGAATGTTTAATGGGCGCTCATCCAATCTCAACATTGGCTTCCTCAGGGTCTAAACGTCTGCCATGGAACTGGTCATTCTAAATATATCTCCTGAATTTTGATACGATGTGATACATAGTAACAATTTCATAGAACATACAGTGTAACCCTGCTGAAGGGATCAGCTTATTTAACTTCTAATAAGGGAGCCCCGAAAGAATACTTCGTAAAATCATAAACCGGGCCACAAAAGAACAGAGGCGGAGATTTCAGGTCCAGAAAGTAAAAATCCAGACCAAGATTTTGTTTCAACCAACCAGTGCAGCCCACCTCTGCAAAAGAGAGACTAATTAGGTCATTAAAATGTGGTCTGAAATGACCTCAGTTATTACCATGATTATTCAGCGGTGACTTTTCTCTGGAGAACCGTCATTGGCTTATATTGCCAGTGATATTTGAGCGATTGAGTACTGCAGTGTCCTGACTTGACCGCAGCTGGACTCCTGCCTTCACTCTGTGTGTTGTTGTGTCTCCTGCCCACCCACCCCCCCCCTCCCCTCCGTAGACATCCATCCCCAAGCTCTGGCTCCTGACCAAACAGCGCACCTGGAAAGTTGGTGAGTATCTCGGTCCCCCTCCTCCCCGGAACATGCATTCTTGAGCAGCATTTTGTGTGCATGCGCGTGACTGGGTCAGGGTGGGGGGGCGGGCCTTCCGGCATATCTACCTGGGCATTGGACGCCCCGGGATGGCTGCCGAGCGGTCAGGTGTGGCGTGAGACAGGAAGCTTCATGCGGTCCTGCCGCGTTTAACCTGAGCTCTGATCCTGCGTGTTTTCACAGGGACACGGAATTACATTCCAAATTCAGGTAATCCGCCTCCTCCCCTTTATTTCCAAACGATGCTATGGATTGTGTTACACTGATTTACTGTCCCGTCTCTCCCCAACGCCCCCTACAGTTTGGAGCTGGATCTGCAGTGCGGCAGGTAATGAAATCCTCCGCTGACTGGGCAGTAAAGGTGCCTGGTAGTAATGTCAATGACCGACTACTCCCCGCAACTTTCTCCTTCATGACATTCCTTTAGAAATCAGGCTGGCCCTTTGCCTCCATAACTAGTTTAAGAGTCTAACAACATTATGAAATGGGTGGGGCATGGGATTTTTCATTGCTTTTGTTAAAAACATTGATCTAAAGCAGTTTGTCCATCTATCTTCAAGGGTAGGTGTCACTCTGAATATCTTTATATAGCTTATATATTAATATTTTTAGCTGAATATGTGGGCAGGGCTAAAACCAAGCTCCACCCATGCCACTCACCCCCTTCCCTAATGCCACTTCCACCCCGCAGAGGAGGTTACCCTGGACCCCCTGACCAACCACCCCTGGCTCCAGCTGTCGGACGACCGCAAACGGGTGCAGGAGGGCCTGTCAGCGGCAGAGCTGCCCTTCAGCACCCAGCGCTTCGACGGCTGGCCCTGCGTCCTCGGCTGGGAGGGCTTCTCGTACGGCCGCCATTACTGGGAGGTGGACCTGGCCAACAATGGCTACTGGCGCCTAGGCCTGACCACGGGCTCATCCAAGCGGCATGGCCGCTTCCCCATGGCGCCCTCTGCTGGATTCTGGACGCTGTGGAAGAGCACGCGGCAGTTCTACGCTTGCACGACGCCGGAGACGCCTCTGCCGCCCGACATGGCGCCCCGCCGCGTCGGCGTCTACCTGGACTACGAGGAGGGTCAGATCTCCTTCTACAATGCCGACGCCAAGTCGCACATCTACACGTTCATCGACACCTTCCGCGAGACCCTCTACCCGCTCTTCGCCCCGCTGGATGGACGCACCCTCATCACCGTCTCCTGCCCGAAAGCCACTGGCGCCCCCTAGTGGAGCCCTCCAACCCCCAGCGACACTCCACTCAGGAACTCGGAATTACAGGCCAAGCTCACCCTCCACCCCCAAAACACCCAGAGGATTCGCACGAAAAGCGATCACCCTGGCAAAGCTGCACCCCCGCCGCCTTTTCCCAGCATGCATTGCACTCACAGTGACCCACTGTGTGCCGGAATATTCCTGGCAGGTGGGGGGGGGGGTTGGGGGCGGTGGGTACGTGGGCCTGCAGAGGCTTCTGTCGCCAACACACCCGGAACAATCACAAACAAAGCCGAACTGAAACAATGGCCGACAGAAATATATCAAAAAAATACAAGCGACCAGCCGCTCCACATAAGATCTCATATATGTTACATTGTCGGCAAATTTTCATTTACTGTTCATCTCAGACCATAGTCCAAGCATACAGCATGTGGTTCAAAGTGTGATTATGTGACTGGCCCCCAGCTGGACTCAGACTTTACCTCAGATCATGACATATTAATCCCGGTTTATTCACCATAGCTTTGATTTTCGATTATTCACAATGTAAATGACAAATGATGTTAAATCCTTTATCTTCCATTAGCACAAGTACAGGTACATTGGAATGCTTCTCTTCACTGACTCCATCTTGCTCTGCCCCTGGAGCTGGGGATTAAAAGCCTTGCTCAAGTGCCCAAGTGACTGTTGTGCTGGGGCTCAAACTGCCGATCTTTTGATCGTGGGCACAGAGACTTAACAAACTTCATGAAAAACAAACTTTCTGTAGGAGAGACTGCAATATCATGGAAACGGGCACAGCTGTTCATGACAGCAGGACAAACGAGGACAGAGGAAAAAATCCTGCCAGCTTCCCTGATGCCACGCAGTAGGTCACTGAGGGTGCAACCACATCCAAGTCTAATGACGGGAACCGGGTTCGAGAGGGCCAGCGATGCAGGTGCCAGGTCCTTCCCTTCCTCGTTCTTATCTTATCTTTGACGTCTTTATGCCACACGGACTGTCCGCCCGATAAACATTCCCCACAATAAACTTTGAACCTGCGTGCCACCGAACACTCATACGCACCTAGTTTAGTTGCCTTCGCGAATGAGCTTGAAAATGTGCCTTGGAGATGTGTAATCAATGTAACGACAGCTAATGCAACTTCGTTCACCGAATGCTCCTGTATTCAATAGATTTGATGCATGATCCATCCATCCATCATCTCACTGTTTATGCCGGGGGGGATGGGGGGTAGAATATCCCAAACAGCATCACGGACACAAACAATGGGCGACTTAGACAGGCCAGCTGGCTGCAGGGCATTTGACTACAACCCCTAGTGTCAACGTCATGCAGTAAACTTGGGGAAAAAAAATGCTAGTATTCCACTAAGATTAATTCCCTGATCCCTTATTAAAAATTGCTCCTTATTAAAAACCTCTTTGTGCTAATTACCACATCGCTCTTGAGCTGAATCATTTGCGGTGAAATAGGGAAAGAACTAAGCTACACAGGGCTCCACCCCCCCGGGACTGGAGTTTAACATCCCTGACATCTCCCCCTCCTTCAGCAACCACCCACACCTCGTATTAAAAAACCAGCATGATTAATGCATTGATCGTTAGCTATGAGCGGAGCGGAGCCGGGCTCCGGCGGCATTTCACGTTATTCAGACCAGCAGGTGTGGGAATTCGTATAAAAAGTTTATTTAGCTTGTATCATTTAAAAGTGATAAAAAAAATAAAGGCTACAAGTTTTTTTTATATAAAAAAAAAGTCTACAAGCATATCAAAGTCTGTCCCACAGTGTGCTGATTATTAAGTACAGAGTACAGACCCAGAGCCGCTCAGAAGCTACAGACACAATGGGAGCGGAGGGGACTCATGAGTATCAGGCATGGCTCACGCACTAGGGAGTCCAGCTCCTCCCCTTTACCCACAATGCACCAGAACCCACAGAGCCAGCCCATGCGTCATGTGACCCAAGGTACCAGTGCGACGCCACAGAGATTAACCTTAGGAAGCTTCCTTGAGACCCGTTAGAGGAAACGGAGACGCTTCACCCCGTTTACAGTAATAAAACGTTGACACGGTTTTGTGTAGAGAAAAGCTTCCTGAATGGGTCCCTTATTTCCAGCACGAAAAAGAAAAAAAAAATACAGAAACCAAAAACCCAACATAACCGAGATTCCATTAGCAACAGAAGTATCAGTGATACACAAATAAACGCTCACTCCCCCCCCCCCGGCCGTCTAGAATATAAGAAAGAACTAGGAATACAAAAATACAAAGTCAACGATTTTAAGAAATTATAAAAAAACAGCCAGAGTTACTAACAGAGTCACGCTACAGAGTAAAATCCTCTAAAAGGATGCATAAGGCCAGCGAGTGCTGCAGGCCGGCCGGAGTCCTGCTACTCAGTCCGAATCGCTCTTCTCCTCCTTCACCAGGAGCTTCTTCCCCCTCTTAGGCTCCGGAGCTTCGCGCTCCTTCTCACGCTTGGCCGTCTTGGATTGCCTGGTGGGGGGGGGGGGGGCATCGTTACAGGGAATTCCAGAATTGCGCAGAGACGGGAGTCTGAGCTCAGACCCAGAACGCACGGCACTCACAGCTTCTGCCTGTACTTCTCCTGGTCCGCAAGGGGAACCACATCTCCCAGCTCCAGGCTCTGGTTGATCTTCTTCAGCATCTCGTAACGTTCCTTACCACGGATCTGGCAAAAAAAAAAAAAAAACAAGGGGGGGGTTGGTTAGCACATGGTTATCTGGCATGAGCGTGGACCCCAAAACCCACCGGTGCCCCCGATCTGCTCACATGCAGTGTGTAGATCTCCTCCTCGTTGCTGGAGCTGGACTTGGTCTTCTTGCTGGGCTCAGGCCGGGGGCCGGTCTGAGATGGTTCCTTAAGGGCTGCAAGAGTGCCGTGAAATTGTCACCATGACGGGGGCAGGAAAGGAAGCTTACTCGTAGTTACATGAGTTGGCCAGCAGGCGGCGCAAGACACCAAGAGTTCAGGTTTTCGTAACCATCACAAGAGCGTCATCATTCGTAAAAACCACGCAGCCTGATGGGATCCGTCGGAATAACTATCAGGGTGTTTCAGCCGCACTCACCGCGCTTGGTGCCTCCGCTGGTCTTGGACGCCAAGTTCTCCTGCAGCTTGGAGTAGTTCTCCTCTTCGGTCTTCCGGTCGCGGCCGGGGCAGGCGCAGACGCGCACCTCAAAACTGCGCCGTCCCAGCAGCTGGCCACTGTAATGACAACTTTATGGTGAGTGCGTCGGGGGAGGGGGGACCAGGAAGCGGGGGGTGACTGGGGGTACTGACTCTGGGCTCTCCAGCGTGATGATGGTGAGGATGGGCCGCCGGTTCATGCCCCCCATGCAGCTGCTATTGCACATGTAGTTGTACAGGACGGTCGTGGACTCGGAGCCCACCTGGGGGAGGGGCGGGAGGCATCCATTAGTTACCATGGCAACTCGCGCGATCCACGACGATCGTTAACAATGATTTCACCAGTCCCCTTAGCTAAAGTGAAGGATGCTTTACGTTAAAGGTACAGCAGCTGAATCCAGGGGATACAGGATCGCGTCCCCCCCAAACCACATGCGTACCTGGGGCGGCTCGTAGGGGACCACTACACTGTGCCGGAGGGTGTTGGTGTCATCGATGTACTGAGCCCTCTGGCTCCCCTCCACTCGGATCAGGTGACCCCTGGGGGCGGGGCCTGGGAAACAGGGAAAGTCAGCGGGGCACCCCGATTGGCTCGGCGTGAGCTGGTGTCGCAATGCAGGGATGAGGTGAGCTCGGTAATGAGCTCGGTCAGAGAACGGAAGTACAGGCTTTATCGTTTAATAATTAATGCACATTAAAAGTCAAGCATAAACATAAAAACTGGATAATGACACAAGAGCCAATCACATATATCCTATCCTGATTTTATATTTTAAAGAATAAGACTAATTAACGAGCAAAACTGATGATGGACCAAAGTGGCCAACTTTTGGAGTCGACTTGTTTTGTTGTAGAGAGATATGACCAGCAGGGGGTGCTCTCACCTTCGTTATTCTCGGGGACGCGTTCATGGTGCGGACACCGGCGCACCACCTCGGCCACGTGCTCCGACTTCTTGTAGACGGCGGTGGCCCGCAGGACAGAACCGGACGGGGGCGGCTGGCTCACCAGCATCTGCACCGGACACGTCTTGGCCAGCTGGCAGTAGAGCTTGTTCAGGATGGAGGAGTACTGGAGGGGGACGGGAGCGAGCGGGTCAGCGGAAACGCCGGCAGGAT
This sequence comes from Brienomyrus brachyistius, assembly GCF_023856365.1. Taxonomy (NCBI): domain Eukaryota; kingdom Metazoa; phylum Chordata; class Actinopteri; order Osteoglossiformes; family Mormyridae; genus Brienomyrus; species Brienomyrus brachyistius. The sequence goes on from NW_026042333.1 coordinate 376,622, forward strand.
CCGGAACAACCCGCTGCATGATTAATGAAGCATTCACAGCTGCTGGAAATTAAAAACATCAACGCCGACATTTTGCCCCGCATAAATGCCACATTCTCATTCTCCAGAAAAAGCCACTGCGAGTTCCAGAGAGAATTAACACACCCCCACCGCCCCCCCCCCCCCCCCCAGGCCATACAGAGCGATGATCTCACAGCGCCTCGGGTCAGGAGAGAAAGCAAACGTAGCCGTCAGGGCAAAAGTCACAAGTGTGGAAGTCCCCTCAGCGGTTGCCAGAAGTTGCCACGTCGCCTCGTCTGGCAACCCCGGCCAGGAAGCTCACCTACATCGCCACTCCGCACAATCCTCTGGAAGGAGGGAGGGGATCAGGCTTTGTACCCTCCGCTCCCCCCCCCCCCAGCCCAGGCTGCGAGCAGAGAGCCCGCTCCCCTCCCCCACCCCAGACTGAAGAGCAAGTCTGAACATGCCCCGTCCGACTGGCGGTTTAGGCGCGGGCGGGCAAGTGGGCAAACGCCTTCTCTGGCTCCCAGCACGGCGCTCAAACGGGCACCAGCACCGAGTCACACGGGGCCCCACGCTCCAGAACCCACATATCCAATCACAGCCTGGGAAGCGCTATAAGTCAGGCTGAATTATTATTATTTATCAACGACCTTTGATAATTCATAACTTTACATGGCCTGTGTGAGGCTTTTTAATGCAGAGTCCATTGTCATTATGGGGGAATTTACTAACCACCAACTAATTATCAACTCTATGTGGAGGCAGGAGCAAAATCGAAACTTACACTCATACACAGCAGAAATTTTAACTCTAATGAGAACTAAGCGCAAGTCACATGTCATCTGTGGGCGGGGCCACGTTAACCCTCTCCCAGCCAGGAAGAAAAGCAGAGCGGACACAGCCGGAGGACATGCCTCATCATGTCCATTACCCATAAGCAGCAGCCGGTCGTACCAAAATGCTGGTGGGGGCCCAGCGGACAGGCCTGAGGGTCACCTCACTCCGGCACTGCGAGCTCGTCCTCACCAGCAGTGATACAAGAGGCCAAAACGTCCTTACGGATCCTTGAAGCTCCCTCCCAGCACGCCGCTCCAGCCCTGGATGGTCTCTGGGCTCCCACCGAAGCAGGATCCCCCCCCCAGGATCGACCGCGCCAGACGGGAACAATAGGAAACTAAGCGGGGTCTAGGTTCACCATGGGGATCCTGGATCAACCAGAGGTATGGCTTCATCAAGGCATGGACAACCAGAAAACCGCCGGTGAGACACAGCGAGATTCTGAAGGGGCTAAGTGTGCTAAACCTCTCTTGAAAATTACTTTAAAAATACTAAAATTCAAAAATAACGATACGTTTCCTGCAAACAAGCTAGTTGCTCCATTTTCTATGGAAAAAAAAAAATCGATTTTCCTTCACTGCTGCTCTTAAATTTCACTACACATTTAAAATGAAAATTGCGTTGGTTGGACTACATAGAGATAACTGGGATGAAGTTTAGAGAGATTTTTCTGATTAAAAGGTATTTAAACAGATCAGATCAGCTAAAGAATTGGGTTTGGGTTACAGTGCGTGTTCGACTCTCTATACCCAGGGCCACAATTTTTTGCCCGTCTCTAAACGAGAAGCAGGAGCTACCGAAATGTTGGTTCGACCCGCCGGCAGCGTCACGGCGATGGGCGAGATTTAGGAGAACGAGGCATGCAGATTGTGCGAAACAGAGGGATGGATCGGAATTTTACAGCCGTGGGAGATTAAAGGGTGGATGAGATCAGCCTGGGTGGAGGTGCGTAAACCAGATGATGACGTGGTACTGGTAGGGGCAGGACACGCTGCCATGGCGACTCACCGTGCTGGTGACAGACTTGGTCGTGCTGGACTGCGTGAAGCGCAGCTGGAAGTCCAGGCTCCCGGGGTAGTCGGAGGTGGTGGGGACCGTGGAGGAGGGGGGCACCCCGCATTCGGGGGGCGACACCGAGGGCTGGGGGGGTGTAGCCTCGAAAAAGCTAGCGTCGAGCAGCTACACGTCGGCACAGAGAAATAACAAAATAAATAAACACAAAACAACAGTAACCTGACCCAGATCCCCTGATAGAGTAAATGCTTCTGGATCCACGTTCAGATTTTGGGTGGACTTTTTAATCGAGATAAACATGGAACATAAGTACCCAGACACATAGAGAGTAAGCCTAGAGGCACCACCGTTACGCGTTAGTGCTCCAGCTTAATTCGATTGGGCTGTTTCTACCTCAACCCTGTTAAGGACTCCAAATAAAAAGTTGTGGGTGGAAAGATCATTATCGGGCCAAGCTTCCTGCTGGACATCATATCCTCCCACCCACGCTCTTCAGGAGGCTTCAGATCGCCATCCACCCCCACATTCCGGTTTCCCAAATGCTCCCAGGGCCAACCACAGTGCCTGCCTGGTGAGGGGGTGGGGGACAAGGGCCCGACACCCAGGAGTGTAAGCCGCAGACACATTCTCTTCTGAAAATGTGAACAGGGAGCAAGGGGCTTTTAATAGATTACGCCGGCTGTTTTTTCAGGTGACGTAGCCGTCGTGATGAGGTGGAACCTCCCGGACGGCCGAGCGCGGAGCACACTCACATTTCCAATGTCTTCCCAGTGCTCGCTCTCATTCGGCGCCGGCCTAAAATATCGGTAAACGTTAACTGCGTGAATGCAAAATGATCATCAGGTCCGCTATTCAAAGAAACGGCATCGGTAACATTTGCTCCTTAGATATTAGCCTTGCACTTTGCATTGCACACCTTGCACGTGACAAATAAAACTCTTGAATCCTATCTACAGGCATGCACGGCTCTCCAAGAGGGCCTTTAATAATAGAGTCAAACAAAACACTGGTATAGCTTGCAGGATGTTTCTCAGTGGCGTCTTATAGTGGTTAGGCCCCGTTGCGCTGCAGTTTAAAGGGCCTGATGCGGGTGTTTGGGAGCTCTCATACTTACATGAGGTTCCACAGGTCCTGGAAAGTCTGGTTAAAGGGCAGGTTGTCCTGCTCGGCCATGTTATCTCCCACGTCTGTGTCTGCAGCGCTCATTTGCTTGCAGAAGCACGAAGGGCAGAGGGGCAGCGCAAATCTGGGGGATGAGGAATCACCAACACAGATGTTAGCTCTAATACAAGAATAAAACATTTTCATGACAGGAACGGCATTTTGGGTTACAACAAACATGTTTACGTGCATGCGACATGTCGGCAATTCCTGGCATTGTTTTTCAAATGACATTCGCGAATTTCATTAATAACTTAAAAGGCTTAATCTGATAAGGTGGTAAAGCGACATCCTGCGTGTAACAGCAAAGTGCAAACAAGCCATAACGTAAAATCCCTACCCCCCCCCCCCGCCACCAGTTCCCCTCAACAGAAATAAAGTCGCGTGGCGTTATTATTTACGAAAAAGCCGTGAAACGAAAGTAAGTTTTAAACGTGGCCTACTGTTTATTTAAAGAAAAACTAGCGCGCTAGCTGACGTCCGATCAGACTTCAAAGTCAAGTTGAATTTACATTCAGCCCGCACATAACAATGACCTGCATACCTTTTCTCTAAAAATTTACAAATAAGATTATTAAAAACTATAATCAATGGTGGGTCAATAACATGTATAAGCTGCAATGTTTTAAACAATGAAATTAAGTGGCTGTAACTATGCCAAAACGAAAGTAAAACGCTCTTGCCATTTTTTCGTACCAACACAGCCCCGCCAAACCAGATGAAGCCCCCGCAGCTGCTGGACGGCGCTTCTAGAGAATCGCAAATGCGGAGTGGAAACGCTCGGATGATCAGCCGAAGGACCGCAAGCAAAACTCCGACAACGCCGGGGCAACAATGGAGCGGCCAGCTGTACGTGGGAACGTCTGTCTCTTCCGTATGAGCCAAGTGACTAACAGAGCAGAGCTAACCAAAACTAGTCAGAGGTCTTTCAACGCGAATCAACAAATGAACTGCATTCGTATAGGCACTACTTTGTGTGTTGTATGTGAACACTTATATCTTATATTAAACAACTATTTGCAGATATTATATCTCGTCTTTAAAGGCCCAGATGAAGAAAAAAAAGAACCACGGTCATCAATTTTCATGTGCAAATAATAATTCAGCAGATCTTACCAATTCTGCAACTAGCCCACTTATGCGTCTACCCCACTCGCTGGAGGGCGGGCCAAAGACTGTGGTTTTAGGTTTGTAAGTGAATTGATATATTTTTTTTCCTTTTCAATGAAAAACCAACCATGCTTTGGGGATTCCCCGAAAACAAGCCGGAAATGTGGGCGTGGTTATGCGAATAGATCACATGGATACTTGCGGCATCCAATGAGATGCAAAGCCAATCAAAAATTTTCGTTTCGAATTCAAAACGCGCCTGTCGTAGGTTCTAGAGAACGCGCGCACAACAAAACTGCTTAGTCGTAAATCCTGAAAAATACGTTCAATCCCGCGCGCGGCAAACTATAACCGGCAGTTAACAACACAGCGCCCTCAGTGGTGAGGAGGTTAACTGCTGCATCGAACTTCACTAGTGAATGAAAGCACTGGTGTGGAAGATGTCGGACGGTATATATGATGAAGAAATAAAACCAAGGAAACCTGCTCCCAAAAAGAAAAATTCCCCGTTGACCTTAACGCACCACTTGTCATACACAAGTGATTAATTCGTTACAATTGATCGAGGGTATAAAACGCATTACGAGATTCCGAAACCAGAATAACATAGCGGAAAAACTCGACAAAAGTCAGCGCTGTTTATTTTGTTAATGGCATAATTTAAGTCACTGCAGCTGTTCCTTCTGCTAATACGGCTCCATTCAAAGATACCCCATCTCCATTTATCATTTGCCTTTATCTAAACCCAACAGGACATTGATTCTCAAATGGCAAATAAAAAGGAAACGGTGTAAAATTTTATATATATATAATTTTAAATTAGTTGTCTTATCCTTGGTGCGCTTCAAACTGTCGCCTTAAGCTGCAATGAGAAATAAATAAATTGCTTAAGCCTATATAATATTTATGGATAGACAAATTGAGTTACCACGCAAGAAGTATAGTACTAGTATTTCGTGTTGCCCCTCTACATTTTGCACGCATCGCAGCCACATGAAACGTTTCCCAGGTCTAACCACAATTTACGACTTTAGGGACTATTCGAGATTATTACTTCCATATTGACTGTTATAAACATTCTCCCGTATAACCGAACCCCCTTTGAAACTAGTGTTATGATGCGAAATTCATAGTAAAACGAATGTAAGGCTTTCATCGACATTCTGGCAGTATTATTATTACGTAACTTCTTTCCAAATTAATTAAAATATCGAACTCCTCAGTGTAAAAACTCAATATTAAGTAACAGAATATCAGCGTTGATAATCAGTATTTGAAGTTTATTTTGTTGCATTTTTTTTCCAAATGACACTTAATCTGATGCTCGCGATCATGTTCTGATTGTTATAAATATAACTTTAATTGTTGTTCACTTATATGGAGGTGTCAAAATCCGTTAATCGTATTTTATTAGTCGTCCGTAAGGCCACATAAAACGATTAAATTAATATTACGGTGGCAAAAGAACTAGTTCATTGTGGACAGCCGCGCGAAGAGGCCAAGGGGTCAAGGTAAGTAAACTGAGCCATGGGTGTTAATTGTAATTTAAAATTTACATTTACAAACCTATTTTAAATCTCAAAGGTAGAAATTTAGACAGAAATACATAGGAAATTTAGCATAGGTTTATGAAACTTTGCTAGATACATTATAGCTTCACTCTAAATGGAATAATATGTTGCTACACACAACACGGTTTTTAACAGGTTATTACAGTATAACAGGGACCGTCACTACTCAACCGATCAATAATCATGCAAGAATCCTCATTAAATCAGATTATCGTATAAACTACCTCAAACCACAGAAGCCGGTAAATCGCACAGAAGCCTAAATTATCTACTAATCTTAGAATTGTTCTCATTATATCCCTCCTAGTTCAGTGCAAAACTAAAGTTCGTTAATATAAACAGGGCGAAATCTGTCAGTAAGAAGCCGCTGCTCTTACACGCGTAATCTGCAGAGGTTGTGACTTTGTTTTACAAACAGTGAAGTTGTTACGAGCTTTGCCAAATGTAACTGATTCTAAAGAACCTGCCCCAAACAGACCGGGATGCACAGCAGCAGCTGAAGGGCGGCTCTGGCCCGTGTAGTACAGGCGTATTGTAATGCGACAGTATGTTCGGAAATGCAGATTTGTCCAAGTTTGGTCAGATGGCTGGCGTGAGATTTTCAATTCGAGACAAGTATGCACGTGCATCTCCATGTATATAAGAGTTTTATTACCTTGTAAATAGTTTATTGGGTTTGCAAACTGCCCCTACACCTTTGATGTAGCTAATTTTAAGTTCATAAAGAATAATATAGATTTGCCATAAGATTTCTTCGGTGAGCGTAAGTCTGAAAAGTCTCGCCAGATTCGTTAGAATCGGCAACCCTGGAAATGAGAAAGGTAATCATTACCACTTATATACACAGATAATTATCACTATAAATTATGGTAACTTCTTTATCAGAAATTATCATAATTGAATGCCTTAGACGTTATAACAACCTATGGGACTTTGGGCACCCAGATGCGAGGAATATTTAAAAAGTTTATCCAATGATTAATTTCTTCCTTTTTGCTGGTTTATCATAGCCCAACCTCAGATAGGGTGAAACACTGCAAGGCCAACTGTATGGCAGCTCGGAAATACAAAATTTGAATGCAAAACTCCTTTATTGAACAGAAAAAAACACAGCTCAACTAAATGGCGCGATCATCATAGCGTATGTATTACAGCAGAAAAAAGCCCCAAAGTATGAGATCAAGCGGCCACAAAATGGCGGGATATACGTGCAAGAATGTCTCTTATAATACACAGGGGTCAGATACCTAGATTTCTTTAGATTAACATTCAGGATAAAACCTCAAGATTTTAAATGCTGGCAACATATTTTGTTTTCCACACACGCACATATATACAGAGATACATACATACACATATTTTACATTTATAAATATTTTAACTAAGGTGTTATTATTCGATGCCAAGGAAGTTTCTGAGAATCAAATGAAAAGGCCACAGTATCCGGGCTGAGAAATTGTATCTTGTGTAAGTATTACTGTATTTCTTGTCATGAAAAATCCACAATCGGCCTGTCGTTTTGACGCAAACTATAATACAGACAACATGGCCACGATGTTCACTCCAGCCCATCAAACCTTAAACTATAAAGGGAAAGGAGACCGACCGCCAGATAGCAGAAACGCTACACGCCATGAATAAGGTTTCAAATGCGTCTTGAATTCTTGAGAATTCGGAACATTTTATTATGAAATACAAATGAAATTATTGGGATGGAAAAAAATAATTGTGGGAAAAAAAACGTTAATTGACCTAAGATGATTAAGGTCATATTTTGTTAAGGGGCAAGACAATAACGGTATCTTGCAAAAATACATAATAATTAAACTAAATTAATGATTCTATGACTACATTTAGAACGGAAAAACACGCAAGAGTGAATTAGCAGCTGAGGTGCTTCTCACTCTGAAGCTGAAGCATAAAATGGCTCTCCTGACAGAGTTTACTGACTCCAATGCTACCTAGGCCTCGCAGACCAAATAATAGGCATATCATTTTTAAATTGCGCCATTCTTCCCCGATAAAAATAACTACCAAATAGGAAAAATAAAATACCGGGAACCTTAAATTATTTTCAGTTCCGAACGTCCACAACTTAAGCACATGTCTGTTTGCCAAAACACGAGACTGCTGTCCTGCACTATTCCAGGAAAAAAATGTATTTTAATTTCCAGGGAATCTCGGTAAAAATTCAAGGGGATGCGTTTGAAAACCGATTCACGGCGAACTTTCGCAATGCGCATGTAGTAGGAGAGGGCGAGCTGTACAGGAATACAGCCCTATTTCTAAAATGGAGGCACCCACCTGTCATCAATGATGTTACAAACCCCAAAGACATTTCTGCAACAGGGTTCGAAAACCTGGTCGCTTGACAACAAGCTGGAAGGTGCCGCATCCGAATCCATTGCTCAGAATTTCAGGTGGTCAAAATGGAGCGACTACCCCAATATCTTAAGCAAAACCGGAAGGGGGAGGCTATACCATATCGGTGTAAGGGGCTACCAAATTAGAGGGAAAAACGTCAGGACAAAACCTGCTAACGTTGACCAATAGAAACGAACAAACAAACTGGGGGTATTTCGAAAGTTACACCACTTTTGTGGTGCCCCAGGTACGCTCTGGTTGGGGGCAGAGCAGAGGTGTTTGTGTAGCATTAGCTATCAAACAAACTTAAGTCACGGTACAGCTAAGAGGCAGTACATGTGGGTAGAATAAAACGACAGTCGTTTACACACCAGTAAAGCTTAAAAGGGGTGTTAATTCCTAAATAATGAGGTAACATAATATAAACGAACAAACGAACCACCGATACCAACAGGCAGAGCAGTCCTCATCCCAAAGTCAGATGCCGATTTAGTGATTCATTTATGTTGGCCGGTAGTTTCAGCAGCACCACCCTCCACATCCGACAGAAGATCTCCTTCGTATCCTCGGGTCTTTTTTGCTGTCTCTCGTCAGTCTAGTTATTATTTTTTTCTTATCTCAATTTATTTAAAAGTACGCATCATCAGTGTCACGGAAGTGGCAGATAAGTTAAATTCAGCGGGCTCTGGCTTCTGTGTCCTCCCGCTCGCTCTCTCTCTCTCTCTCTCTCTCGCTCTCTCTCTCTGGCTCTTCCCCTCTCACCCGCCCCGTACTGGCTGACAGCGCGCTCAGCTTCCGTCCTGCCATGTCCCACCGACTGATAGATTGTCAGGCGTTCTCGGTTGGCGACTCACGGTCAGTCTTCTGTTTTCTCTGAGTTTTGTTTTTTTTTGCTAATACTGTCAATTTTCCCTCCCGTCTTGAGTGTGCATGTTCCACATAACCTCATTCATTCTGTCATTTTTTTTGTTGCAGTCCGTCACCCTAAGCTCTCGCTCTCTCGGTGTCACATGACCGCAGTACTTCCCCACCCCCTAGTTGATGTGAACCAGCACAACTGATGGTTCTATTATTCACTTCAGAGCCCCCCCCCTCCCCTTTATTTACAATATCACCCCTCCCCTTAATTCACCCCATCCGTGTACCTTTAAAGTTACGACAGAAGGTGTGACACTCAGACTGAAAGCGCAGAATTGTTCACGGAGGAGAGGGCAGTACAGTTTCAAGCAGGCTGACACACTTTCACAATGAAATGGGTGGTGTCTGAAGAAGCAGGCTGTGTTTCTGAAAAGCGGGACACAGCCTTGACGTGCTCCATCTTCGCCATATGCGGAACTAGGCTGACAAAAGGGCGCCAAAGGGAAAATTTGGGGAACTTCACTGGGCGGGAAAGCAGCCCCAAGGTGCAGCTGCCTACACAGACGCCACCAGCGTTCGGAGGGAGTTTCTACTCCACCAATGACATCCACTCCTGATAGACCACAGAGTTTCACTTTTCTTCTACGTGAACCGAGTAGGTAACTGATGGGGAGGGAGAGAGAGAGTGGAATGAGAGATTAGTAAAAATCAAGAGATATTTTTCACTCTTTTTAAGTCTCCTACTGTTTTACTTTAGTGCCACGTGTTTTATATCTCTCTTTAAAAAAACACACTTCATTCTCAGAAATAAAATGATCCAGCACGTTAGATTGCTTCATGTGACTCAAAATAAAAATCACTGAACTGGCCAGTTCACACATTCCCTCCAAAGAGACATATTTCATAATCTAGCATCACGGATAGTGACATCACACATCAATGGCATTGCTAGGAGTCAGCTCAATCTGCCTGTTCGGAAAAGTAGGTATTTTCCACAGAACCACAGGCTTGCTCAATCCTGAGGGAACAGCCGCTGCACTGTACTCACAGGCCATCTCATCCAATCGGCTGCGTCCCCCTCCCCAGCGTTTTCAGAGGACAGCCAAGGGACTGCTTCTGAGTGATGCTTCACCTGGTTCCAAGACAGAGGGCGCAATTGTTCCATAGGCACAGAAGCGACAACGACGCTATGATTCACAGCAGGGGTGGCCAATCTTACCCACAAAGGGCCGGTGTGTGTGTGCAGGTTTTTGTGCGGGGATCTCCAACGCGATCCGGCACGCCGTCCAGCCAGCAGGTCCTCGAGTCAATACACGTAAAAGGCAGACAATGCCCGTCGTTATATTTGCAGTTCCATACTTCCATAAGGTTGCCGCTTTCCAAAAATGAAAGCATGTCACTCTCCAGAGTGGAAGTGTTTTTAAAGCTCTCTGCTTGATTCGTATTCCTTTGCAGGCACCCCCAGTCACGGATCACGGAACAGTCCAAAATCCAGTCTGGTTGCTCGGTCTCCCTACCCAACCAGGGGCAGCAGTGATGATCTGGCACTTGCCTGGTGAATTTATTTTTTTACACTACTGTACTGTTATGTAACACCGTCATTAACATATTGATTTCTCTGATATGTGCAGTTTCTGGATCATACAGGCATACTCTATACTGGTTGTTGCCTATTTAAGGGTGGCTGTCTGTAAAATTTCATTGCGATTCGGTCATTTCAAACACTTCTTATTCTGAATAATACTTTCAGAGTTGTATTTGATCAGTAAATAAAGCTATCAAATAAACGTGTATCTACTAAATAATTCAATGTTTCGATTTATAAAACTAGGAAAAGAATAAGTCATCCGCACACAGTGATGCTAAATCTGTAGAATACGGGTTTTTTTGTTAAAAAAATGTTTTCTTTAAATCAAGGTCACCGGAACGCCTCCTGAAAACGCAACCTCATATAAGCTATGGTTATGGGAGTCCGGTAGCTTTAAATAAACCACTGACTTCACTTCACAGGACCGCAAGTGAAAAATCCCCCCGTTTTGTAAGCGCTCGGCGTGGGCCGGTGCTGAATGAATGGGCCCCCCCCTCCGCGAACGCGCCGGTCCCGCACCGACCAGATCAAGACACAATGGGCAAAATTCCCCGGAAGAGCACTCTCCACTGGGAGAGCAAAAAACACCTTTTTAATACAGAAGGTGACTAGGAATTAGGCATATAATGAAAGAGTGAAAGTAGTGCAAAGGCTCGTGCCCGGTATCCCAAACGCGCTCCCGCCATCCAATGAGTGTCAGGATGGAGAGGTGAACGCGCCTGCGCAGTTGGGGAAAGTGTCACAGTGGGGAAAAATCCTTCCTTTCGGGATCTGTGGGCGCTTAATGTTAAGGGAGCTGAAGAAAGAGCGACGCCGTTAAATAACGCCCAACGCCGCCGGAAAAGCGACGGGAGAGGCGCTGGGAAGAAAGAGGCAAGAGGCATCGCTGGATCGACGCAGTGAGGCGAGGAGGGACGGCCGGGTGTGCGGGGAAAAAGAGGAGGAAGCTGGATCTGTAGTCGTCCGAAGCGGGGCTGTCCGGCCGGAGACGCGCTTAACTAAGAGAAGGCGAGTGGCCGAGGTGAGTGTTTTATTAAAACCTCGGGAGATGCAGCCGATCGTGAGCCCCCCAGCCTCGCTTGGATACTTTAAACTGTCATGTCATTGCATTGCATTGACCAGCATTTTGCATTGATTTTTAAAGTGGACGATATTCGTTTGGTGGAGCTTGTAGCAGAGTACGCATTTACGGGTGTTAGTCTCCCTGTGAGGCCGAGCGGCCCTGAATCCTACTGATCGCAGTTATAAATCTCAGCCTGCCTATCCCCAACCAGTCATTCACACTCATGCAAAAAGCAATTAACAGTGTAGAATCATTGCATACGTATGCCTATAATGGAAGTGCGTTTTCTACTTTGCACGCACACTTTAATGTATGTTCTGTATAAAATATGGTCATTATCCCGTATCACTGCTATCCGGCCACGCCGGCGGGCCTCGGTCCAGGTCCGGTTTAGGGGAGATGCGGGGGGGGGGATGTCCGGTAAATAAGCTGCTGTCTCCTCCCACAAAATGCGCTTGTGGATACGAGCCGGTCGGTCCGGGATCCCGGGGGGGTAGCATCCTGCGCGTGTTTTCCCATAATTTCCCGAGATGGCCCGAGACCGGCCATGGATTCAAATGATTTTCTCCCGTTGGATCCCCCTTAAACGCCATGGTGAAGCTGACTTTATATGTTCCCGGTGTTTCTGGCACATGATCAGCCGTGTATTAGTGGGGTTTACAAGGGTTAAGGTAGTTAAGACACGTGAGTAAGCCGAATAACCGGTTAATTGTAACTAACGCTGCGGGCACTAATAGATCAGCCGTCGTTTTGCATAAAACGTTCAGTTATCCTCTTTTTATGAGTTGTAACAGCTTTACCTTTAATACTTTTAATATTTGTAGTCTGTAATATGTAATTGTGTGTGTATATATATTTTATTCTGATTCTATTTTTCTAATATTTTGATTCGTATTTTTATGGTCCGTCCTACCCACTTCTACACGCATTTCTCTTACTCATTTCTCCCTCCCACCCACGAGGTCACAGGCCTTTAGTATTGTGAGGACTTGCAGTGACATGCTAACTCTTGCTCAGGGCACGTTGTGAATCTGGCGCTGGGATGACGGAGCGCCCCCGTATGGTGCTCCTGTGCCCTGCCAGAGTTTGCCTGCCCTCCCTCGCCATTGTGCTGCATGAATTCCTGTGAATAGCAGCGCATAGTGACCAATGGAGTCGGTACCCGTGCAATGTGGTGTTCTGTTATTTTAAATTCTAGGTTCTCATGCGATGAAAATGCGGGTTTTGTTTTAATCTTACTGTCTGGCGCATGAAAGCTTAATTGCGGGCCAGGGGGCTGCAGTGCCGCGTGGCTCCATTGTGGTCCTCAGCCAGGTCCTCACCATTCACATGTTGACGTGTGCCGTTTGCCAGCATCGACATGGCCGACGCAGATCTGGACTTCCAGACGGGCGATGCGGGGGCGTCCACCACCTTCCCCATGCAGTGCTCCGCCCTGCGCAAGAACGGCTACGTCTTGCTGAAGGGGCGGCCGTGCAAGATCGTAGAGATGTCCACCTCCAAGACGGGCAAGCACGGTCACGCCAAGGTGGGCGGGGGCGGGTTCAGATGCTCGCGTTGTTGCATCGCAGCCGCGCGGCTGCTCAGGAATCGTCAGTGATCTCCTGCATCTTCAGCGTGTGGTTCCTCTGGACAGGTCCACATGGTCGGCATTGACATCTTCTCAGGCAAGAAGTATGAGGACATCTGTCCCTCTACACACAACATGGATGTTCCCAACATCAAGAGGATGGAGTACCAGGTGCGTTCTGGGATATGAAGAAAATGGAGTGGTGGGGTGTGTGTGTGTGTGTGTGTGTAGGGGGGGAGGCCTGTTTCTATCTTCTTCCATCTGACTGTGTTCGGTGTCCCACTCTCACCCCTAGCTGATCGGCATCCAGGACGGCTACCTGTCTCTGCTTCAGGACAATGGTGAGGTGCGGGAGGACCTTAAGATGCCCGAAGGAGACTTGGGCAAGGAGATCGAGGCCAAGTTTGAGGCCGGCGAGGAGATCCTGGTCAGTTCCGTTATGACGGGGCCCGTTGCTCCTGCTCCCCCCCCCCCCCCCTCTCTCCCCCTTTCCCCGAACCTCACCAGCCTCTTGTTACATCCCTGGCAGATCAGCGTCCTTTCCGCCATGAATGAGGAGTGCGCCGTGGCCGTCAAGTCCGTACTCAAGTAAAGGTAAGGCAGCGGCCGGCCTCTTCGCAGTGGCTCAGATCCGTGTGCGCGCACCTCCGTCAGGGCCTCGCCACAATAATCCGTGTGCGCGCACCTCCGTCAGGGCCTCGCCACAATAATCTGTGTGTGCGCACCTCCGTCAGGGCCTCGCCACAATAATCTGTGTGTGCGCACCTCCGTCAGGGCCTCGCCACAATAATCTGTGTGTGTGCACCTCCGTCAGGGCCTCGCCACAATAATCTGTGTGTGTGCACCTCCGTCAGGGCCTCGCCACAATAATCCGTGTGCGCGCACCTCCGTCAGGGCCTCGCCACAATAATCCGTGTGCGCGCACCTCCGTCAGGGCTTCGCCACAATAATCTGTGTGTGCGCACCTCCGTCAGGGCCTCGCCACAATAATCCATGTGCGCGCACCTCCGTCAGGGCCTCACCACAATAATCTCTGTGCGCGCACCTCCGTCAGGGCCTCACCACAATAATCTCTGTGCGCGCACCTCCGTCAGGGCCTCGCCACAATAATCTGTGTGTGCGCACCTCCGTCAGGGCCTCGCCACAATAATCCGTGTGCGCGCACCTCCGTCAGGGCCTCGCCACAATAATCCGTGTGCGCGCACCTCCGTCAGGGCCTCACCACAATAATCTCTGTGCGCGCACCTCCGTCAGGGCCTCGCCACAATAATCTGTGTGTGCGCACCTCCGTCAGGGCCTCGCCACAATAATCCGTGTGCGCGCACCTCCATCAGGGCCTCACCACAATAATCTCTGTGCGCGCACCTCCGTCAGGGCCTCACCACAATAATCTGTGTGCGCGCACCTCCGTCAGGGCCTCACCACAATAATCTGTGTGCGCGCACCTCCGTCAGGGCCTCACCACAATAATCTGTGTGCGCGCACCTCCGTCAGGGCCTCACCACAATAATCCGTGTGCGCGCACCTCCGTCAGGGCCTCACCACAATAATCCGTGTGCGCGCACCTCCGTCAGGGCCTCACCACAATAATCCGTGTGCGCGCACCTCCGTCAGGGCCTCGCCACAATAATCCGTGTGCACGCACCTCCGTCAGGGCCTCGCCACAATAATCTGTGTGTGCGCACCTCCATCAGGGCCTCACCACAATAATCTGTGTGTGCGCACCTCCATCAGGGCCTCGCCACAATAATCTGTGTGTGCGCACCTTCATCAGGGCCTCGCCACAATAATCTGTGTGTGCGCACCTCCATCAGGGCCTCGCCACAATAATCCGTGTGTGCGCACCTCCGTCAGGGCTCCAGCACAATAATCTGTGTAGATAGTGCGGCCGTTCCTGTCTCAGGACTTCCAACCTGATACGTTCTCCTGTCTAGACCGTGTCAGCTATTGATAATTACAGACGAAGGTGTAGAACACGAACCACCTCGTGCTCAGTGCCAGGCAGTTCAGGTCCAGAAATTTCAAATCCAGACCAAGATTTTGTTCCTACCAACCAGTTAAGTACTCTTTGATTCTCTATGCTCAACTGGTTGGTAGGAACAAAATCTTGGGCTGGATTTGAAGTTTCTTGACCTGAACTGCCCAACACTGCTCATGCTAATGGGTCATTGGATTTAGTAACAGTACTTTTTTTTTTTTTTTTTTACAAACATCCCACATTGGGGCAGAAGAGGGTCCATGCTTTCCATGTGTTCTTTGCAGGTTTGTGTTTATGATGGGGGGGGAACCCTAAAAACCCACATTCCCCGCCCCCCTAGTATCTGTGGTGACATCCCTGCGACCAGTGGGCTGGACCCTGTCTAGCCGGTCTGGTCAATGAAGTCGCCCAGCCCGATCTGTTCTCCCCCCCCCCCCTAACCCACTGTCCCCCGACCGTCTTTAGGGTGCGGTGAAGCAGCCCGGACCAGATGAGAAGAGAGGGAATAAGAGTCCTCCTCTTCATCATCTCATCACTCTCTCTCTATCTCTCTGCCTTCTACCTTTTTAGGTATTAAAAAAAACAAAAAAAACGTAGGACATGTATTCAGAATAAAATTGGAAGCTGTAAACAGAAAATATATGCATATATACCGTAATGTAGAGCATCTATTCATGTAATTCACCAAATACGGGCATGAAGGGGATCGATGTTTTCAAAATGCGCCACCTTGGCGATGGCAGACGTTTCCGGTAGGATTACAGAAAGGTTTTTCCTGGCTGGTTTTAAGGGCTTTTATATCTCATGTCAGCCTCTCTCCCGTGTTTAATATTGTTCCTCTGTGTTACTTTCCGGATCATTCTGTAGCCCCTTCCATCCCTTGTGTATCTAATACTTGTTTAGGGATTGCGAGTATCACAGTGAGTATTAAGGGTAGGAGTATCTAAGGAGTACCATCAGTTTTTCCATCATTTTAACCATACATTGTAAGTCATATGCAGCTAGACTGGTCTTTGTTTAGCAAAAATCTTGTTAAAAAGAAACACTTTTTGTATGAATACCAGCAACAATACATTGAATATTAAGTTTTGAGAATTTCACAGTAAGGAAATTAAAACGCCGATTCACAGCACCCCGTGTCGCGCCGCAGTTTAATTTTTCCGAGTCCGCATGGCTGACCGTGCCCACTGCTAACCCCGCCCCCCTCACAAAAAATGATTGGCAGGTTCCTGACTCGGCTGCAGCATTGCAGCTTATCGATTGGCCATTCGCTGCTGTCCCTCGGGCTTCATTAGATGATGCGGACGGTGCCCATTGATCTCCGTCTGAGGCGGAGCAAAAAAATAAAATTAAAAATCACGGTGCCTCTCGGAGCTTAGATGCCTTTACCTCGCCTTTCGGGATTTTTGTCACGTTCGTAATGACAAAAATGAGTCGTGCAGCGTAACGGTAGTAGAGGGTCAATGGACTGGCGGGTGTAATTTGCCAAGTCTTGCTGTTAGCGACAGTATCTGCGATTTTGTGTGATCTCCTCGCTGCCTCTGGCACGGAGCGGCCTGTAACGCGGCCTCTCCGTGTACAGTTCACGCCCGAAGGGTGTCCTGTCAGAGTGTAAAATCTGCCAGTCGTTTCCAGTCGTGGACAAGATCTCGCGCGCGTCAGCCTCACAGCAGGTCAACTGCGTATTTATTGTGTGATTATAACGAGGCGTTTGTCTGCTCACCATGCCCCGGAGCAGCTCAACACGTCACATCGCGGCCCCACCCGTATCCTCTGCATTTCCAATTGTTAACTTTGCACCAAGTTAACAACTTTGCTCGGCTTTCCACGCTGATCCGTTTGGTTTACGTTTGACCCGAGGACGACCTGGCGCCAGAACCGCCACCTAAAGGTGCCGGGAGACGACCGGCCACACCTTCCGGAAGCTTCTCCTACCACTTTTGGCGACGAGCATCACCTGTTCAGATATCAGCATAGCTGACTCTTTCGATTGCAAATCCTAGAAAATGTTTTTTTTTTTTTTTTTATCAATATTATGGGGAACAAAACTGCTGAAATCTGGAAATGTTAACCCTTCACATGCTGCATGGTTTTGCTGTGGTCCAGACAGCCAAAGGAGGTCCACTGGCTGGGATTTATGCTGCTGCTGTGTTAGAACCACTTCCCCCATGGATGCAGATATAGAGATTTGTATAGAATATAACTCCCAATGCCACAAGTGGGCGTTGAGGTAGCCCTTCTAGTATCGCAAAGTAACGCTAAGATTGGGCGATAAAGGATCAGAATGTAACTTGAGCTCATTGTTGCTACACAAGTGAAACATCTCCTCCTGTTCCCCGCAAGCATCTTTTAATCCACTTGCATCACGGTCACGTACGTTAAATAAGTACTAAAACTTCAAAGATACATAGTGGCAGGACTGGTAACCCGGGGAAACGAGATGGGCACTGCCGGATGGGGAGGGGAGGGACGTCCCTGTTTCCGAAGATTCGCTGCTGTCAGCCCACCCGCCCTCCTCCAGCAGTCTGCGCGTGCCGCCTCGGCAAGCCCCAGTGGACGCGAGGGGAGTCTGGAGCAGAGGTCACTGTGATGACGCCCCCCCCCCCCCCCCCCCCCCGGAGGAGCCAAGCACACACTGCAGACCTGCTTTTGTTACGCGATTCTTTTATTTTTGTAGGATGCACATCTGTTTAATCTCAGAAAATAAACTTTACCAGTGGAGTCTGTCGTCTAGTGGAGTCTGAATTCACATAATACAAAGTGTAGATTAATTTATATTTCAAATAAAGCCGTCGACAGGGAAGGATGTACAGGTTACCATGAAAATGCAAGGAGAAAAGTCATCCATTCTTTAGATTTCTATTTACACACAAAAGTTAAATCCTTGCCAGTTTCCAGAAAACTTAAGTGTTCTCATCTTTAAAATCCTAAAAATACAGCAATATGTACTATTAGTATTTACACACCAGCCAACATGGAACTTGTGAACTTCATACAAGATAGCTGAGCAGGGATCTGACCAGAGATCAGAATCCTGTCCATTCTCATCCTTAGCCCTCATCACTACTTAAAGCAAAAACATGGAAAGCGGCACTCGATCAGCTGTTCAGCCACGACCCCCTGTAGACGGATGATGGCTCGGGTGCCGTCTCCCTCATAGGTCGATTGATTACTTGCTGTGGTGATAGAACCTCTGTGCTGACTGGCTGTGGGACAGGTAGGCGTGGCGAGGTGCAGGCTGTGGTGAACCTTGGAAAGTAGCCTATGGCAGGGAAGCAGAGGAAATTGCTGGAAGTGTCGTCATGACGAATCCTGCTAGCATGCGTTCAGCTTTGCACTGTCAAACTTACTTCTCTGCACGAGCCATGTTGTGCCCGATCCAACCTCAAGTGGGCTGAACTACAGCGCCAGTCAAAACTTTGGACACACCTTTCCATAGAAAGGTTTGTCTGCACTCTTCTCTACACTTTAGAATAACTATAGTGAGATTAAAGCTATAAAACAACATATGGAATTATGCATGGAGGGGGGGAAAAAAGGATAAAAAAAAAAAATTGTACGGGGGGGGCAGCTCTGGGTCGGGACTCTGGTTCAAATCCCATCATCAGTTGACTGATCCCACCATTGGGCCCTTGAGTAAGGCCCTTATAGTAAAACCTCCATTGGCCCAGAGACTGGACCACCCTACTGTCTCCTCTACACCAGTTTCATGAGGTGACCTCCTGGGATGCTTTTCCAGCTGTCCTGAAGGGGGTCCCACATATATGCTGACCACTCATTGGCCACTTCACACCTTCACACTCTGGTCAAACTCCTCCAAAACCCATCTCTACTGTGACCAGGTCATGTGACCAGGTCATGTGACCAGGTCATGTGACCAGGTCATGTGACCAGGTCATGTGACCAGGTCATGTGACGCGACACTATCGCTCCACTTTTGTAAGCGGCTTGGCACGTACAAATTTTTGACTGCCACTGTATATGTGGTAGGGTGATAATACATTTTGTAAATGTAATGTAATCCTACATTGTTAATGTATCTAGTAGGGCTTGTGTGCAAAGCAAGATACAAGTATGGATCATATAGCGCAGTCAGCCAGTCCCTGTAGCAACTTAGGTGAAGGGCCAATCTCAAAGACCCAACGGGGAGATCACTCTAGGATTTGAACCAGCGACCTTCTGATCGCAGATACTGCACCCTGACCCGCTGCGCCACACTCGCAACCCTGAGCCCCCGCCCACACTCGCAATCCCCCGTCAGAATGTGCTTCCCCGCAGCTGCACTGCTGCCCTCTGCTTCTTCAGTGCCACTGGGCATCCATTAATCCCCTCTGTCCCCATCTGTCCTTGCAAGCTGCTGTGTTTTCTAGCACCTGCTATTCTGATATATTAATTCAGTACTCTAGCACCCCCCCAGCAGAATAAGTAAGAATTGCGGAATTTTAACATTATTTTTAAGACGCAATGTAAACAAGTGTGACAGGCTGGATGATGACAAACTTCACTGATATATATTATTTTCCTTCGGTTCAAGTGCAACAGAACGTGGCAGTGGACCTGATTTGGTCCGGGGTGTGGGGCAGAGAACCGGCAGGACTCACCGAGTGTGTTTGCTGGGGGGGTGTCCCGTGACTGAAACCCCCGGGGGAGACTGGGCGTGGGGGGTGGGCGTAAGGCAGGCCGGACTGTCACAGGACACGGAAGAAGAGCAGGGGATATGTTAGTGACCACGGTGTGAGTGAGAATGAGTGTGTGTGCGTCAGACTGCCGGCTGACCTTTGCTGGAGGGATCTGCACCGCGATGGAGCCGCTGGGCATCAGGCCTGCGGTGCTGGGGTGGAGAGCCTGTGGGTGCAGGGGCCGCAGGGTACTCTGTGACACACACACACACTCACGCAGCAAAGTCGCTGATACCTGACACTAAGGAACCACGGCTGGCACAACCAGGTAGGTGAGAGAGAAAGACAGAGAGGGAAAGAGACAGACGGGGAGGAAGAAATAGAGACGGTGGGAGGGAGAGAGAGAGAGACAGACAGGGAAGGAGGAAGACAGACAGACATTGAGGGAAAGAGAGACAGATAAAGAGAGACAGAGGGAATGTCCTGACCGAGTCGGTGAAGCCAGACTGCTGGTTGGCATGCTCCAGCTGCTTCTGCAGGGGGATACCAGCACTGGGGATGAAGCCTGCGAAGAGAGGAGGGTCAGAGAGGGGCCGGTGGGGTACTGTGTGGGGGGGGGGGGGGGGGAGACCGGCTGCCTCTAAATACCTGCTCCTGTTCAGAGCTACAGGTACACATTGGTTAAAGAGCCAAGAAGCGAATCAGAAGCGTGTCAGCAAAAAAATCGGTTCCCTTTACGGGTGTGTGTGTGTGTATATATATGTTTCACTTGTGACACACACAGACAGAGAGAGACGTACCCGGCTGTGAGGGGAAGTGGCCGTGCACGGCGTAGGCCTGAGGCTGGTGAGGGAGATACTGCATAGCCTGGAAGGCTGCCGCACCTGCCCAGGTGAGGGGAGAGAGCGTCAGAGGGCGACACACCGCCACCAACCCAAGGCAGGAAGCACAGGGCACAGGGACACTTGGCGAGACATGGGCACACCTCTGAGCTGGGAGCCTCCGGTGTAGCTGGCGGAGACGGGCTGCCCAGGGTTGTAGGGAGGCACGTGCTGGGGCTGGCTCACCCCGTACGGCCCGTGTGCCGCCTGTCCGGCCGCGTACTGGCCATGCTCTGAGCTGCTGGCACCGAAGCCGGCCTGGGCCTGGAAGGGACACCCCTGTCAGCTGACGGGCCCCAGTGACGGACGCTCACAGCGAACAGGTACGCCTCGCCCCTCCCCTACTCAGGAAGAACCGGTGGCTGGAACAGCTGCTTACTGCGGTCCCCAAGCAGAGCGGGCCGAGCGGCCGTGATGGCTGAGCTGCCTAAAACGGAGAAGGCG
The DNA here is from genome assembly GCF_023856365.1 of Brienomyrus brachyistius. Classification (NCBI taxonomy): domain Eukaryota; kingdom Metazoa; phylum Chordata; class Actinopteri; order Osteoglossiformes; family Mormyridae; genus Brienomyrus; species Brienomyrus brachyistius. The sequence goes on from NW_026042333.1 coordinate 397,683, forward strand.
ATTGGAAGGAAATAATAGGGAGGACGGAATAATGGGTAAGGGCATGGAATAAAATGATGACTGCACAGGAATGAGTCTGCTGTCAGACACACACAACTGCAGTAGAAGCGATACAAATGCATATCCGGGCCTGAATGTAACCACGGCGACGGTCTGAAAATAGTATGGAAGACGGCGGGGCACCCAGCTCGCCTTGGATGCTGAGAAGGTGTTGCCCCGAGTGCATAGTCATGCTGGGCTGGTAGTTGGTCGGGGTCAGCGTCGTCATGTCGCTGTGGGGACGAGAGGGGGACAGGATCTTTACAAATGTACACTGGGGTGAGGTTTGGGGGGGGGAGTGGCTAAGAGCACATGTTGGGAGCGTGAGGGGGTTACTGATGGAAACAGAAGCCGTTGACCCGACTGTAGATCCTTCTGAACATCCTTCTGGAACTTTGGGCAGTGACTGATGAGGGTCCGGCAGTTGACTTTGCAGGCGATATAACCCCCCCCCCCCCCCCCCCCCCCACCCACACACACCCACACACACCACACACACCACACACCACACACACACACACACAACACCCACACCTCACCACACTGCCTGTCTGTGTCCTGGCACTTCCTTACAGAAGCACTTCCTTTACAGCCTTTAGAAAAGCACAAGATAAATGTGATGCCGTATGTGACTTATTTTAAGCAGAATAATTACATTTTACTCCGATTTCAGAACAAAAGTGCACCGTGAGCCCTGACTCTGTGCATGTATCTGAGCAGCCTCCCTAAACCATGGCGTCTCTCTGGGTCAAGGCCGCCTCCTCACCTCTGCTCCTTCCTACGCCGCTTCTCCTCCTCGTGAAGCACCTTCTTGAGCTGCAGGAACAGCTGGTGCTTCTCCTCCTGCAGGCCCTGTAGCTTTTCCTCCATCTTCATGATCTGGGAGGTGACGGCAGATGGGTGGTAGAGCGAGGGTTAATGAGCAGGCGAGGATGGCACAGGGGGGAAAGAGGTTGTACACCAATCAAATTTCTGCTTTTTTAAACATGGACGTGGCACACATCACACCTGCTCCTTAGTCTCTTCCAGGGACATCCTCTCCTCCATTTCTTTTTTCCTCTTCCTCTCTTCTTCTTCCTTCAGTTTCTGTTCCATCATCTTATCCACCTCCTCCTCCTCTGTGGCAGTGCATGAAAACATGAAGGTAAGGGGGCTCAATGAATCGCTACTGCTAGCAGGATGCAGAGAAAAGCAATGGATGGATGCTTTCTTTTGCACAAAACGAGTTTTTTTTTTTTAAAGACAGAAACTATAAATATGGACGGCTGGTATTGTTTAAAATTTCACTGCTTAACTTTACTTAATTTTCACGGCTGCCTCACCCTGCCTCTTGCGTTCCCTCTCTCTCATAATATGCTTGTGCAGCGCCCGGGCCATGGCGTTGGACAGCTTCGGTCTCTCCAGCAGGGCGGGCATGTTGCGGGCGCCGGGTGAACCTGTCGCCGCGCCATAACCCGTTACAAGCGCAGTAAACAAGATGTCGACTTCGAGAGTGCAACTTGGAAAAGTACTTTTGACAAGTTTACAATACACGGTCAATCGTAATCGCTACCATAAATGGGACTGGAGAAAACATCATCTATATAATACGTAAATTGCTAGGTTATTATTTTGAACACGGTGTACACATTAAAACAGCGATTTAAAATGCAGCTTCTGTACGCGCAGTATAAACTATGCAGCTAGTTCACAAAGTCAACATACTCCTACTTACAATAATAGCGGTAGAAAATTCTCTAATGTGCGTCACTCTGTGCACGAACTGATATTGTTTCATGTGTTTCTTTGACGTCGATCTGGTGAAATCTGATTACACTAAAGTACTAAATGCAATGGTAATAAGGACAAGGGAACGTACTTGCCTGAAAACTGTGCGGAAGTGTTATGGTGTCGCACAGGGGGTGGGCCTCATTTCCGGTTAAGGAAGCGGAAGCGCGTCATGGCTGTAGCGCAGCGTCATTGTTAGAGCTGGAGTAGTCCAGCTTTTTGAAACAACTGCTTAGATGGCATACATCACCTACCACAATAGTTACGACGAATATGTGGTAATATTGTGCTAAAATATGTCACTAATACAAACCACATAGCCTAAGCTAAAAAGATGCATTAAGTGGAGTGCCAGTTAGCTGTGCGTATCAGCTATGAAGAGATCTGAGCAAGAACCCATACAGCCTGTGTATAAATTGCAAGTGCATCAGACAAAAAAAAACTCAATCTGTGTGAGAATTTCAGGATTGCAGTTCGATGCACATTTCCTTCACCCCTAAAAGAAGTGGAGTATTTTTTTTTTCTCCATAATATCTCACCACACACAGTTCTGGACTTCAGCTTTCCAAGACTGACTGACTGACACTGTCTTGAAGGCAAAGGTTTCATTTGCCGTTTCTTTTGTCGACCTCTTGTAGTTGTTTATGAAAAGATCATTTGGGAATGGTACATTTTTGATCATTCTATCATCTATCCCAGCTGTGAGGGAAAATATCTATTAAAACTGTTAAAAGAAAAAATAAATGGAAATTCAAAGTGTTATCTGTATTGAAGTGTACCATCGGTGTCCTGCTTTCTGTTGTGAGAGAATTCGGTGGCCATCAATGCTGTGAATTTTGCAAACGTTATTTTGACCAATGAGAAAATATAGTACTAGATAGAAAATTGAATAGAACACTGGAACAGGAAAATATGGCACATGACATGATTATATTTTATAGATAGGTTGAGGGTGGGAGATAAAGAGATCTGTAAGCAAGATTGGTTTGTTCGACTAAAAGTTTGGTCAGGGTGGGACAGGACATGGTTTAACACACTGACAGATCAAGTAAAGGGAGAAAATGTGCTGATATGAATTGGTATTGTTTGCCCTGAACTTTCCAATCTGCAGGAAAGTAATGTCAAACCCATCAGATTCTGCGTATTGTATGCAAATTAGAGAATCTCACGGTGGAAACTCCGCAGTTCTGAAGTTTGTGCAGCGAGGGGCACCAAAAGGGGATGATTCACGTCCACGTTTTGGAAATCGGACCCTTACTCGTGGCAGCCAAATACTCTGGAGGACAACACAGATGCTAAGAAGCAAGGCAGAGTAGAGCGGTAAAGATTCTCAGTAAAATATCTTGGTGCATTTGAGGAAGTTGGCTGCGCTAGTTTTTAGGCCAGGTGATGACCACCTATCTGCCTGGTGTCACAGCCGAACTCTGCACGCTAAGCAGAATCCCATAATGCGAAAGGAGGGAAGTGCAGCATCTGAACTGATGAAAAAGGAAACAACTGCGTCGGAAATGGGGAGCGAAGGATCAAAAAGAAGAGTGGGAAAACTCAAAGGCAACTGAAGGAGGAGACATCTCTTAAAATCCATCCAATTGCCATAGCAACTTATCCAACGAAAGGCCGCACAGAACTGGGGCAGGAATTCAACTTACCACTTAGACGCTTAAAAATGTCAAAATCTTTTCAATGTGCAACACATGTACAGACACTCCCTGGGTTACAATGGGGCTACGTTCCAGTAAAAAAAATATGGTAAGCGAAAATGCATTTTAAAAACAGTACACCTAACAAACATCATAGACTAGCCTACCTTAAAAATGCTTTAAACACATACATTAACCTACAGTTGGGCAACATTAACACAAATCTTATTTTATAATAAAGTGTTGAATACCTTGTAATTTACTTAATAATCATACCTGTCATGAATAATCATACCTGCCAAGTCAAAATATGGTAACACGTATCATCATAATCCCTGGAGCGTCTAGTGACTTGTAGGGGATCATGAATTTATGTGAGCATTGCAGGCCTCATCTTCAGCTGGCCTAACATGTCAAAGTGGGCCTTCAGTCTTCCACGCAAGCCAACAAAGAGCCTGATCAGACGAGAGACCAGACCGTGGTCCATTTAGAAACCACAGCTACAGGACACAAGACAAAAAGACTACTAAGAAGGACAAATAGGACAGTATTCATTCTGGTGCTAGTGGTATAGCAGTCGGACCTACAGGAAACAAAAAAACACAAAATAGAGGAAGCACGCAGTAGGAACCACGTCACAGGCCACCGACTACAATTCTGATTTGCTTCCATCTTGTCAAGAAACGTAATGCCTCTCCCGGAGACCCTGTAGCTGAAGTGTTGCTCAGTGAATGATCTCATGTGTGTCGGATGTGGAAAGACCACACTGCAATTCAGACCAGCGCTGAACTCAAGACACGGAATCGCCAGGGAAAGGCGGGAGGGCTGGTGGGGAAGGCCGGGACCGCGAAAGAGCAGAAGCAGCGCCTGGCGTCCGCGCACGACCTTAGCGTGAAGCTGCGCGCTTCGCGGTTTGAGAGAGGCTAGCAGTGCGAGGGTGACACGTCGGCATCACGTTTCACTGCATTCTTCTCTCGCCACGTCCGAATCGTGCACGCGGCACCTTAACAACTCTGACAAATGCGACCGCATGGCGCAGGGAGCCTGAGCGACACGGCCTTCTGAAGACTGAAATGGCGGCAACCTCAGTGGATTAAACCTGACCCAAGCTGTCAAAGCAGTAAATAATGACATTTTGTTGCCGATACTCCTTGATGTATACTAAGGCTACAGAGTACAGAGTACAGTTTTAGTGTGATGTCAGTTAGGATTAGGATTAGGATAGTACTTTATTGATCCCACAGTGGGGAAATTTGCGTGTTAATGTGTTAACGCATTACACGTATTACATGTTCCAGGAGGTCGGTGCATTGTTACCAGGACTTATCCGTACAGAAGGATGAAGCATTTAGGACTATAGAGAATTCCACTCCATCACTCCTGCTTAAGGAAATACATCATACTCAGGGTGCAAAATCTTTGTATTCAGGGCTCGTTTTCTGCATCATCAAGAACAGAACAGCAAAGCTGCTCCACTGAACCTCTTACATGTCCTTGGCTACAAATTTACCTAATATCTAACTCTGACTCAGCCTGTGCAAAACACATGGCAGCTTTGTCTACTTTGTATTTGTCAAAAAAAAACAACTGTGACGCATGTATAAAAAGCGCTCGTGAGAGTTCTACTTACACAAAAAAGGGCAGAATGAAGAATGATTGGTTCAGAGAGATAACAAATCAGATTGTAGAGGAGGTGGGTCCAGGCAAGTAGAGGAGGCGGGGTGAAGACATCTGATAGGTTGGTCCTGCCTTCTCTAATTGCTTGAACCCATCTCCTCTACAATCTGATTGGTTATCTCTCTGAACCAATCATTCTTCATTCTGCCCTCAAAACATTTTTGTGTGAGTAAAACTCCCATGAACATAAAAATCAGCCAAAACGCTTGGCATTGTTTCTATATTGTAGAATACATGAGGCCACAGCCTACTTGTGAATCACCGAATATGCTTGAATCTGACAGACAGCATAAATTACACCTCATAACCAACTCTCACCATGATCATTCATGTGTGCCGGATAACACATGCCAACACAAGGCAAAAAAAAGGCAACAAAGATTTGGTCATTTATCAGGTTTTATACTTGTAAGTAACATTGCTGTATACAGCATTCAGATTACAAATAAATCCAACAGAAAATAAACGCAAACAAAGGAAAAATGCTGCATGAGTCCAATGAGCTCAGCAATTAAACAATCAAAAGCTGTAACTAATAATTACACATCACTGAAAGCTGACACGTGAAAAGATGTTCAGACTGAAATTTCCTGCAATTAATTTATACGCAAAACGGCTATATATTAAGTTCATTTTCACATGCTGCGTTCACCTAGAATGAAGAGCTGCTCAGAATTCCCAGTGAGGCTTCTCTAAGCTCAGTTTAATTGCGCACAAAACAATCAGACAGGAAAGGTAAGTCAACGCCGATCTCGGCCATTCGATGGTATCCGCAGACGCTGAGAAACTGACAAGCGGATCCCTGCTATTTTTACCGTTCGGAGAGCAGGAGGGAATCAATACGAAAGAGAACGGAGACAATAAAAGCTTAAATTCGAGATTCAGAAATGAGGCAGGAGCCGGTGCTGAAGGGAGGGAGAGAGCAAGATGGAGAACTGCATAAGAGTGTTTGTGTTAATGGCCAATTAGATTGCCCTCAGCGTCCCTCCATAAACACTTTCATCGCTGTACGCGATGTACAGGAAGAAGTCCTCTTCGTGATATTCCTGTAGGAGAACGAGAGATAGGGCTTTTAGAGAAGAATCAGCGAGGTCTCCCGTAAAGGCTACCGCCTCCGCCTCAGGTAGAGCGAGCACACACCTGGTACAGCAGCCCCATGGTGGCTGAGGTGGGGGGAATCACGTTGTTGACGAAGAAGAATAGCGCGTCCTCTGCACGCAAGTGGATCCGCTTCCGAATCAGGAAGTAGAACTGACCCACTTTTTCCACAAAGACAGGGAACAGGGGCACGGTGTTTGGGTTATACTTAAATCCACTGCACAGACATGGGCCTTAGCCAATGCTAAGCAATGCTCGCTTCTCAAATAAGTTGTAACGTTTGAGATTAAACCACACTTTTGGTTTATTACACTATCTTTAATGTAACATTACGTCAAGGACATCACAGATATTCTGATGGTTTCTAAAGTAGAATGGAAATAACGCAGATGCATTACACATAAATTACAAATATATATATATATATATGTATGTATGTATGTTTTGGGGCGGCATGGTGGTGCAGTGGTTAGCACTGTTGCCTCACACCTCTGGGACCCGGGTTCGAATCTCCGCCTGGGTCACATGTGTGTGGAGTTTGCATGTTCTCCCTATGTCGTCGTGGGGTTTCCTCGGGTACTCCGGTTTCCCCCCACAGTCCAAAAACATGCTGAGGCTAATTGTAGTTGCTAAATTGCCCATAGGTGTGCATGTGAGAGTGAATGGTGTGTGAGTGTGCCCTGCGATGGGCTGGCCCCCCATCCTGGGTTGTTCCCAGCCTCGTGCCCATTGCTTCCGGGATAGGCTCCGGACCACCCGCGACCCGGTAGGATAAGCGGTTTGGAAAATGGATGGATGGATATGTTTTATGGAAGCTTGTGAGCAAACTGCTTTGGTAATAATTAGTGTTGCTGAAACATCTCAGTGTCATTTCATTGCCAGAGGAACCACTGGTCACCTGTGAGATCAGAGGGGACGAGGTACTTCTTCTTGTCCAGATCCCCTATTCTGGCTTTCGGCGCTTTCTCCACGATCACCTGGAATTAGAGAGGTAACAATCTGATGGGTCAGACCTACTGAACATTTTTCCTAACGTCAAAAGATATAATTTACAGCACGACCCTTTACCTCTGATTATTTATACAAAATTAAGATCACGCAGTAATCCAGTATGATTGGCGGTTACTTTTAATGGACCCACAAGAAAAAAAGAAGAAGAAAAAACCATGAAATTAGAGCCAATTAGCGCCTTTCCGATTAATCGATACGTTAAATATGCAGCCCGTCAGACATTTTTGATGGAGCAGGTCGGGACCGAAAAGTCAGCTGACAGGATGGCCATCACCACGAAGACGGGGGCTGGCCGTTTAGCAGAGCTGTGTCGGTCCTGATGTGTCACTATAAACCTGCTCTACTTCACCTCTACTAAACCATTATTTAACACCTTGCCTTTGTTTGTTTTGTTTTAACCCCGCGCTATTGATGGGTCAAAGCTGCGCCCAGCTAAACAGCCTGGCGTGCTAACCGGCTTGTTTACCGAGCTTATCACCTTATTTACCCCGAAATCGCCCGGGCAGCTGCAGTTGCAGGTGGACGGCTAGCGTCCTTTAGCTACTCACTGGCACCCTGTCCGGGTATTTCTTCCTTATTTTCTCCCCTTCCGACCGCCTCTTCTCAAACGGATGCTCTTCTTTGTACAGAAACTTCATGTTTTGTGTGGGGGTGCTAGGAGGGAAGGGGTCCCTGGTACTAGGCGAGCCTGACGTCTGGCTCCGGGGGCAGCTGTCAGTCCGGCTGAAGTCCTACGGCAGCGGCGCTCCTGCTGCGGCGGAGGGATACAGTATCGTACGCTACGGCGGTCCTCTGTATCCACGAAAGTGTTTGCGTGAAAGCATGTGGACACCTCCCAGTCGCTAACGGATTTGGCGTAAGCGCCCCGGCTACCGCGACTGGCGGCCATCCCCACGGAGTGAGAAGAAGGTCGCTGGACCGGCCGGCTTGCGGGCACCATGCAGCTGTGCGCATACATGTAGCGTGCGTGGGGCAAAGCGAGGGATGCGGCCAGGGGCGATCTCATCTACTTCAGTATTAAAATATATCCCTTATGATCTTACAAGTGCTTTCTGGATCTTTAACCCTGCCTAATGCTAAGGTATCGCCGTGTAAAACTGCCTGACGACAGGGTGACAGTGACAAATAAAATGCGCTGCTATGGAAAATAAAATCGTACAAGCTGATACAACAAAATATACAGTATGTTAGTGGTAGCCGAAGTTCTAGGAGCAACTTTTCAGACATTGGAAGTCAGCACCATGGACAGTGAAAATCAACAAAGTTGAATTAGTTCTGACGCAGTGAGAACCAGCAATATATCGTCCACTCATCGTGTGAATGTTTATCCTGGGGAAACAGTAATTCGATGTATTTTTAAACGTTATTTCTAGCTATCGAAAAGATCAGGGGCTACGTGATGATTACTTGGGGCTTGACTTTTTTTCTTGAAGGAAGATTGGGATATGGGGTTAAAATACTCGGAGCCCGAATGATCAGATCAGCTATTACAATGTGGACTAGACATGCAAGTGAGCCACACGATGCAAAAAAAAAAAAAAAAAAAAACGGTCATCACCTAGACCTACATTAAGCCATGCCCAAAACTGAGCTTGATAACCAATCCCGGGAGACCACTGTAGGCATTTTCTTCTTAACACATTAATTAACCCAGTTTTAAAGTTGACTGCACAGCAGCTGCCCCGCCTTCAACCGAGCCGCTTTAATGTATAACAGTAATAGAACAAAAATACGGCACGGAAAGTTCAGACTGCTCAGCAAAAGGCACAAGATTCACGGAAATCTTAGACCCTCCGTCCTGATATTAACATCTCAGGATTAGTTGTGGAAGACAGAGAACATGTCAGATCTGAGCTCGAGTTATTAAATGACGATGATATTAATGAAGTAGACGTGAATCATTTGAAGAGGAATATCTTCAAAATAGACACCAATCAGTGTACATTATGAGACTTTTACTGAGAAGTGTTACATATATAGGTCTATTAAAGGGAATCCCATACAATGCGACCTTCTAAATTCTTTCTGTGTGCCTGAAATATATCGTAGCAGCAATCAGGTCGAAATACTTGTTTTCAAACATTAATTCACTGACGTGTGGCTCAAAAAAATGAAGGGAATTCCAAGTAAACATTCAAAACCGCTTGGATGTATATCAGTTTTAGCACCAAGAATTCTGGATCCTGGGACTTGGACACCAGGATGGTTTGAGTTGTTTGGTGTAATAATTAGAATATGTATAAGTATGTTAAACACATAAACAAAGAGACAGTACGGTGCAAAAGTGTTAGCCAGTCAAAAGAAATGTCTAAAGCTATTTATCTGGGTAGTAAGTGCTCATTTGTTCAGAACAAAAACACAGTTTAACATTAGATATACAGAAATTAAGAGTTACATAATAAAAATTAGTAATTTCTTCGGTTCTCTAAAAGGTTGCTGATATCTAGTTGGTCGGCTAAACGAACACCGCTTCAGTTCCCAAACCTCACCTCAGGGGTATCACGGTAATAATGGGTATTTTGAAACCCTTACAGCAAAATTAGTCGGGAGCCCTCCGCCTCCCACGGGATTTTATCGCTGACAATATCACTGCTTTTTAAAATATGGTAAACCGCGGTATAATGTCTGGACAGTATGAAAAATCAGAAATGCGGGTACCTCCAACCGTCCTCATGCACCTGCTCACCATAACAACTACAACAACTATTCTTCCTCTACTCTTTCGTCGTTGACCGCTGCTCTGTAAAGTCCGTTCTGCCACCTACTGGAAATACATAATCAATCTAGCACATGCGCCATCGATGCGCAAGGTTTCCACTAGACGCAAAAGGTTGAATCGCAATATGCGTACTTGACCGTACTTGTGTTCTCGCGTACCCGTGTTACGTCATCTTCCATTGCCGAAGTACAGTCCAAATGCTCAAGAACAGAAGTATAGAGGACGGTGAAAATCCCTGGATGTTGGTCTTGGTCCTCTAGAAATATCAAGGATACATCTGTTGCACCCTCACCAAATGAGAACAATCCCATGATTCACTGCATCCCAAGTTCGTTCTTGGGAGGCAAGTTAGCAAGACCGCTCTTGCCAAGACCACAAATACGATCTTTATGTTCTTGGTCTTGAAAAACACCCAAAATCTAGGCTACACGTGTGCCGGCCACAGCTATCTGCAGCCAACCCCTGATGACAAAAAATTACATCAAGCCCCCTCATCCGCAAGCGAAAGCCCACTCAGAAAAGCGAAATGCGAATTGGCCTTCACCAGACGTGGTTAGGTGCTGTCAATGAGATCAGGGTATCTATCAACCAGGCATAGGCACCACAACGGACTAGGGATTTCACCTGGCAATGTGTCGTCAAAGAGCCAATTATATTTTCAACCGGCATTTGACGCCACTTCAGGACATTCTCTGTTTAGGAACAGACTCTCATTATTGAGCCGAGTTCCCCCAGAAGTACCGACTGAACACACGCAGGACAGGAAACCACATTTCTGTGGGCTGCCTGAACAAACAGGCATTCAGCTCAATACGCCGCTGATCCATCACGTAAAACCTAAGCAGAATTAAGATCTCAATAAATAACAAAACAAACACACTTTTGACTGGGAGGGGGGGGTGACATGTCATAAATGTCTTGAGGTTGGTCCCTGGCAGGTAACAGAAAAGAAAACCCACCATGAAGCCACAAGACAATAGAAGAAGCAGATAAGACAGCAACAGTCTCTAGTGTTTTATTTTTAACGACACACACAGACCCAGAGCGTGACTGGCAGGAGAAGCCGCTTGGTTGTTAAACTCTCAATCGCCTGGGGAGTGTGTACAGCCGGAAGGGGACACGTTTTAAAATAAATCATGTTCTTGGTGAGAAAAAGTGCACATCTCGTTCTCTTTAACTAATGAAAAGGAAACACAAAGCCGATCACATTATTCAATCGTGTGTCATTCCGTGTACACAAAGTCTGCTGATTACCGAGGCTAAACGGCACCCCCCCCCCCCCCCCCCCACTATTCACGTCCTTGAGTTATTTTGACATGTCTTGTTCCTGCTCATTTAGCCTTAGTGTATTGTCAGAGCGGTCCCTTAAAAACAGCAAGAAACGAATATTCTCAGAAAGGTTTTTTTGTTTTTTAAATGCCGTCTGGAACTTAACAGAAGTTTTTAGTAACTACAGACCTCCAGAGGCTCGGACTGCAGTCGAAAAAAAAAAATTGGAGATTTCCCCAAAAACATCCAGCCAAACTAGCGACACGCATGGCCTCACCGTAGTAAGCTGGGGACCTACGAGCAGACTGGCCGAGCTCGCCGACACGAGCGAGACATACTTAGGGGGCGGAGGGGGGGAGTAGAAGTTGGAGTAAGGGGGAGGGGGGGGGGGGGAAGAGAGAGAGAGAGACACCTATGCTGTGCTTTAACTGATTTCTAAAGAACAAGATGCAGAAATCAAGTGCAAATGGTCAAGAAGTAATGACTGAGGTGGGGGCTTGCGGGGGGGGGGGGGAGATGGCCTCATGGGCTGGCTTGACAGGAGTTCTGTGTGCTGACAGCATCTTCCAAGCGAAAACAGCCAGTGCAGCCCCACACACACCGACACGCTTCACAGTCAAGACTCCGCTCCAGACACGTATAAAACCGGGAGCTCCGTCTGTCCCAGCGACCACTGCTGATGCTCCCAGAATCCCACGAAAATGCCAGCGGCAGTGTTCATCCCCTGGGGCCTCGTCTCTCTGGGCCTGCACCCCACCGGGGCAGAGGGGGAGGGGTGCAAAGACACTACACTTTTCACAGGGTTTGGGGGGAGGGTGTGGGAGACTCCGTCGGCAGTCAATGGGTAGGGCTTCAAAAAAATGAAGAAAAAGGAAAAAAAAAAAAAATGATTGGGCCATAAGGAGCCTCACTGGGCCAATCACCAGAGTCGATGCTGGTGGAGGTTTCTGCTAAGGACGGAGCGGACGTCTGCAGTGAACCTGAGAGAATGAGAGGGAGGTTGTAATGAGTTTTTGTCAAAAGAAACATACTGGCATGTCATTCTCTGCCCAGGTGCATTGTGGGGAGCTGGAATTCAAATTCTGACACTCACCGTAGTGCGTCCAGCATGGGCAGCAGGTTGAGAAGTGCAGTGTCACTGGGGTCACTGAACCAGGACTTTATGGGTATTGCATTGTCTGCAAAGCAAACCGGAGTCCACACACAAACAGGAAGTGAGGTAAATGTCGACATTCTGAGTACAGATGAAAGCAGGAGTATCTGCAGTTCACCTGCAGGCCATCTGGGGGGCGGGGCAGCTAGCTGACACTCACCTGGGTGGCCCCTGTAGGCTCCTGGCGAGTTGTCCAGGATGACTATGCTGGAGAGGTCACTGTGTACCACAGAGAGGTCTTTGATGTAACTGCCCAGGTCGAGTGTACAGTGCTGCGGAAAGGAAAGGTGAGATCTTCCGCGTGCCAGTGCATCAAAGCAAGGCAAAAGCGTGACACAGCAGTGAGTCAGAGGGCCAGCGGTGCGGGGGGGGGAGATGGGGTAGGGGGGGGCACCAGAAGTTACCTGCCGGTAGTATCTGCGCTTCAGGATGCTCCTGTTGTTATCAAGTCTGTCCGCCACGGCAGAGCCGTAGATCTCCATGCTGGCGGTAAACACCACCAGCTCGTACCACTGACTCACCTGGGGGGGGGTTAGGGTTAGGGTTAGGGTTCAGGATCGGTGAATCCTAAGAGAGAAACGGGGGAGGCCTTTCTGCTGTTTGTCAGTCAATGTGTTCTGAGGTGTATTAGGGCTGGATGTCAGAGTCACTGTGTCATGGGGTCACGGTGGCCCGGGAGTTACACCATAATCCCAAGGCTGGCGGTTAAAGCGCTGGCAACAGAACCTACACTTTATCGCATTACAACTACTACTAGTTCCAATGGATGGTGGAGATCCGGTGATCGAGGCTGACGGTGGGTGGGAGGGTCACAGATCAGCAGGGGATGCTGAAGCAGATACTGACATTTGGCTTTTCTTTATTGATAAAGCAGGGCTAGGGTCCCTCATGCAACTGGGGGCCTTATTCAAAGGGCCAACGGTGAACCCTGGGATTTTAACCAACAACCTTCTGATTACAGAAATGGTGCCTCAGCCACGCTGTCACCTGACCCCACCCTCCAGATCAAAGAGCAGCGATTTCCACTCACCACTTCCAAGAAGAAGTCCACGTGAGGCCTTTTATGCACAAAGAACCTGACTGGGTGCTTATCTATCACCACCTGGAAGAGAAGTGGGACAGAAGCAACACGTCACGGACGCCATCCTACACCCCCCCACGGCACAAGGACACTCACTGAGCACGCTCAGCTGTGAAAGTGTGCTTTGGTACCGAGGATGAAGGTGTATTGTGGGTAATAACAGCAGGTAGCCCTGGGACTATCAGTGATGTAAACCTTTAAAAATGACGTGGCAGACAACCGTTAACGCTTCCAGGCATCCTGAGTGAGCATCTATACGCGTGAAAGCTGCTGAACGAGGTGAGGAGGTAAAGGCACAGGAAGTCGCACGTCAAAGACAAGAGGGGGCGGGTCGGAAACGCGGGCTCACTTTGAGGATGAAGTCCGGCGGGGGGTGCCGGGTCTCACGCTGGGCCTCAGGACGCCGTCATGGTGCGAGTGGATCAGCGTCTCATCCAGGTCCAGCACCAAAATCTTCCTCTTAACTGCATCTAAAAGATGTGGAGCCCCCTCCCAGTCAAATGCACTGGCTACTTGATAAGATTATTATGTTTGGTAAATTATCTATTTACGCAGTGTAATTCAACTTAAGTGAGTAGAAAAACAGGCCCCCAGATGCGATGCAAACCTACACCCTACTGATGCTGTTTCCTTCCCCAAGTCACCTGTGCAGGCCAATCATACTGCCTTTTACCATTACATTCAATTTGACTCAACCACCTTCTGATCACATGCACAGCCACCTAACCCTCTGAGCCACGCCCTCCCCCACCACTTCTACAGGCCTGGATTGGGCCGGCGCCTCCAAGATCCTAGGAGAGAAGCATATACTTACTGAGCCTGTTTCTGGAGATGGACGACAGGGGTAAGAGGTCGTAACGCACTGTCTGATACTGGATGATCTGCAACAGGGGGGGGGGGGGGGGGGGGGGGGGGGCGACAGAAGAGGACAGCAATACAGGTCATTACTTGAGGGTACTTTTAGGAGGCCAGTTTTACATTCTCCCCAGCTTGATGCAGACATCTTGGAGATCTTTGCATGAGCAACGCGATAATGCTAACCTACACGATTTTTTAAAGTGCCTCGATAATTACCAGGCAAACATGTAAATAAATACTTTTAACCTGTCAGAAGATACTTTGCATGTTAATAAATGCAGCCTACATAATATAAGCTTCAGGAAGTTAATAAACAGTGCCATTACTGTTGATCCGAGTTTGAAATTTCGACCATCTCGGTATTTCAATAATGTGACTCCGTATACATCTTAGAATAGATACATATCTAACTCTATATGCATCATGGGCGCAAAGTCGGACAATGTGTTTGACCAATAGGACCTGCTGTCACATGCAATGACATCAGATACGTCCGTTACAGTGTGTCCAAACTGAGCATTTTCCTTTCCAGACAAACAGTCATTTGTTGCTAAGCAAACTGTCACCCTACTAACAAGTGGGTGTCTCACTTAAATGCACACAGTCAGTTGAGAGCAGTGTTTCTCAGCCCAGTCCTCCTGCACCCCCAGACAATTCCACATTTTTGTTAGCTCCCAGCATACCAGAACCAAACAATCGGGAACACCACATCCGTGCACACTAAAACAATAAAAGATAATTAGCCAACTGTTGGCGATCTCCTTATATCGATAAGACTAATTTATTTCAGGATTTCTGTGAAGACCATCTTAGGGCACACGTCATCAGTTACTCTAAGCATGCCTGTTACTTTGTACATGCGCCTATTACGTATGTTGCTATTCTTTAATAAAAAAATTATATCGACTTGTTCGCTCACCGTGCGGAGGTGCTTCCTGAGAACGCACAATATGAAGCCCCATATTCTGGACGTGACTCCGAGGAAAGTGCGGATCCAGAGTAAGCACTGCCGGGTCTTCAGCATGTCGACGACGTAGAAAAGGGACAACGAAACGGATCGGAGAAGCGGGGAGAGAAAGTATATTCCACACAGGCGTGAAGCCAGTCCCCAAAGGGGACCACCCTCGCAGGACCACCACAAAGTACCACAGAGTCGTATACAATTAGCCTGTCCGAAAGAGAACCAAGCCAGCAAACTGTTCTGACTTGTTAACTGGCTTGCTGGTGTAAGATCAGTTCTTCGATGTCGCATTCACCTATTAAAATTAAAATATAAAATACGAAAAAAATGGCTAATTACAAATTTGACATTAAAAATGCAATGTGCAAAAAACCAAGTTGCAGACCGGTATTCTTAGGTTGCTGACCCTATGTGGTCTAGACTCTAGTACTCTTTAAGACTGGCTTATTTTAACCTCAGAAATGTCTCATTTTTGCACGCTACCGCGGACAAATGACAAACACTACCAAAAAGTACAACGACATCAAGAGTGCTTTTCAGTTATCAGTGAATCCAGAACCTTACTGCGAGTCGCCATTGCCGTTCTTACGTCACTTCCGCGAAGGGGAAATACTGGTATTTTTTCCCTCGGTCGCTGGACCGGTTCTCAATTCGACCGCCGTACTCTGCTCAACTTTGTTGTTTTCCTTTTTCATTTGTCTTTAATTAAAGTCATGTTATGTAGACCAAAATATAGCGAATGCTGTATATTTTTATTTGCGGTTACATTAAAGATTGAGACATGCTTTTCTGCTATTAGTCATTTGTATTAATAGTTTTAAGCTTTACCTAACTATTTTTCTGCAGCAGCTTACGTTATTTAGAGCTCGGTCAGATAGACATAGTCTGGTGGGCAATAATTTTCACCAGTTGTTAATGTCAAAATATAGCGTTAATAGTAAATATAACTCATTCTAAATCGTTCGAACAGTTTTATTAGTTGAACAAGTTTTGTATATAGTTATGAATACCAGATTAACCCACCATCATTTAGATATATCGTGCATACCTCCTGGTATCACGCAATAGAAACTGACAGCGATCTCTGGATCAGATCCGACTGGAATAATCATGCTGTTAACGGAATAGCTACTTACGCTATGTGTAGATCTATATCAAACCAATTGCATTTAAACAACAGGAAAAACACAGATTATGTGCCAACATGTACATATGACAGTGAGTGACTTAAAGACAATTTGAAATTCTACAGATATGGGAAATTTGAAGTTTGGGTGTGAAGGATTTATTCAATCGAGATACCTAATATAATTCACTAATTTTGGTTAACAATGATAAACAAAAGTAACTAAACAGCATTTTTCATAAAATTGTTGCTAAGAGTGAGGTGACTTTTTCTTATCGGGGTAACTTGTCGGATTTAAGGTACCACAGTTTACATGAACTTAATATTCGTTCACTTACATTTTGCCCAGACTACCTTAAATCTGAAAAGTAACCCCGATAAGCTAATAACCCAGCTTCGTAGTACAGGCCACAGGATTTGGAGGAGGAACCAATAAAAGACAACAGAAAAGCGTTTTCGTGTGTCAGCTACCTGAGGCTTGATAAGCGAAACCCAAGAGGACTACATTACCCATAGGACCCCGCACTCATAGCGACGTTCCTTTGGAAAACGTAGGGGGCGCTCGTGGAGCCGGTGCCCGTAGTCACTGGTCATGGTGACGCTGTAGAGACTTGAGCACGCAGGGCTCTGAGGGGAGGCGAATTTGAGAACTTTCTCTGTGTGATGCAGAAGAAAAAGGAAAATTTATGTTTGTTTAAACATATTCGCTTCATGGTCTTTCAACAACGCCGCTGCAGGGGAAAAAGCGTCTTAGGACCGCCTTAAGGAGTTTACAGCAACCGGCCCGACGACGACGCTCGAAGCGGGGAGACCGCGCTAAGCTAGCTGGCTAACTGTCTCCGAGGACTTACCGGGACCGACTGTCTGACAGTTATTTCGGAGCGAGGGCGACGGCGGCGGGGGTTGGCGGTGGTGCCCCCCGAACTACGCTTTTCCTTTCTCCGGACTGGTTGAGGACAAAGGGCCGCTGTGTCGCCCTAGAGCGGCCGCCTGCTTCCCTGGCCGGGGCTGCGGCTCCGTAGTGCCGGGGAGAAGAACACGACGCAGACCGCTGCCGACTGAGAGGCCCCCCGGGTGACAATGCTTGGGATTATGGCCGAGCATCAAGGTGCCGCCACTTTGCTCTCCGCCCGTCGTCGGAATCACATGATAGCTAGGATAGTGCTGGATCAGGGGGCGAATAGGCGCGTTTAAAGGGTGGCTCGCCAGCGAAAGCTCCCTCAACTCGGCCGGTTAAGCCGTGAGGAGACCCCGCCGTCCGCGTCCACCGGGCGCGGTTGCTAATGTCGGTGGTGCCGGTGGCGAGACTGGGTGGGGAGCCAGCAGGAGATGGAGCGGCCAGCCGACTGGGGGAGGGAGTGAGGCAGTAATAAGTGCTTGTTCTATTTAAAAAGAAACTTTATCGGTCATGGGTGGCTATGTAGGGGGGCTTCCCCTCGCAGCCTGCCTCTTTACCCGTGTAGCTAATGTCACCCGCGATGGACGTATGGCCGGGCTGATTTTCTGCTTTTACAATTGGCTCTAGCGCAGCCATTTATCCAGATGGCAACGTTATGACTCGTTCTTCTGTAGAAAGCCGAGCAAAGGCGGCGTTTTTATAATTTTATCAGGCTGACTGGACAGTGATCTCTGTGTGGTTGAACAGTCGTGGAGGGGGGGGTGTTTCGAAGTAACCTTAAGTAACTAGCTAGTTAGCTGCACCAGCTAATCTCGCTGCAGCCTGACCGTAGCCGAGCCTTTTGGCGTTTGGGCCGCACGTTGTCGAAACATTTTTGAGCCGGCACTTTGATTTCCTGTGTTTGCCCGATGGGAGGCCGTGTGCTGGCCGCGACGCGATGGGTGCCGCTGAGCTCACTGTCTTTTTCTGCTTTTTTCACAGACACGATACGGAAGTGCAAGGCGGAGTCCCCGGTGAGTGAGCCACCGAGCCGGGCCGGGGTTCTCGGCCGGTCCCGTCACTCTCACCTCCCAATTTGCATGCGTTTTTTTTTTCACTGCGCATGAAGCATAATCTTGTGGTTGACAGCTTTAGTCATCGGCGATCCCGCTGACAAATGCATGATTTTAACCGTCGTAAAGACTAAAACCGCATATTATTTCAGCCCCCAGTGATATTCGGAAGTTCTGTTAATAGCTATGCTATGTCCGTGCAGTGTGTAACGCCGCTTGAATTTGCTGCTACATAATCCTAAACGAAAATAACCTTTCCAGTAGTTGTTCCCTGCTAAATATGTACGGTTCGTGTAGCTGAACCTCGTTGCAAAATACTGGCCGGTTATCGGCCGAGTTAATCTGTAACTGGTGAGCCGCTGCGCACACAACCGATCCTAACTGTACACATAAATTGGTCCACGGTGACGAGGCGTGACCATTGACGTCATCTCCGCCGCTGAACTCATGAATAATGTATCAGATTAACTGGTTGCTGCCTTAGTCAGGGCAGTGCCCGCCTCCTTCAGAGATATGTGTATGAATGTAACGTTTGGATGTCTCCCCAGCCTCAGGAGAGGAGGAAAAGGACTGTAGAGGATTTCAACAACTTCTGCAGCTTCGTCCTGGCCTATGCTGGCTACATTCCCTCCACCAAAGAGGTGCGTTTTCTGTTTCAACAACTGTGTCTTAGGGACAGGTGTGGCTGAAGCTCTGTTTGACCATGTCGATCCCCCCCACCCAGGAAAGGCCATGGTCCCCAGCATCCTCCAGCTCCCCACACAGCTCCGGAGCCTCGGGCGAAGGTGGTGTCGGGGCAGTTGGCGGAGGGGGAGCAGGCTCGGACCTGCGCACCATCCACACGTTCGTGCGGAAGGCTCGTGCCAACAAGGGCAAAGCCCCCCACCACAGGCCGCACCTGGAGGGCACAGCGCTAGACAAGATGCGGTTGAAGGACTCCCTGTTTGAGGGCCGGTCGGGCAGCAAGGCGGAGCACAAGAAGGACAGGAAGCTGAAGAAGCTGTCCCTGGGCGGTGAGAAGAGGGCGCGCATCAAGCGCAGCAAGAGCCCCAAGCTGCCCAAAGGCCCCAAGAAGCCAAAGAGCTCAGTGAAGAGTGAGACTGACTCAGAGACAGGCCCTGCTCACAGGGAGGAGCTGGACGTAGGGGGGGACATGTCGGATCAGAGCATGCAGCTGCCTCGGCCGGATCTCAAGGAGATGCTGGAGGAGGAGTCGACCCGAGAGGCGGAGATGAGCTCGAGCGAAGGAGAGACGTGGATCGCGGATGAGGATATTATGGTGGAGTCGGGTGAGTGTCACTGGCATGGGTGGGCTGCGAGGGTCAGGAAATGCCAGTCAGGATTTAATTCATTCAAATTTGATCAGAAAATGAGTGCAAACTGGGCGTGTGTGGCTCAGTATATTGCAATCGAAAAGGACGTTGGTTCAAATCCAAGGGCTGGTGGCGGGACCTCACTGTTGGGCCCCTCAGCAAGGCTCTTGCGCCTCAATTGTTCCAGGGACTGGAAGACCCCGCTTTCTCATAAAAGACGTATGTCACTTTGATTAAAAGTGTCTTATAAATAAATTAAATGGAAAATGTATGTTCTGTGTGCAATGGTGTGGAACTGTAAGCCTCTCAATTTAGCCAGCAGGGTGCGCTGCACTCATGTGTGATTTCACAGTGGTTTAGTGGTGTGGGGAGGGATTTCTGACTGCGATGCTGACAGTGCTCCTTCGGTCCCCAGGTGACGACTCGTGGGACCTGATTACCTGTTACTGCGGGAAGCCCTTCGCTGGGAGGCCCATGATCGAGTGTAACCAGTGCGCGGTCTGGGTGCACCTCTCCTGTGCCAAGATCCGCAAGTCCAACGTGCCGGACGTTTTCTACTGCCACAAGTGCAGGGACTGCCGCCAGGACCGGCGCCCAGCTCACCGGAAGGACCCCTGAGCGCGTCGGGGACCCTCTGCCGTCCCTTCCTCCACGCTCTGAGATGGGTCACACATCCATGGCGCCTGCCCACCCCGACCCCGTTTCTGAGAAGCTATCTTTAGGTCACCTGTACGTGGTACTTTCCTGAAGCCCTGTCCTCTCTGGGAATACAAGGTGACTCCCCTGCAGGGAGGGGGGTTCTGGAACACTGCTGGGATACCCCAGGATGATGATAATCTGCCCTGTGTGGTCAGTGTTGCCTGAAGAATCGAAAGACTATGATCATTGCCTATCCAGGTGGCCCAGCAGGGACTAGCCGCTAATGCTGGTGTTCTCATCAACTCTCAGCTGTTACACGGGCGCGATGAACAGATGCCACATACTCTTATGGAGACACATGTAAAGCAGTAACCAAAAGCCATATCCTCAGCTATCCTACTGATCTCTGTCTGTTACTGAGGTTGCGTGGATGTCTGACTACAGTTCCCGTGATGCAACAGGCTCGGCTCAGTTTGCAGTTTCTGACCTCATGCCTCGTCCCAGTTCTTAGCAAATGAGAGAATTCTCTAGGTTCCGTATGGGGTGAATTGGACCTGTTGGAAGCTAATAAATGAGTAATTTGCAGCTGTAAGCTGGTGGGATGTGACCCTGGTTCTATGCTAGGACGATGTTCTTGCTTGGTGTCCCAGCCAGCAGTGCAGGATCCCGGGACTCATTGCATCACTCTAACAGTCTCTGTCCCTGGGCAAGCAGAAACCATCAATATTTTTTGACTGTACGAAAATGCATTCGGTGGGTTTCTACAAAGCTGCAGACAGCCAAACTGCCCTGCTAATGGGGTTTGTATTGTATGTTTTTAATTAAAAAAAGAATCTGCTTTTGTGTCAGACAACCTGGTCTCAGGTATCGTATCCTAACATTGAAGGACAGTAACTGAACTTCGCCCATAAATCCCATGATTGAAATTCATATAATACTTCTTTAGTATTAATGTGGGGCTGAGTGTGCTGGCACTCCTAAAAGAGACCCCCCCCCCCCTTCATAATCGCTGTTATAATTGTCGGTATCATGAGATGCTATTTTCCATTCCCCTACAAACTTATGTTAGTCTCCATGTCTCCGGTCTAAGTGCTGCTTTGATGTTTAGTTGAGCTTGCTGGTATTATCCATAATTAGGAGTTTGCTGTTGTGAAGAGAATCAGCTGAAATGTGTTGATGTGAATTGAATGGGTTCGTGGGTCAGTCCTGGCCCTAGAAGGTCTGGGTCCCCCCCCCCCACCCCCCCCCGCCGATTGCCTACTCAAAAAAGCGGCACGTAAGCACAAAATGGCTTGTACATGTCAGTGGAGCGTCTGGAAACAGCTGCCGCGTTCTTCCACTAGAGGGAGCAGCATTGACAAGGTGATGCATACTGCAGGTAAACTAAACGCGATTCTCGGCTTCCTCCAGAATTCGTCCCTTCACATTTTAATACATAGGCCTATACTTATATAAACATACAAAACTGGGAGAGCGTGAGGATTTTTATTATTTCAAATACAGGCTTAAACACTTTTTTGATGCATTGTGAAACATTTTAAGATTGTTTCAGCCTTTTGCAGTTATGGGTGCTTTGTGGTCGAGGCTGGTTGTGTCTTTGAAACGTGTTGAGGATACCCGACCGCAGAGAAAGGAGGCGTTGCAATTGTAATTTAATGGTTCTCAGTTTTTGCTTTTCTCTTTGTCTTGTAAAAAGAGTTGACTGCTCCAGAAACAGTATAGAATCGTTATTATTAGTTTACGTATCTAACTCTTTTGAAAGCCTTTTTTTCTTTTAAGTTATTTTGTGTATAGAAAAGTTGACGCTGCTGGTTATACTTTCCTTTTCGTTTGGGTTATGTTGCTATGGGAGTTTTGGGGAAAGTCACGCCCTTACCCGCCACACTGAACATCCCGCGTTTCGGTACATTTACTTTAAGTCCTTCCAGTATTTGTAAATATGTCATAAATGTAAAAGAGTGGAAGAAAGCCAAGTAAATGCTATATTTTTGGCATCATATATTGTCTCTTTAGTAACTAGCTTGAGAAATAAAGACTTTGCTTTCTTTTCGAGGAGTTTGCGTTTGCTTTGTTTGGTACACGTTCTATTGAAGTACTGTTTAATACTGGTCAATTATCATTCTTATCATTTGGCCTTATTGTCCAGAAGGGGGCGTTTGGTTTTAGGGATTTTAGGAATCCGAATATGAGAAACTTCATAGTCAGACTATGGGGGGAGGGAGGAAGCGGGACTTACGGTAAATTCTTACAAAAGGACGCGACCCATTTTGAACGCTGGTACTCTCCAGATGAGAACAGGAACAGCCACATTCCATCATTCTTTTGCTAAGGTAGGTTACCGTTTTCGCATTTTGCGCTGAAGTTTTAATGGTAAGTGTCAACAAGAAGCAACGGAACAGGGAATGGAAAAATAAAGCATTCCCCCCCCCACACACACACAATTTACAATACACTTAATATGCCTTTCTATACTATGTATAGTGTGGATATATAGATGGTAAAGATGTATTTTATATGATTTCCATATGGCGGCGTTTAACTTGTTGCATTTTTTGGAAATGGTCTGGTAATAGGTGCAAAAAGCAGCTTTTCAGGAAACTAGTCGGAGCCGACGACCAGGACTCCCGTGTCCTCCGCCCTCACGGAGATATCGCCGTAATGTCAGCTTTCGCGCTCCGTTATCTAGTGCGCGCTCACTTTCATTAAAAAATGCATTTTTGCGTTCGGTGGGTGAACTTTCAGTCGTTTGACGTGCAAAAGTAGTCACGTTTACCAACTTCACGTTGCCCTTGCGCATTTTCAGTTTTTTGTTTAATTCCTGCCATGTTGTGGCGGAGATTGTTCCCAGTAAATTCCAGTGATTAACTGAGACCCTCCGAAATTTCTGCCTTCCCACGAAAAGAGACATTTAACAATAAACCCTTAAACTATATATCCCCATCCTCTTTAGTCTCCTTTCCAGAGATGCGTTATAATATGGCATGCATTTAAATATCAGTATTGGATTCTGAAGAAGTCCAGTAGGTCTATTATTGTCACAGTATGGTGATACTTGGACCAACAGGGGAACATCATTAACAATGTGATACATATTACAGGTAAACGACACAATTCCTATTTAAACACTGGGCCGAATAAGGGTCTGTTCATCCATATTTTGTTTTTTTCAGTTTTGATCGGTGATACAAACATGTGAGCTTTAATGAATGCATGTCGTGTATCACATAAATATCGTTATCACTATGTGTTTCTGGTACTTTCTGTTTCTCTTTGACACGTCGTTCTCCATCTTTAGCCCCTTTAATTGCCTGTGATGGAGCAGACCGGCCCTCTCATAGGAGTTCCCCCTGGACTGGAATACCTCACTCAGGTATGATCAAACTGTGCTCTTCCCCTCTGCCTCTGTGACGGAGACAAACTCACAGAGACCCAGCTCTTCTGCTGTACGCAGTCAGCAAAACCATTTCCGGGTTGGTTTATTGCAAACAAGGTTCACAAGTGCGGGTGCAACCTGCCACCTGAGATGTGGCCAGACTGGACTACATATGTGGGAATGGTGTATGCAGCTCAGCAGATTAGGAATCTGGTCCCTTGTCGGAAGGTTGTGGGTTCGAATCCCATGGTCAGCGTTACACAAGGCCCTTAACTCCACGCGTTTCGTATTGGCTACAGTGGTGGCCTTATGCTTAATCCAGGCAGAAATGGAACTGAGCAATATGTAATCTTTAGTGGCCCACGGGGTGTCAGGTTTCTCGCTCATCAATCTTGCTGCACTTTTGTGTCGACTGTGTCCTCTGTGCTTGCAGATTGACCAGATCTTGATTCACCAGAAAATGGAGCTACTGGAAGGTATGGATGAGGCTCCAAAGTACTGCGGAGCTCAAACAGTAACATCTTCTGTGCCCTGCTTCACCCCTCCATCCTTTCTTCTTGTTGGCTTTTGCTCCTCCCTCTTTCTATTCCTCCATTCATTTCCACATCTGCTCCCCCCCTTCCCCTCCGCCTCCCCTCCCCTCCCCTCCCCTCCCCTCGCCTTCCCCCGCTGTGGTCCAGTCCTCTGTGGCTTTGAGAACAACAACCAATATGAGATCAAGAACATCATGGGCCAGACCATCTACAAGGCGCTGGAGGAGACCAACTGCTGCGTCCGTAACATGTGCGGCTCACTGCGCCGCTTCAACCTGATGATCAAGGACAACATGGACCAGGAGGTCATGCACCTGGTGCGGCCTTGGCGCTGCACTGGCTGCTGCTTCCCCTGCTGCCTGCAGGAGGTGCGAGGACCCTGCATGGGGCGTCTGACCACATCGCCTGCTGCGAATGGTGAAAGGAGTATGCTAGAATGTCCCACTCTACCATGTGTTCCCAAAACGGGTCCTCTGGAGTGTGAAATGAGTACCAGTACGGAGCGGCAGGCTTCCCTTTATGTGAATCGTATCTTGGCACTGGCATCACAGGAAATGCCTGTGTTTTTTTGTCGACATGAGGCTTGGAGGCTGGGATTTAGGAAGTCAGATGGTCTCCAGTAATGACCAAAAGAGGGAATTCAAAACGGGGTCTAACGGAAACATACACAAACGTGTGTGTTTGTGTGTGCGCATGTTTGCATCTCTAGGCAATCCACTGCATATCCAAGCATGTTTTTTTGCATATCTGTCCCTGTCATACTTTCTGTCAACACTCAAAACACAGAGTGTTTAAGCTTTAAGTATCTGAAATATCTTCTTACAGTCGATCAAGACAGTGCAGACACAGCAGGGTTTCCTTCCGGCATGATCACTGTCATTTCTCAACAGATTTGAAAGATCATTTGGGGGAGGGGGGGGTCTCTAACCTTACCGGCTAATGGGATGGAAGAGGCTTTGTATTTACCTCGCGCGACATGGTGACGTGCTGATTCGCACCCGTGTCTGTCTGCCAGCTGGAGGTACAGGCGCCCCCTGGCACAGTGGTGGGCTATGTGGTGGAGGACTGGCACCCTATCCTGCCCAAATTCTCCATCCTGGGGCCTTCGAGGGAGACCGTTCTCAAGCTGGACGGTCCATGCCTGCTCTTTAACTGCTGCGGCGACGTCAAATTTGAGGTGAGAGACGGACATTTGCACGCAAACGGCAGGATGCAGAGGAACTCTCAACCATTATCCCCCCAGTGCCTGTTCCAGTCAAATCCAGTTTCATTTCCAGATCTACCCTCTTATGTTTGTTTGTTCAGCTTGTAGCTTTTGGCTGAGGTGACGTATGGTGAGGCAGATAGTCTCGGTTCCATTATCCACCGTTGTTGGGCGTTTGCATCCTATTCCACTCACGCCAGCCCACTGCCCCGACAGCTAAAGGGGAAAGACGGCCAGGAGACAGTCGGGCAAATCACCAAGCAGTGGGGCGGCCTGCTGAAGGAGATCCTCACAGACACCGACAACTTCGGCATCCAATTCCCAATGGACCTTGACATCAGGATGAAGGCCGTACTGGTGGGGGCCTGTTTCCTCATTGTGAGTCACCTTAGCCGGAGTCGTCATCTTCATCATCATCATCATCCTCAGTCCAGCATTAAATACTGCAGTTCTGTTGCTCTACGATTGTTTTGCTTTTTAAAAATGCCGGGTTTTTTTCTTATTGCTGGGCTCCACATCGATCGATCACGCACTTCTGTGAGAGATTCTGCAGGTCTCTTGTCATCTCCCTCCAGGATTTCATGTACTTCGAGAAAGCTGGAGACGGAGACAACGTGCGCTCGTGTCTCTCCTCTTGAGCGCCGGCTGCTGGAGGAATCTAGCCGTGCCGTAACAGGAAGTGCAGAAGCGACGTTGTTGTGGTAGACAGTCAGCTGGGTGTAACGTCCACATGTTGTTCTTCCACTGCTCGTTCATTTAAAACGCTGTATTTCTACCTTCAGTCCTTCGTGTGCAGGTCAGTATGGCAGGATACCGTGGTATGCCATTCACCATTACCAAAGATCCACCCGTCCATCCATTCATCCATTGATTATACATAACGGCTTAACAAGTATGCCTACCAATAGCATTATTAAATATTACCCCTTATAGAAGTGTTACACGTATAAATTAACATATTTAGCAGAAATCTATATAGCAATTTCATACATGTTTTATATCACATTTAAATTTTCCTCCATTTCCTTTTTAACGGCTAGTTTTTGACAAGGAGTCCAGACCCTTTCCCCGAAATTTGCTTCGGGCCCTCGGTCACCGGTGGCATGCAAAATCTACCGCTATAGTCCGGTCTGCAAAATACACGAGGGATGCGGTACCCACCGCGATATTTGTTTATGGCTGCGGGGCTGTTTGTCACAGTGCATTGGGCTGGATACTTCGGAATGGATGAAAATGGAAGAAGCAGGAATAGTTGTAACGCAATCGATGTTTTAATTGTATCAGATTTAAATCCGTGATTTCATCTTGCTATCTGTCTACTACGGACCGACAGCAATTGGGCGACAGAGCTATTCCAAATGCGTAATATTCCAAGATACACTTCAATATGTAGTAAATATATTGCATGTAAATGTAGTACACGATGAAACAGTTATTTTGTATTTTTATATTGAATTTCAAGTTAAGGCATAAAATATATTTTCCCTTTACCAAAATGCCTGTGTGCTGTGTTTTACTCGTCCAGATTAACGTGAATAGATGCATTGGAGTATCAAATTTTACTTAGTTTATAAATGAAACAAAATCGGTCACAAAGGTCATTTAACGACCTGATTCACTCAAAGGAAAAAAAGACCGAACTATCACGTGTGCCCACATGCCACATACTGTATGTCGTTCATATCGTTCGATTTTTGCGGTACTCTGATAATCGCAGAGGAAAGGGTTCAGCAACAGGATTCACCTAATTTCGTTGGATGTTTTATTTTATGGTGTTTTAAGGTTTAAATTAGTATATATTCCGTTTTTTCAAGGCCAGAATGTCTCGTCCGCGATCTCTCCCCATTTCTGCACCCCGCTCGTGACGCTGTGCGGGTTTACCCCCCGGTTGACGTCAGCGGCGTGGCCGCCTTCGTAGTAAGGAAGCGCCGACCGTTCATTGAAAAAGCGGATTTAAAATCACTTTTCCACTTTATATATATCCAGGGACCGATGACTAGACGCGGGAAATAAAGCAGCGTGAAAGGAAAATATATCTTACGGGAGTTTACAGTTTAACGGTGAGTCTGCGGTGTAAATGCTCCCCTTCACACACACGCACACACACGAATGGCTATGCACACACTCATGTACTCCGGGGGGGCAGGGATCCCCAGTGGTGCTGTATACCTGTTAATCGCTCGGCTCTTTTCCACGCTGCACACTGATGATCAGTGCGGCTGCTCTCACCGCATCACCTTTTTCCATTTATTCCCCATCGCGGTGATCGGTTGCGGATCCGACTGCAGAAATGCTCCCTTCGCAGTCAGTGGCAGTGGAAACGCGCTTTTATTGCACAACTCTGTTGTGTATGTTTATGGGGTTTTAATCTGGTGCTTGAAAACTGCTTTGCGGCGCCTCCGCCGACGATACAGGTGGTTAGGTATACTAGACACTGTCCGACCGCAATTTGATGTGTAATATAAGCAAAGCACGTTTAGGTACAAGATCGCGTCTAATGCTGTGTTTGTGAGCAGTAAATCGTGTGGAAGTGTCCGAATTAATGCTTTGTGCAAATCTTCGTTTTAGGGTGTGAGACTGAACGGGCGCTGACTCCGGGCTCCGCCTGGACGATGAGGGACAGTGGCGGCAGCTTAGCGCAGGACCGCTGGCGGAGTGAGCTGACCCTGAGCCAGGGACAGGAGGACGTCAAAGGGGGGCACCTCTTGGCTCTTGGCCCTACCTGCGCTGTCCCCAGTTCCTTGCAGCTCAAACTAGGTCGGCTAGAGCAGGAGGAGATCTGGACAGCCACAAGCACGGAGGAGGAGGAGGGTGAAGAAGAGCAGGATGGAGATAGTGAAGAAGATGAAGGTGTTAAGGAGGAGGGCTGGCAGGTGCCCCTACATCATTTTCAGGGCAGGCAGCGGCTGCTCAGGTGCGCAGCCCTGCGCTCGGGTCTGGCCCTGCAGTGGAGGATATGGCGCCAGCGAGCCCAGAGGGCGAGGACAGCAGCTCGGCGCCGGGCCAGGGGGCGCCAGAGAGCCAGACTGGGGGAAGTAGAGGAGGCGCTGCTGAACGGGGACAATCAGTTAAGCGGTCAGTGACTTGGTGACTTTACGACTGTTCTTCCCCTTTGATTGCTGTGTCTGTAATTATAATTAAATGTGTTCCTGCTAATTTAGCTTAGTTGTCATATGATTAACTCCTGTTAGTAGAACTAGTTCAGTCCAGTTTAAGCACTAGGTGACCTACCCCCCCAGATAAATGGCCCTCTGACGTCAACGGCTTTGCTAACCTGCCATGGTGTGCAAACTCCCCAGAGGGCTCCGAGGGTCACTTGTCACCCCCTGATGTCCAGAGCCCCCTGCGGGACAGGGACTTTCCCCAAAATCAGCTAACAGACAAACATATTGCCTGTGTCCAAGGTAACCATGGAGACCCCGTCCTGTTGGCATGTTCCAATGTCCCTGACAGCATGTGGGGGTGTGCTGGGTGGGAATTTGGTAGCCATATTAAAATCAGGGAATGGATAGATGTGTTGCCATAAATAACAGTAGATGTCAGGATTTGGTAGTTTGACATCACCCCGAGTGCTCATGGACCCCTACCCCCCTCCCTTCCCCACCTGGCATCAGGCCTCCTGAACGAGTTCCTGCAGCAGTACGGGAGCCTGATCCCCATCCACGTGGACGAAGTGGTGGAGAAGCTGCAGGAGATATTCAGTGAGAGCTTCTTGCAGCCCTACAGGTGCGTATTCACGCCCCCCTTGTGGTGGACATGAATATGCTCTTAATCACCTGCTGTATGGGGGTTGCATGGACTTTCCAGTAGTCCTGACCAAATGAAGCTTCATAAACCACTTACTGTATTACTTGATCCCACTAGATGGTGCTCTCGCTTCAAAAAGGGCTCAAAACACACCTGCAAAGCAAGAGCGCCATCTAATGGGGTCAAAAAAATACAGCAAGTGGTTCATGAAGCTTTGTTTGACCATCACTGCTTTCCAGTAGCATTCCGGAAGAAAGGTTCTAGATTTGCAGATATTTTGGAAAGTGGATCATTGAACACGACCCAAAGTTAAATCTTATAATATGAGAAATTGATTTATGGCATCATCTTTACAGAAGAGTCATGTCAGAATGGATGTCTGGGTCCCTCTGGCCAGCTTGAACGGGCTTCTTGACAGTGTGGTTAAGATCACGGTCAGGTCACGTGTTGCGTTCCCCTCGCCCAAAGGAAGGTGGCAGTGCAGCATGTGATTCAGTCCTACCAGCGCCTATCCGGCACGGCCATGGTCCGAGGGTTCCGAGTCACCTACAAACGCCACGTGCTCACCATGGATGACCTCAGCACGCTGTACGGTCAGAACTGGCTGAATGATCAGGTGGGCATGGGGACTGGAACCTGTCCTGCCTCAGCTATGCTTCCAGTCATCTTGAGATCCCAGTTTGAACAATTTCACCAGTTGTAGACACAGCAGTTGATTGGAGCTGGTTATTTTAATGGAGTAGTGTAGATTAAGGACCTTGTGTGAGTTAAGTTAGCCAACTTTCAGTCTTATATAGAGGATCCCCTGCTGGCCGGTCAGGGAGTTGAGCCAGCGAGGTTTGTGCTGTTAATCTGCTGTCTGTTGTCCTCAGGTCATGAACATGTACGGCGACCTGGTGATGGACTCGACGCCCGAGAAGGTGTGACCCACATTTGTGCATGAACTGCCTGTATTAATTCCGCGGTAATGCTGATGCTTGCGGGCTATGTCAGTGC
Source organism: Brienomyrus brachyistius (assembly GCF_023856365.1). Classification (NCBI taxonomy): domain Eukaryota; kingdom Metazoa; phylum Chordata; class Actinopteri; order Osteoglossiformes; family Mormyridae; genus Brienomyrus; species Brienomyrus brachyistius. Next base: position 427,837 of record NW_026042333.1, read on the forward strand.
ATCGATACGGGTTGAGGTTAAACACCTGCGCTAGTGGCCGCATGGTAGTGAGTTCCAGTCCTAGAATGGGTTTTCTCTTTTTTTTGTGCAAACTCCCCCCCCCCCCCCCCCAAGTTGTTCAGGGGGCATTCCAGAATTTTTAAGGTGGTGGGCATAATTCATATAGAGAGGCCAACCTTGTCATTAGCCAATGATATGTTTCAAATCGGTGAGTGACAGGGGAGTGGCCACTCCAGGGGCCAGTCAGTTTTCAGCTGGCCCCGCCCCTGTATATGCTTCCTTAGTGACACAATCTCTCACTCCTCTTGAAAACCCCCCCACCCCCCTGCAGGTTCATTTCTTCAACAGTTTCTTTTACGACAAGCTGAGAACAAACGGCTACGATGGGGTCAAACGGTGGACAAAAAACGTAAGCACAGCCCCTTGCTCCAGTAGCCCCCTCCCCCCCCACCCCCAAGGCTGCCTGGTGCCACAGACGCCCGCTTTGAACCACCGTTTCCCGTCTTGACAGGTGGACATCTTCCGGAAGGATCTGCTGCTGATGCCCATCCACCTGGAGGTGCACTGGTCGCTGGTCTGCGTGGACGTTCCTCGCCGCACCATCACCTACTTCGACTCCCAGCGCACCCTGAACCGACGCTGTCCCAAGGTGAGGCCCCGTTAAGCCGTCGCTCCGTCGCGCTCCTCTCCATCGTGCCGTGATCGTTTGCTCTTGCCTTCTGTCACCGTCTGACTCTAACCTCTCCATTTCCAGCACATCGCCAAGTACCTGCAGGCTGAGGCTGTCAGGAAGGGGAGGTGGGACTTCCTCCATGGCTGGAAGGGCTTTTTCAAAATGGTGGGTGCAGCCATGGACAGCTTTGTACGGGAGCGAGTGAGCGAATGCTGTTTAAACTGCTACTTCGATGACACAGTACGTGCAGAACTGTGTGAGAGTTTTATGGAAATGATATTCCGATGGTCTTCATGTCGGTGTAAAAGTATAATATCAGGTCTGTCGAAGAGTGTTAGCTTACCTGTTTGATAAACCTCGCCTAAAGTCACCCAGCATTCCCAGCAAACATCCAGTACACCCATGTATTTTTCGACTCAACCACTAGCACATCTCATGTGACTAATCAATAACTCATTTACTTTTTAAAACTAATTCAGTTGGTTAATTAATTGAACTGGGAGTGAAATGTAACGAATGCATGGAATGGCAGGGGTGCCCCTGACGAGAGGTTTGCGAGCTGAAGTGGTGTTTTTCTAGCTATCCAGCAAAATATCGGTGACTTTTCGGAGAGCAGAGGAAATTTTTGTTAATTTTCAAATGTTCTAGTGGTAAATTGTTTTTTTGTTCTGAGCAAACCCTTACTACCCAGATAAATAGCCTTTGACTGCTTAAAACTTTTGCACAGTACAATAGCTCAGCGGGTTCGCTTGCTGTACCTGTGTACTGTACAGATGGTCGCCGGTTCAGATCCCAGGGTCAGGGATTGGATTCATGGTCCGACACATAAAGCGTGTAAACGCATTGGCCTTTAACCAGTAACCTGAGCAAGAGGCTGACCAGAGGGTCAGTGGCGCTAGTCAGTGCAGGGATCCTGGTGCCCGGATTGCTGGTTTGAAGCTGGTGGCTGTCTCTGCTCTTCCAGAACGTTTCCCGGCAGAACAACGACAGCGACTGCGGGGCCTTCGTTCTCCAGGTGAGTGCCCATGCACCCACCCCCGGTGAAGACTCTTTAGTGACATCAATTAACAACAAGTGTTAAAAATGACAAAATAAGAGCGCAGTACTCAATGCATATTGTTGACACAAATACACACATTCTGAGATTTATTAGGTATTACCTGCTTACAGGTGTAAACAGTCTCCTTATGAGCGGGTATGTGGCTAAGACTGAATACGTGTGGCATGCAGACAAGGTCAAGAGGTCAAGCTTTCTATGATGGTGTGATTGTCGGTGTCAGATATGATGGTTGTAGTGGCTGTCTTCCTTCCTGGGTTTTTCCCTCTCTACAGAGTCTTTTGCTTGCAGAGAGGGTGCGATGAGCAGAAAGCGTCAAGTCAGGCGCAGCTCAGTGGTTGAAAAGACGTCAGAGGCCAGATTGCTTAAAACTAACAGGAACTGCAAAAATACTAGCTCAGTGCAACAGTGGTCTGCAGAAAAGCTTCTCTGAACACATAGCGTGCAACTGACTAGGAGTTGTTCTGGAGGCAAAATTGGGTTCTCCATGGTACTATCTGGGTGTCCCTAATAAAGTGGGTCCTCCCTGGTACTATCTGGGTGTCCTTAATAAGGTGGGTCCTCCCTGGTACTAGCTTGGGGTCTGTTTGTAAGTGCACACTAGCGATAGTCCTTCATTTTTAGGGAAATGTGCTGATTGTTTAGATGTGTCTAGTGAATAAAGAGACTAAAAATCCCCTCCTGTGACTCACCCTGTCCCCCCTGTCGTCTCCCTCATTGTCGTCCCCTGCAGTACTGTAAGTGCCTGGCGCTAGGGCAGCTGTTCAGTTTCGGACAGCAGGACATGCCCAGGTTGAGGAGGCTCATGTACAAAGAACTGTGTCACTGTAAGCTGCTGCCATGAGTCGGAAAGGGAGAGGAGGTGAGGCCAGAAGACAATCAGAGGAGGAGACCTCCATCGGCCCTGGTGCTCCTTTGTCATCCACAGCCAGAGACTCTCCATTCTGCATATTTCCTCCCCTCGTTAAATATCCCTCGCCTTCCCTTATGCCTTTATCATGTTTCCTCATCGACTGAGGCCAACTGCATCCAGCGGGTGAGCTGTCTCCAGGCAGCACAGACCCCTGAGCTGTCAGTGTTGCCCATTGACACATAGATGCAGATGCTTCATGTCAGTAACATTCGCTGATGAGCTATGTGCAGTGGGAGAACTCTGATTCATTAAGCGAGCATTTTCTGTGGACCTGAGCGGTCACATACTGTGTTATTTCTGTTTGTTCTTTAATGGCTGAAATATCTAAGTTATACATTGTTATATACGAAAAAGTACTAAAAATGGAGTATAATCTTGTTTATATCTTATATGTTGTAGTACAAGATTACAAATAAATCATTGAATTGAAAAAGCAATAAACTTGTTCAAGTATTTCTACTTTGACTCAAACATTCAAAATCATTCTGGTTTGTGTTAATGTAATGGATTTATATTTTCTCTCTTGGCTTGTCATCACTTCTGCGCAATTTATCTGTTGCGATATGATCGCTTTCCGTTAAAACAATCATCTAACATTCGTAGAAAATAAAATCATCAGGAAAGAAATTTATTAACTCATCCAGATATTCTTGTTTATTTTTTAACATTAATATTTTTGAGGCACATTTCATTAGAACCTGGTGGTCAATGGTAAGCAGTCAACATTTCGCGGATTTTTTTAGAAATGTGTGTTAATATGGATTTTAAAGTCATTGTACCACAGAAGTTTTAACTATTTTCCTTTTCTGCAAAATTGTATTTTATACTCATAGGCCGATAATTTTTGCAATAATTCGATTGTGTTAGTTTATTTCAAAAACTGCCAAGAAAAATAACGCGGATATTCGTCGGAAGCTGACGTTTATCCGTTTTACCGGAATGTTTGACGTCACGATTGGGTGGTCGCTATTTCTATTTCCGTTTTTTTTTTTTTCGTCGTCGTACATCATTGGCGAGACGTCCAATGAAATCCTTATTTATCCTATTGTTGCGGTTAGGGCGCCGTTTTCGGGCGGGATTTAAGCGCGGCGCTCCACCTTCATTGCCCTTATCAAGCAAAAGAGGGCGGAAACCTCACGGCGAAGTGACGCATTCACTAACCAATGAAATGTCAAAACGGCTGCCCCCGAGGCGGAATGACGGCTCCCCGTTACAATCAAAAGGCTGCTTGATTGACCACGTTGAGCCGTCTAAAACGTTTTCGCGGCAGACTAACCCTTTGTGATAATGTCGGCTTATTATGAAGAGAGGTAAGCGATGAGGCGAATCGGCTCCGTTGTTTTATTTCGCTCGATCTCGATGTACGTTCTTCAGTATATCACCTTAAGAGACTGTCCGGGGAGCTAACGAAAGTAACTAAATCACCGTGAAAGCGAGCCTCGGTTCAGTATTCTGGTCGGTGCCGTTGCGAAATCATTACGAGCTGGTATGGAATGAAAATGGTAGTTTAAACCGCTGTAAGACTTAATCAGTACGTCACATGATATCCGTCGAAACTCGCTATTATAGCAATGGGGAGGCTCGTGGGGGGCTGCTGTTATCCCATCTGTCCGCATTTTTTGTAGATTTGCTGTAATCGGGGCTCATCCTGTCTGCATTTGATGGTCTGTCCTTCTTTAACTATCTTCATACTGTAGACTAGTCCTGTTGTTAAAACCTGGAGCGCTTATGCTTATGGGGGTTGTTAAACTGGAGGGAGACGGGCCGCCTTTTTCTTTCATTATCATGCGATGAGCACATGGCCCGGCTGTACCCGGGAGTGGGGGGTGGGGGACGCGGGGAAAGCGGTGCCGATCGCACACCAGGCTCCGGCTTCTAACCTATACGGTACGACGGTCTGTTTTAACCGGGCGGTGCTGGCTGAAGGTTCGGTTAGATCCTGTTCCGTTGGCAGACGCTTCCTAGTGCAGACGCTGCTGAACCGCAATAAAAGGCCGGGATGTTGGGTTAATGCCTGCCTGCTAAATATCTTCATGTTAAACTAAAGAGCGATAATACAAGGCCGGTGGGGATACCATTACACGCCGGTCTTTAGCCCCCCGTGTTCCGTAACGCTGACTGGGTTTTTTTGTTTTCGCATAAAAATATTAACGTAGCGCTTCCCCATAAATCGCCCATTTCATGCCGGGAAGGAGGAATGGCTGCCCGACTGCTTCCCCTTTTCCATAAGTCCGTCCCACACCCTCCATCTCGCGACAGGAACGTGTCGCCCATGAGGCGGGACGAGGGTGTCCTGTAATTAAAGTAATGATAGCCCTTAAAAAAAAAATCCTTAGAAATGTGCGCGATTCGACATAAGGCTGAGACAAACGGCGGGCGCGAGAGCTTTTTAAAGCACATTTCAAGATTAGTCTCGCGAATGAGGTTTGATGCTTCTGTATAGTATTGCTGGTACATTGGTTACTGAGTGAATGTGACTTCTCAGATCTGGGGACGATGGCCCAGCAGGCATGGAGCCGGATGGTGTCATTGAGGTGAGACCCCAGAATTAATCTGCCATGTTGAAATGGTGTGGTTATGCACCAGTGTTGAAATTTGGACAATAATGTTTAGACAGTCTATCCAGTGTAATGTGGTATTCTGTATTAAGCTTTGCTGTAGGTTGCCCTGATGTTGGGTATTTCAGGGTGTGTTTTGAAGGTGCAGTGTTTCTGGTCTGACTGAATCCATAACTCATCCCCTCAGAGCAACTGGAACGAGATTGTGGACAGCTTTGACGACATGAACCTGCGGGAGACTCTGCTCCGGGGAATCTATGCCTATGGTTTCGAGAAGCCCTCTGCCATCCAGCAGCGGGCCATCCTCCCTTGCATCAAGGGTATGTCTGTTCACTGGCGAGGACAGGAAGTGGCAGTGCCCATGTGACCACGAAGCAGGAAGTGGGTGGATTTTGACGTGGAAAAGAATCCCATGAATAAAAGATGTGCTGGATGTTTGAGTCCATTCAGTTGTGAGGTTTTTGCACGTTGTATGCATGCATAATCAGCACATATTCTGAAACCCCTTTTTGTTTCCAGGTTATGATGTGATCGCACAGGCCCAGTCAGGCACGGGAAAGACTGCCACCTTTGCCATCTCCATCCTGCAGCAGCTTGACATCGAACTCCGGGGCACCCAGGCCCTGGTCCTGGCCCCAACCAGAGAGCTGGCCCAGCAGGCAGGTTGCTAGGGACACCAGTCACATGACGCGTTGGTCCAGGCACGAGCTTCTCCCCTAACTAGGAGTTGCACGTTGGTATATTTTAAATCTCCACGCCCAGTAATTTTTGTTAAGAAATCCCACGGATGGAGAAGTAATGGTGCACCTGAAATTGCGTACTTGCGCAGTACATACTGAATTTAGCTGGAAGCCTAATGCTCAGCCGATAGTATATACAGTATGTATGTGTGAGAGCAGAGTCCAAGCATTCAGACACACTGCACTCGGCATCTTGTGTCTTGCATGACTCAGATGTTTTCACTTGACTCTAATGACTTTCATTTGGGGGAGGGGGGTGAACTTGCCTATTAGGTAATGTTTTCTACTGACATTTGTACAGACACTGCACTTTATCTGCCTTATTGGCCCCTTTTTTTTGAGCGAGCGATGTGCTTCGTTGCTCCAGTGGCCTTGGGTGATAGACGCTACGTTGTCGGTCACGCACTTCAGAATTTCGCGGAATGTAGTATGTCATCCGACTACCGTTCACCTGCTGCCTCATCCATACTGAAGATTGGGACATACTGCTGAAGTAGCGTACTATATTTTGCCTACAACATAGCAAACATGTATGTGACTTCAGGCCCAGCCCAAATGCCAGGTTCCCAAGCATGACTCTGTAGCCTTTTGGTGGGTTCCTCAAAGAAATAAAGGTAGCTGATCATGAGAAAGACCTTGGTGTGTATGTTGATGCTTCCATGTCCCATTCTCGCCAGTGTAGGGAAGCAATAAAAAAGGCCAATAGGATGTTGGGGTATATCTCCAGGTGTGTGGAGTTTAAGTCAAGGGAGGTAATGCTAAGATTATATAGTTCCTTGGTGAGACCTCACCTAGAATATTGTGTGCAGGTTTGGTCACCATATCTTAAAAAGGACATTGTGGCCTTAGAAAAGGTGCAGCGTAGGGCCACAAAAATGATTCCTGGTCTTAGAGGAATGTCATATGAGGAATGTTTTACTTGAGCTAAATCTGTTCAGTCTCAAGCAAAGGAGACTGAGGGGGGACATGATCCAGGTATATAAGATTCTAACAGGTTTGGATGCTGTTCAACCAAATAGTTACTTCAGCATTAGTTTAAATACACGAACTCGTGGCCATAGGTGGAAATTAGCGGGAGAACATTTCAAGCTGGATTTAAGGAAGCACTTCTTTACACAGCGTGTAGTCAGAGTATGGAATAGCCTTCCTGATAATGTAGTGCAAGCTGAATCCTTGGGTTCCTTTAAATCAGAGCTAGATAAGATTTTAACGACTCTGAGCTATTAGTTTAGTTCTCCCCAAGCGAGCTTGATGGGCCGAATGGCCTCCTCTCGCTTGTATAGTTCTTATGTTCTTAAGCCCTTGTCCAGCTTGGTTGAGCTTGCAAAAACGTGGATGGGAGCAAAAACATGAACTGTCTGAGGGTCCCGGTGGACCGGGTTGAGTGTTACTGGATTAGGTGAATCGCTCCTGTTGGTGTTCGGACCAATTTTCATTGTGGTCACCTGGAATCCATCCTCCTGACTTGTCCTCCCATCCTGTGTCAGATCCAGAAGGTGATCCTGGCCCTCGGTGACTACATGGGCGCCTCGTGCCACGCCTGCATCGGCGGCACCAACGTGCGGAACGAGGTGCAGAAGCTCCAGGCCGAAGCACCGCATATAGTGGTGGGGACTCCAGGCCGCGTCTTCGACATGCTCAACCGCAAGTTCCTCTGTGAGTAGAGCCGCCTTTCAGCTGTAGATGCCTGGAGGTTCGCCTGGGCCCTACGTTGACCAACTGAAAAGCACAAGGAAGGCAAGGGCATTGGATGAGCTGCTCTCCCTCTCTCTAGCTGCAAAGTACATCAAGCTCTTTGTCCTGGACGAAGCCGATGAGATGTTGAGCAGAGGCTTCAAGGACCAAATCTACGAGATCTTCCAGAAGCTCGGTACCAGCACGCAGGTCTGGACCAGTCTGGTTTCCTTGGAGTAATATTACTGGTCGTCTAGCCTCTGTACTGCAGATGATCCTAGCTTCATGATGATCTGACTTGGGGTATTTCGGATTTTAAATGCCGCGACTACATTCGGTAGTCGGCTTTGAATTGTGATTTGTTGCCAGACTAATTATTCACTATAGTTTCTACTGATGCTGGGCGGAGGCAGCATCCACCCAGCCATGCATCAGGTCTCTAGTGATTGCGAGTCTCAGTATATCTCATACAGTGTTTAGCGATGTGTGTGTTTAATGGAAAAAACGTCTATCAGGGGTGTAGAGGTACGCAAAACATTTTCAGTACAGCGGGGTTGAAAGAAACGAAAAATAAAATGTTTCGTTCTTTATTAAACGGGTAATAAACAGAGTATGACCGTCTTTCTCAAAAAAAAGGTCCGTCTATACTGCCACAACGTGCCAATACGCTAACGTTTACCTAAAAGTAAATTTAGAATGAGTATTCTCTCAAGTAAATGACCATTAAGGTGCACGTTTCGAAAATAAACTGTACCTGATCTGTACTGTGTTCACATTAGCAGCTTTTGGGTTCATATTCAAACTGTGCGACGCAAATATTGTCGCGAAATACAAAGCAGTAACTGCACTGCACCTGCGTTCACGTTAACGACGTACATCCGCATGCATAATGGTGCCGCTTCATCCGTCTCTTTCCGAATGTTGCTCTCTAATGCATTTGCTGCATTAGTTCTGTCCCTATGCATATGAATGCGTTGTGCTCTTAATATCTATATATCTGATAGTATTTAGTCACAATTTACTTATTCAGTGACTGTACTTCATATCTGACTTGCGATATTTTCTACTTGCGATGGCTTGTTAGAAGGTGACCCCCATCGCAAGTCGGAGCATCTGTACTTCAGGAGTTGAAGTCAATCACTTCTGTGTCACAGAAGCGAATGTCATTTCCATTCATTGCCAAAAAAATGCCGTGTCTCAGTGGATGGGTACCGTCCCTCCTCCCCCAGGTGGTGCTGTTGTCTGCCACAATGCCCCAGGATGTGCTGGAAGTCACAAAGAAGTTCATGAGGGACCCTATTCGCATTCTGGTCAAGAAGGAGGAGCTGACCCTAGAGGGCATCCGGCAGTTCTACATCAATGTGGAGAAAGAGGTAGGGGCTGATGGCCCCCCCCCCCCCCTCCCTCCTGTGCCGGTGCTTGAGGGCGTCTTATTCAGTCTGCTGTGGTGTTTGCTCTCCTGATGAGGAAGTAGGGAATGTTTGCGCCAAAGCTCCCTGTCCTCGCAGCTTAAACCTGGTGCTGTGGTAGGAAATATAGGCTTTGGCAGATGGGGGGCGCTGTTCTCCGCAGTGGCTGGGCTCCCATCCTTGATCACTACTATTTAACAGCCGACAAGACTTCCTCTAAAACCTGCAGCTGATGCCTTTGTAGAAGGCTTCTTGGTGTCTGAACCCTTAACTTTTTAAATGGGTCTTGAATTTACTGTGGTTGGGGGAGGGGGGGGGCAGTGACAGGAATACCTCTTGGGGTCATAGATGTGGCTGGTAGATGTGAGATTCCTCCCTCCGCCTGTTTGTCAGGAGTGGAAGCTGGACACCCTGTGTGACCTTTACGAGACCCTGACCATCACCCAGGCCGTCATCTTCATCAACACGCGCCGCAAAGTGGACTGGCTCACCGAGAAGATGCACGCCAGGGATTTCACCGTCTCCGCCCTGGTGAGAGTCACCACACTGATGTCTTTTGTGATTGCAAGCATTACGGTTGTTGTTTCAATTGCTGTATCGACACGTCTCTGCAGTGTGGATTATTGGCGGTTCGGATCGAGTTTTGTGTGACTGGTTTAGGCTTGTAATTCCGGTCAGCTTTTGTGGAATGACAGTTCCTGGATTATTTAAATCGCACACCGCCTTACCGGGACTGCCTGTGGTTTTTCCTTGTCGGGATCCTCCCTTGTGACGTGAAAGCATGTAATCACCGCCTGTCGTTCTTGCGTCTTCAGCATGGAGACATGGACCAGAAGGAGCGCGATCTTATCATGAGGGAGTTTCGCTCGGGGTCCAGCAGGGTCCTCATCACCACTGACTTGCTGGTGAGTTTGTGCTCAGCTTGGCTTGTGAGGGGGCCTCCTGTGAGGTGCTCCTCAGCCTTAAGACGCTGCTGTAACTTTTAGCCTCACAAGCTCAGGATGTATGTTGTTTGGGCCGAAGTTCCCCTGATCTCACAGCTCCATCCCAGTGCTGTGGTAGGAGATATGATCTTTGGCAGACGAATGGCGCTGTTCTCCACAGTGGCTGGGGTTACAGTCCCAGCCGACTACTTCATAACAGCCAACATCTACTGGAACTGCATGATGCTGGCGACCGTAGCGATGTCGTGGTTCTATAATGACTCCGGTTCCCTCTATAGGCGAGAGGTATCGACGTGCAGCAGGTGTCCCTGGTGATCAACTACGACCTGCCAACCAACCGTGAGAACTACATCCACAGGTGGGTGGATCCCTAAAGAGCTTTGGGGCGGCTGGAGTTCAGGTTCCTGGCGCTTTCAGACAAGCCTACAGCAGCACACGGGCCCTGGAGCCCTTGCCCTCAGTTGGGGGTTTTGTGGAAAATGGCAGCTTTTGGGAGACTGCGTGGTGATGGTCGGTGTCGTCCCTCCACAGGATTGGCCGTGGCGGACGTTTCGGCAGAAAAGGAGTCGCCATCAACATGGTGACGGAGGAAGACAAGCGGACCCTGCGAGACATTGAGACGTTCTACAACACCACCGTGGAGGAGATGCCCATGAATGTGGCTGACCTCATCTAAGGTCCTCCGGGTCCCCCCCCCCCACAGCTCCATATATAAACTGTGCTCTTAATGCTGATGGACTCTCCCCTCCTTGCTCTTGCCTGACCTATCTCTGTATCGGGGGGGGGGGGGGAGGGTCTTATACCCCTTATCACCTCATTGATGTATAGCAGTTTTAATCAGATTGACAACTTATCAGACTTGACTGAATCTGGACCGGTCCTGCTTTGCTCACTTGGATACTTTTTTGATCCCCCTCCAGTTTCGGTGTTTCTGAACATTCCCCCCCCCCCCCCCCCCCCAGTTGCAGTTTCAACCACTTGCCAAAATGTCAGCTGATTACGAAGTTCTTGGAAGATGGTGTGTCTGCAGCATCGATTCGTGGTGCAGGGAGAATCGCTGCAGATGAGATGATTCCAAATGTAGTGTTTTTTTTTTTTTTTTGTCCTTGCTTGGCAGAGATGAGCCCTGTAGTGGTCACCAATGTCCGTCACAAATGGTGTTTTGATTCTGGCTCTTCTAAGCCTCATTGTGTTTCAGGGATGTGAGTGTTTTGGGTGTTACTTGGTGCATGTCTTACAGGCCCATACGGACAGCTTAATATATTTACAGCAGATTTTTTTTTTTAATGGTTCTGGTTTCATTTTACCAGTCTTCAGGCACAGGCCTGGTCCTTTGTAGTCAGAGTAACAGTTGAGTTTTATTGGCTTGGAGGGGCTGGAAATTTTAGGGCCAAGAAACCGCTGTGATGACCGCATGCTGCGGAACTGGGGTGCCTTGTAACCTACCTCAACGTTTGTTTTGTGGGAAGAGGGGTGGGAATGGAGTTCTGCAGACATTACTGCGGATGGTGAGCTTCCATGTGATCAACCCATGGCGACTCCCACACCTGTACACAAGGGGGCACACGGGCAAGCCTTCAATGCTTCTATAATGGATGGATTGTTTAGAGAACAGAAGCCATGTAAATGCCTTTTTCTACATCGGATTCTGTGTAGTATTTATTTGGTCTGAAATAAAATTGCAGTCTTGTAGTCTTTTTAAACTGTTAACTGATGTTAAGTGTCCTGTCAATCATTATCCCCCCCTCCTGTCAGTGTCAAAGCACAGGTCTGAATATTTAACATTTATACTGGACTCCTCAAAATACATATGGCTGTTTTAATAATCATGAAGAGTGATTTAAGCCTTGGGTTTAACGGGTTTAAAAGTCACTTCAGTTAATTTTGTCAAATTATGCATCCTGCGATGGGTTGGCGCCCCCTTCTGGTCTATTCTCTACCTTGCGCCTGTTGCTTCTCGTAAAGGCTCCGGATCCCCTCCATTGGACAAGCGGTTACACAGAACGGGGGGACGGATAGGTTACGTATCTTTTCAAATGTAATGTCCCTTCGCGGATTCCTTTTGTAATTTTTGGTTTGAAAATGGTCCCACAGTAAGTTCCCAGGTGAGATGCTAACTCCTAAACAGTTTCAAAATGAAATCTTTTAAGAGCTATTAAAAATTTCTCTTTATAATCTGCCCGACCCGGGCGGTTTGGTCTCTTATCCGCCAGAGGGCGATGTATTTCTGTCAGCCAAATGTGACCTCCGGTCCCGTGAAGAGCGCTTTTTCTTTCTGGAAGAGTACCATCAGCTTGTTTTGAAAACTTACCGAATTCAGTTTAGCACGCAATAAAAAGTAATTGTTTTCATTAGCTGGTTTTAATTACTGTGAATGCGTTTCACAATTTCTGAGTTGTAAGTAGACTCGCTGTGCAAAAATCAAACAAGCTGAAAATTCCGCATGGAGGCTAATCTGACTTTTTATTCTAGTAATCTGGGCGTTGAAGCCGGTTGGGCTTTAGGTCTTTAGGTCACCCGTTTAAAGGACGGCCTTTCAAATTAAGTGAACCTCCTCGCGTTCTCCTTCTCTAAAATTCATCCACCTCTGCTCCTGTCTTGAAGAAGGCAAGGGCTGATTCTAATGCCTTTTAGTCGGTCAGTTACCACCCATGACCGGCTGTCTACATGTATGAATTGCAGCCAATTAATTTTCTTCTGAATTTTTCGGTATGGTATCTTCGGTCCGAATTCCCCAACACCATGTTCTCCGCAGTGGTACCAAACCACCCCCGCGATGCACTTACTCACCTGATTTGGGGCGGGGGGGGCGTTCGTAAAAGAGCTGCCAGTCCTTTTTCCCCCCGGCCCGTGACGGATGATGGGACTACCGTTAGGGCTATTCACGTTTGAAGAACAGTAGGGATTGCAAAGGCGACACACGTATTCAGTCAGTTCGTCGGGATGTCCTGACTTTCTCCAGGAGCCACGTATATGCTTTCGCCGCGTTGTCGTTTCTCAATGTCTACAAAGGGTTTCACTCACTAAGCAAAGCTCTGTTCCATTTAGTTTTTTTAATGTTGTGGTTCGAGTCCTGTGATTATAGAATTTTAACCATTAGTCATTATTCACTTTACCCCATCTCTGATTCTACATTTATCATAACAGTGTTTCTGCCCCTTATTATTTGGTGTCCAACGGTATAAATCTTTGGTAACCAGCACATATTAACACAGCTGATGTATTTGATACTAACAGGCAGACCAGTTGTCCAAATGTAAATAGACACCACGAACAGATGAATGACAGCAGACGAATACATGAATTGATCTAGAGAATTGGTGAAATATCCCGTACGGCTCGAAAAATTTTAACTCACGTGGGTCTTCGAGTTATGGCACTGCAGCTATTTTTTTTTTTTTTTTTTTTATGCTGTTTTGAATGGTTTTGCTAAACTCCGGAATGAGCCGAGTGTGCTGAGCGCATCGAATAAGGGTGTTAAAGTGGGGGGTCGCCTGAAAGGCATTCTGGGGAAGGTCGTCTTGGAAACGGCAACGGGAGAGTGGAGGCGCACAATTCGGGGTCTAGTTATCAGTCGCACACTCGCACCTTACATGCACCCTCCGAAAACTGGGATCCGGACCGTGCATTCAGTCGCCAACTAGACAAGATACTACAGTTCATAACTCCCAGAATTCAGACATTGTAGCACTTGATGTATCGTTGATGCTTTTGAAAATATCAGTTTGTGAGTTCTGGGTAAGATTTGAAAAGAACATAAACAAAAAAAATATATATATAGGAGTAGATAAAAACATGCAGATCATACAGAAATTGGATTAACTGTAAGGTCTGAGGACGAGTTTGAGCACTTTTGAGAGAATCTCCGAGGCGCTGATGCTGGAGCGTTCGGCACCAGTAACGAAACTGGTTTTGGTTCATTGTGCTTATCCGCGTCATCTGCCCTCGTGGGGCGTATATCGCTCGCCTTGTAGGTGCTAAGTGTTGGTCATAGAAACCAACATTTCTTGCTTGACTAGGAATCAGGCGAGAGCCGCTTTACTCCACCTGCTCCGGTTGAGAGCTGCGCTCTGGGTGTAAATGAGTGAGACACGGAGCAGGTGCGACAGCGTGTCCTCCCTCTCCGGGCAAACTACATTTAGCCGTGCCTGCCACCTGTTTTTACATACTTATGTTTAGCTTCTGTTTAAATAGGTTGCAATACTGTTTCAACAGCAAACCCCTCCAATAAACAATAGACACACGCACTATACATAAAAATGTGGCGGGAAAAAGCAGACAATGTCGTTTATTGTGCCCGGCAAGCACTCTTGATTTGAACCAATATTTTTAGATTTAATATTCCAATGCATGCTGACTAATTATTCCGTAGTCACCGATGAGGGTGGATTTTGAAGCCCTTGCATTTCCCGCGTTACGGTTCGTGGGGTATAAATATTAATTTAATCTCTGCGGACTTTATATTATTCTGTTTAAAGATGAAAATTAAATAGCAATTTTTTAAAATGTGGGCCTAGTCTAGATTAATATGATTTTCAAAACTGACCAAAACAGTGATGTTAGAACGATGATGAATTATCAGTCACCGCTTTTATTTAGTTCGGTCTATCATTTGATATTTGGTTGGGATCGTTTTGATTACTTAAGCGTATTTACACACAAACTTTTCCAGAGCGGGACTACAAAGACTGCAGTTGTTACTTTTGTGTCTTTATTCCCCCCCCTCCCCCCAACCGCTTCTGTTGCGCTCAAGCGCTTTATAAATTCACCGCGCCCCGACTTTAGTGATGCAAATGTGCGGGGGTAAAGAAGGCAGTACAGGGCGGGCTGATTGGTACAGAGCGCTACTTTCACTATAAACCACAGCAAGAATGAGGGGGAAACCAGTCCGCTGTGTGAACAGGGCGCTGCATCCCGCATTGGGACCCAACGCAGGAATCTGAGACATGTTGTATTAATGTCAAGTGAAGCGTTGTTTACAGACTTGCACAGCAACATCGCTTTTTATCTTGATGAGACCTTTTTTTTGTTCTGAGTGATTTTGAAAAATTGTTTTGCGGTGGCAAAGATAGTTATGCATAGGTCATCGCGGGTCTGTTGGTTTATCCTTTATGTGCAGTTCTGAAATAAATCATTTTATTTGAAAGGGTTTAAAATTTGATTTCATAGGCGAACCATACGTCGTCGCCGGCTTTTCGTTCGTGTTTCTGGTTTCTTTTTAACTATCAGATATGTTCAGTATGATGGAACACGAATTACAGGCGCTGGGCGCCTCCAGCGAGCCTGGCACGGACATGTCCGCCGTGACCTGCGCCGGCCACGGGGCCACCCGCTCCTTGGCCAAGCAGTGTGCGACCAGCGACCCTATGGACAAGGTCAAGCGGCCCATGAACGCCTTCATGGTGTGGTCGCGGGGTCAGAGGCGGAAGATGGCGCAGGAGAATCCCAAAATGCACAACTCGGAGATCAGCAAACGCCTGGGAGCGGAGTGGAAACTCCTGGAGGAGAGCGAGAAGCGGCCCTTCATAGACGAGGCAAAGCGGCTCCGCGCCCTGCATATGAAAGAGTATCCGGACTACAAGTACAAGCCCCGCCGCAAGACCAAGCCGCTGCTGAAGAAGGACAGCCCGGTCGGGGCTCTCCCACTCTCCGCCGGTAACCTGTTGGCAGCGACGAGCGGCCAGGGAACAGAGCCCGTTCTGGAGAGTTACGGCTGGGGCTCCTCCGGAGGCTACTCCGCTCTCCAGAGCGACTCAGTTGGGTACCCCCAGCAGCTGCAGCGCTACGACCTGTCGGCCCTGCAATACCCCCCGAGTCTGGCCACCCCGCAGACATACATGAACGGCACCAGCTCTTACAGGTGAGCACCCGGCGTCAATACAGTCTCAGCACAGCGCACGGGAACATTTTATTTTTTTAGTATATTTTAATTTCTTATCTGATTCGTCTGACAATTTCCCTATGGTGCTGCACATAAATGGAAAAATGTGACGTATTTTTCGTTTTATTTTAGCCTTGAAGGTACGTAATTAAACAAATGGAAACATCTTAGCTTAATCAATGTCTGTATTAATTCATTACTTGTATGAACCAAAAAGGCAAATAACATACAATTATGACACTCAATCAATTAAGGCTCTAAATACAATTAAGTTATCCATCGTTAAACTTATTCCTAGGCATAGTAGGAAAACGCGATAAAATATATAACATCGAGGTCGCGTCTGGTTGCTGCTCCGGTATCTCTCCTTGTTTTGGGTAACTGGATAAAAACTTACAGAGGAGATTCTTTGACGTGTGTTTGGGAGGTTTAGGGCCGGTTATCCCTGAAAGGACCGGCGTAAATTCATCCTTCTCTGTACTAAAAAGTTCCTAACTTGTAAATTCTGCTGCTCCGTATGCATCCCGCATGTAAGTATTAATACTCCCCAGCGAAGCCAGCGCGCCCATGAGACGAGCTTTGGCCGTGATCCTCACAGTGTGTGTTTGCATTGTAACAGCTGTTCAGCCTGTGTATCTGAGCATCCATTCCCTCTCCCCGCTTCACGGTCGAGGCTCAAATCTCCCCCCGTAGCCACTGTACCCTGACCCTCCCTCTCTGTCTCTTCCTTCCCAGCAATCTGTCCTATGGCACCAGCCCCCAGCAGCCCAGTCAGCTGATTTCTATGGCGAAGACAGAGCCGCCGTCGCACTCCCCTGGCGGGGCCCCTTCCCAGCCTCACGGCCTCCCCCAGGGGGACCTAAGGGACATGATCAGCATGTACATGCCAGGGGCTGATGGGCATGACCCCACGGCCCAAAGAGGCTATCCCAGCATGCACCAGCACTATCTTGGGGGAAACATGCCCCTCACCCACATCTGATGCCCATTTGCTGGAGACTGCTCTGACCCCTGCCCCACCCACTTAAACTGGGCTCGGACCTCCCTGTGATTTTCTCCTTGTTGCTGTTACAGACTCCAAGGAAGCCTCAGATGGGGTGTCTGTTCATGAACGTCCGCACCCCTGGTGCAATGGTTCAGCAAGTGGCAAAGTGGTTCAGCCAACAAGGTGCCATTTCTGACCCTGCTGTTGAAACCTTTGGTTTTGGTGCTTGACTTGAACTTCTGTGTAAATGGGTTAAGTTGCCGAATTGGTGTTGGGGGATAAGGGTCGATCAAATCTCTGAATGTACAAGTGCTTTTCATGAGTCCGCTTTCGATCTTCTCTCCCCCCCCCCCCCCCCCCCCCCCCCCCCCGATGCTATCGCTAACCTCACTGATGATGTCATGGGATGCTGATGATGTCATGTTGTGATGTCATTAATCTGCTGTGTTTAAGCCAAGATAACCTTTGCAAATATCACCTGTTTCCTACTGGGATATATTACAGGCTGAAGGTTAGTTTCTTTGGCCTGTGGATCAACTGTCACCTTGTAATGGTTTTAAGTCCTGCAAGTGTGCTTAAGGCAATGAAAAAACACAGGAAGGGATGATTAGACAGTAGTTCAGGAGAGAATGAACCCAAAAACATTTGTTTAGAGAAATGTCATGAATTCACTGACGGCGACTCAGGTGAAACGTGTTACATGTGTGAAATACTTTCCATTTTCTTCATTCCGCCTGACAGGCTCGTCATCAGTCCCCATTACCCAAAGCACTGCTTTCCCCAAATTAATGTTGTCGTTAACTTGTTTAAAATGTCACCAAATGTCAAAAAATTGACTGAATACTGTGAAATGTATTTGAAATAATAAAAAACAATAACTGTTTACGGTGGAGCTATTAAAAATGGCGTGCCATGTTGTGTTATTTCACAAGTAGGTTTTTTTAGCATTGTATTACAAAAATGGAGAATGGTTGGTTCACTGCTGGAGATGGGGGAAGGGGAACCTGTCACAGAAAACCCAGAGGAACATGATGAATGGTCCCTGGGCCAACTCAAACACAGTGAATGGCCCTCGGATCACATTCAAACCCAGTGAAATGCAGTGAACAGCCCTCGGGTCACATTCAAGCCCACTGAAATGCAGTGAATGGCCCTCAGATCACATTCGAACTCAGAGAAACTATAAATGGCACTTGGGTTACATTCAAGCCCAGTGAAACGCAGTGAATGGCACTCAGGTTACATCTGAACCCAGAGAAATGCAGTGAACAGCCCTCATGTCACTTTCAAAACCAGTGAAATGAAGTGAATGATACTAAAAGCTTAAATTTCTGAGCAAGTTTTCTAATTTCTAAAATATTTTTTGTTTTTCTTCCCCCCCACACACAAAATGAAGCAACAGGTTTCTGGGAGGGTTGGTACAGGCTGTACCCGCATGTCGGGGTGGGGGCGCGTAGGTGTCCTGTGAGCCGCAATAACTGGTTGTTTGGGAGGTGCATTGTCTGCTGGCTTTGAGCTCACAGGTGCAGGCTGGTGGGCCCCTCCCCCCAGGGGCTGCTTTGTTCCCCTTTATCACGCCCCCCCACCAAGCGGAAAATTAGCATTGCATTCAGGGGTCGCCGTGCCCCCTCCCACTCTGGCCGGGGCTTAACCCCCTTCAGCCGCTCACCCCTATTCTCATGGAAATGGAGCAGTCAGCGCAGGCTAATCGGAGGACAGGAGATGGAGGGAAACATTGCAGGGGTGTGGGGGGGGGGGAGGAGGCTGGGGCACATCGTGAACACAGGCACCCTGAAGAGCCCCCCCCCCCCCCCCACACATGCAATCCCAACACTAACAGGCAGGCCATAGCACTGGTATCCCAGATCTGTGTTAGAGGAGTCAGTGAGACAGGTGCTGCCTGCGACTGTGAAGCTGAATTATCTGTCAGAGAGATAGGGGGGGGGGGGCACGCGTGTACAGAGTTGTTGGAGAGCCTGACAAATCACAGGGAAACACGCGCCAGTGCCTCACAGTCAGTTACAAAGCAGCCCGTGGGCGTTGGGGTGAGGAAAGTGCGTTTCTGGCAGTGCGTGAGAGAGCGAAACGCCGGCAGCACTGACGTGGGCAAGGAGGACGCCGCCCGCCCACCGCCGTCACACGCCAGCCTACGAGCTCCGCCGCTTTCACAATCCGGGCGTGAGTGTCGCGGCGCACCTCTCCTGCATCTCCGCGTTGTGTGATGGCGAGCGGGGGGGGCCCCCATGCTAACGTTGGGCACCAATGTTGACAAATGGACACGCCGGGAGTTAGCAGGAGCAGCTAGGTTAACACGTCTGGCTTAACGGGGCCGGGGGAAATTTACAGTGTGGATGACATGGCCGCTTATCCTCACCGGGGTCACCTGGAACAGCGCGCCCAGGCGGCACGGGGCTGGGAAACACTCCAGGTGGGATGTCAGTCTACTGCAGGGCAAACACCACAAGCCAGTACAGACACTGGTTAGCTATCCTTCAGGGTTAAGATAATGCCACATACAGGAGGGATACAGAACCCAGTGGGAACCGGTCCAGAAAGGAAGAGGAGGCGCTGAACTGAAATCCTAAGCGTGCCGGCCTGGTTTGTGAATAATATTTATAATCCTGGTTACTCTATGGTACAACTGCAGCTCCTCTGACCCTTTGATTATGCAGCTCAATAAAGTATATGCCACTCTAAGGTTGATATCAGCTGTTTATTTATTCGCCATTGTTCTGGAAGATTCCGGCCTGCCTGGTGCATGCTGTGGGGTGAGGCCGGTCCCACACCTTACACACCATCCTTTACATAATTTGGCACAAAAGTGAGGATTTGTCACATGACCGTGGGTCCTGTCCCAGACATCATCATTCCACACTGTCAGAAATCTGATGTGATTTTATCGCAAGAATCCTGAGCTGTCTGATACATCTGTCTTCTTTAAGGGTACAACAGAATTGCCATCAAAATGGACTGGATCAGAAACCCTGTTTTAAGGTATACAAAGGCATTATAGGGAGTAGATTTTACCCATAATCCAAAGTTGTCCCCGTTTATATAAAACGGACAAGGAGAAAACCAGATAGGACTGGTCTGTCAGACAGGCCCCCAGTTGGGGTAACCCAATCCCAGCCGTTCCATTCATGGTTTCCTGTGACACTAACACTTTGCACTTAATTTAATGTTATTTGTTTTATGAAGCATGTTTTGTTCCCTGGAAAAAAATAGGCCCGCAGTCCAACAACTACTAGAATAATTAGATTTTGTAATATTTCAGTGCTTGTAAACAATCCAGTATTCATAACACAAATGATGAATCAAAATCACTTTATATTAGTGCAAGCACATCTACAAAGAATGACAAACTATTGCTTTTTGCGCTATGTCCCAAATCAGTCAATTAATTATCCCTAATTAATTATGAGCCATAGAATAGACACAGGCATCACAGCTTTCGGAGTTTTTGTGAGCTTGGGGCAAAGCTGGCATAGGTACCTGGGACGGCTGGCCGGTGAGACTTTTCCAGGCTGCTGGTTGTTTATTGCGTATTTCCGCCTGAATCCTGTTTTAGGGATATAGGTTGCCAGGTTCGGGAGATCCCCGGCTCGTTAGTTGCCAGGGGCTGCTCTGGGTTTGTGGTAAGCGATTCACATCTGCCGTGAAGTCACGGACTTATCTTGCCGTCGGCTGGCAAGCAATACAGGCTACAGACAAACCTGTCACCATCGCATTTTAGTAAAGGTCATTTAAGCATGGATTTCCTTTAAAAAAAACGGCCTTCATGACAAGACAGACAACACGCAGGACGGTTAAGGACCCCGACATGTAAAACCGGGTCATGAGTTGATAACGTGGACGGGGAGTCGGGTGGGGCAGGAGATTTTAATACAGATTTCAATTGTTCTTCATTAAAACTGTAAATATTTCGCTTTTCTGCCAAGATGCCTCTTTCGTTTGTTTGCCGTATCAAGATAAGAAGAATGCGAGACTTACTGGTTTTGTGCTTGTTAATGTGAGGGTCGATGTCATGCATTGCTCTCTGGACGTGGCTTATACCTTATACATACGTTACACAAATGTGAATAAATTTGCCTTAGTTCAATAAACTTCTAGAAGTCTGTCCGACGAAAGGCTTCCGTGTAAGAGCGAGGTCTAACATTTTTGCTTAAAAGAAAAACTGCAATTTCAACGAATCAGGGGTAAATTCTTAAACGTTACAGCTGCTTTTCTTCCATTATATAAGACACTATATTTAGGGTAATTTGGATGTGTTGAACGTTTACGCGATTATAGTCAGGGCCAAGAACGATTTAATTTGACAGGGAAAATCCTCCTTTTAAACCACTTCGTCGTTTGAATCCCGTCATTCAACCACGCAGCATTTTACTCGAGGGTAAGAAGCTGCAAGGTAAATAACGTACACAAAGTGGGTTGCCATGATTAGGATTAAGAAACCTTGCCCTAGTTGATCATATATAATTACCCCAATTTCGGACGCACCCTTGAAAACCGACCACGGCACATGAGTTATTTAACGTGTTTGCGTGTGAGGCATGCGTGACCCGCCTACGCAGCGACACGGTGACGTCATGTGTGTATGTCTGCGGGGGCGTGGCGCGCATGGTTCGCGTCCTTCACGGCGACAGCGTTAAGTGTGCCACAAGAAGGGGACGGAAAGTGGGTGACCAGAGATTACCAGACAGATAGCGATTACGAAATACGATGGAATGCGGGATGCCTCTACAGGAACAGTTGGGGCTGGTTATCCTGGCTTAATGGTTAGGGAAGCGCACGTATAATTGAAAGATTGCCGGTTCGAATCCCCGACCAGCACGGTACCACTGAGGTACCCTGAGCAAAGTGTCTGCCCCCCAGCACTGCTCCCCGGGCGCTGAATTAGCTGTCCCCTGCTATGTCACAAGGTCACATATGAATTTAATGCAGAGGACACATTTCGTTGTTGTGCTGTGGTGTGTTACTAATCACCGAATTCTATTCTGTTAAGCAGAGGTGGGAAGTTCAGATACAGAAAGTACAAATCCAAGCCGGGTTTTATTTCAACCAATCAGCTGAGTAATAAGAGTCACGGAGTACTTAACTGATTGTTTGAAACAAAACTTTGGTCTGGATTTGTACTTTCTGGACCTGAACTTAACACCTCTGCTGTTAGAAAGAATCCGAGCCGAAATATCAAGTCATAATTATTAAAATATATGTTTGTCTCATACTGCTAACATCTCGCTTGTTTTTAAAGATGCTAATGACGATAAAATTCATGCTTAACGCGCTGTATAAAAATAAATTTGTTTGTTTTAATCGGTTCAAGTCCTCCAGGAGCCTGATGGCGTATTTACTGCTTCTAAAAAAACATCGGGCTGTAATACGAAAGTCCAGCATACGACTTGTGGTTGACAGAAAGCGTGTTCTAAGTACCCTAAATAACGAAATGGCGAAATGTTTTAATAAATAAACCTAGATGTGTAGAGTGCCGAACGCAACAATGAAGGAAGACATAATTTAATATGTATGGGAAACGTCCAAGTGTGCGGTTTGAAGCAGCGGGTTGTCATGGGAGACAGGGATCCTGGGGAAGAATCAGCGGGGTGGGGTGGCGTGCCACCGCTTTCCTGCCAATAAAGACAGGGGAAAGGAGGAGGGTCCGTAGAAAGGGTAAATGTAGGGGCACAGTCCGTAAAAATGATTTATAGGAGAGGGGGAAGGGAAGCTTAGAGAATGAATCCGAAACAGAGTTCGACACTTTGCAGAGGTGCAGAGGGAACAAAAAAAGACACCCAGGGCACTCACTGTGTTAGTTAACAACAAACGGAAAACGATTAATTCTGTGGTATTAGGGGTTCAGCAGGACTAGAACCACGCATTTTTTAATATCCGTATCTAATTTAGCTCATAATTAATTAGCAATTGTTGAGCGAATTGCACAATTACAATTACGCTATTTGCTATCTTTCAGTTGCGTCGAAGACAAAAGTTCTTTCTCCGGCCATGTATTGGTCACCAATTCAGTTGTACTGGAACAGATGAAACGACAAAAGCGTACACAAGGCGGCGCTGCAACCAAGCACGAGAACCACAACTTTACGTGAGCTTGGCTTCCATCTTTTGGTGATAAGACGAATTGCATCTTGGCCCCAAATTCACTATCTGTCAGACTATAGGCATCTTGATCAAAGCTGATTAAAAGGCCATACGCTTACAGAAGGGTTTTATCCAAAGTACGCTAGAAAGGCGTTTTCTCTGGTAGTTGCTGAAAAACTTGTAGTTGCAAGACCAGTTTGACGATCATAATGCCCCCTGGCGGCCATCTTCTTTTCTGCATTCCCTGGTACGAAGATGACTAAATATGGAGAAGCGTCAATAAGCAGGATATTCACGAGAACTCAGAGAAAGGGCTGCGCTACTGTTCCTGTCAAAATAACTGTGTTGCTGGGGCCTGTGAGTAGCATGGATAAATGGAATATACCAATCACAAGAGACGGGGGCATTTTCATTGCAACATTTCATTGCTTTCATTGCATCGACGAGGGAACTCTGATAAGAGGGGGCTGCTCTCCGTGGGGTGGACAGAGCCTCAGGTACCACCAATATTACATCAGCTGAACAACTGCCAGCTTAATAACTTCTCGCATGAGTCAAATATGGTGTTGGAGTGACTCCCAACGTGACTCAGTCTCAAGTAAGTGGTGACTCCCAGTATGACTCAAGATCAAATATGCGGTGACTCCCAAACAAATACTATTTTGGCATTAATACCAAACAGCATCGGGATTCAGCATTTTGCTCCTCTGGATGAGACAGAGTAGAACATTTCACCATTTAATGAAGGGAGAGGTGTTTGAAATGGCCCAGTCCTGCAGACAGACACTCAACATGTCTCACATTACTGAATTCCTTATGGTCAAGGTTCAGTTGGTGAGGAGCAGTGAAGAGGATGAGTGGATGAAGGGGGAGTTTCTCCTCAGAGCGAATAACAGAAAAAACAGGTACCGGTAAAGCTGCATGCTTGGGCTGATGTCCCTCACAGTACAGAGAAGATCCTTCGTGAAGTTCTACATGCTGTATGTGAAGGCAGAGTTCTGCTCTCAGCTACTCCACCTTCTTCTTCACGCCTGGCCCATAGCTCCAGTAGCACAACATCTGAGCTGCCAGAAAACCATCGCAGCAGCAGATGATCGCATAGGGCAGGATCTTCATCAGTTCTCCCATATCCTGTGGTGGGATAAGGGTGGGTGTGTCAGTAGGGGCTTAGGCGTCATGGAAAATTTCCTGACAGCATTCCAACGCACCAGGGAGGAGGAGATGAGCTGGGCCTGGGAGCCGGCAAACTGCAGGAAGATGGAGAGCGCAGAGAGCTGCCCTGTGTGGCCAATCTGGAAGCAGGTCCACACCTGCAGGAGCTGAGCACACAAAGCCAGTGAGATCCATAAGATAATTACCTGGATCGCACTGTCACTCACGTCATCAGACCCTGGCAGTTACGTACCCGGGATACGACGACAGTGGGAGCAATGGACACCTGCACTGCTGTTAGCACCAGCCTGGGGAGTGTGCAGGAAAACAGGCCGAAAAGAAGGCAACAGCAGAGAAGCAGGAACGCCAAGCCTACAGTAATCACAAAGGAGGTGATCAAAGAAATGCACACGAGGTCACAGGAAGAGAACACAGGAGGGAAGGGAAAGGAAGGAGAAGGGAAGAAAGGGAACACTGAGGAAGAGGAGAGGAAAGGGGACCGCGAGGAAGGAGAGAGGAAGGGAATACCGAAGAATGGGAGAGGAAGAAAGGGAAGAAAGGGAAGGAATACCAAGGAAAGAGAGAGGAAAGAAGGAAACAATGAGGAAAGGGGAGGTAATACCTCTGACTGTGTGCCCTCTGTAATGGAGAATGAGAAAGGTTATGGCCACCATCTGGACAAGGATGAAGAGACTGTCACCCCAGGCACTGTCCAACATACAACAAAGAATATGTAAAGGGAAGCATTTTACAATGGAGACAGCCAAAAACAATCTGATGGGAAGAAGTATTATCGTGTAATGGGCTAACAGATATGTCTGTCCACCTACTGACCACAAAAGATTAACGTGTCCTCAAGGAGCAGAAGCTACACTCGACTTGCTATGATTTCAAAGACTGACAGGACTAGGTGCCACGGATTTGCTGAACAGATCAAAAGACAAATGTGCGATCAAATCCTGACTCTGAGGGCTATAACGTTTCTTTTGAGCGATAAGCTGCTGTACGGAATTCCTCTGAAAGAGATCCTCAGCTCCGACTTCCCCCAGCATTATAAAAATGAAGTAAAATGTTAAACGACTGGATTTGGCACAGACAGCAGGGTGTAACTGCACATGAAACCCCCCCCCCCTGGCATCTCACTCGAGGGGGAAGTTTCGGCCAATCTGCACGGCCACGGTGCCCGCTGCGGCGTACAGCTCCACCAGGGCGGATGGCAGACTTAGGCCCTCGCTGCTTTTCGCCCCCAGAAGCTTGAACATTTGGGGCAGTTTCGCTGCGAGGTAAGTTAGAATGGCGAACATGAGGATAGGCTGAGATTAACGTGAGACGGCAGGAAAATCACACATCGGGCTACATTTCACATTGATCTCGTTTAATCCCGACACAAGGGAACAGTTTATACCGCCGTCAAGGCCGGATAAAAGCCCGAATGCATTTCTCAGAGGTATGTCAGAAGCTTCCTGCAGCCAATCCCCTCTGTGTGTCAAAAAGAGCGGGAAAAAGGATGATTGGCAGTCAGAGTGAGAGATGTGTACCTGTAACAGAGCCTAGCATGACCCAGATGCCTAGGGTCTTCCGAAGGGCGATTCTCAGACACGGCACTGGGCAGAGACAAAGGAGACAATGTGTTGGCCTCTGCACGACCGACTACGTTCCATTTTCCCTGAGACCAGGCACGGTTACCATACTCTCAAGGAAAAGACAGTTTTTTCTTATTTTTGTGAGTTGGGATGTCCTAGTCTACGAGCCACTACATATATAAGTATGAAATGGTTTATTTTTTATATTTAAAATGTTCTCAGGTAAAAACACTGTGAATAAACCAGGACTGAGATGTTCCAGTCGATTAGCCACAGTATCAGAATAAATGAGTACCAATTTGTACCTTTTTTTGTCACTGGGGCGGCACCCTGAATGGTCTGCCAATTGTACCCTTAGCTGTAGGTAATTGTACATTTTAAAGTACAATATTTCCTTTTTTTTTGTACTATTCGGGGTATATTCATGTTGTTTGTACCTTGGGGATATACCTCAAACATCAGCCCCAGTGACAAAAAAAGGTACAAATTGGAACTCTTTTTTCTGAGTACACTACATATAAAAAGCATGATACTATTCAATAAATATTTACACAAATAAATGATTGACACTTTATTAGATGTAATAATTGCAAATGATCATCCGCGTGTACTTCCATCACCTGTGTGAATAGCGCCTTTGAGAGCGACCTGCGTAAGATCCTTTTTTCCGCGGGATATTTACATTCCACGTTATTAGCAGCACTCCCTTGGAGACCGACGGTTTTGGTTTCGCGGCCTGTAGAAACCGTATTACCTGCTGTCAGTAAAGTTAATGACATTCAAACCGGGGGAACGGGAAAGGTGGCCGGCGAAGTACGGTCGATTCCCAAGGAATGCGCCGTAAAACACTATCGGGACCCCGCCCAGCTGTGCATACAGATCAATGGCAGGTCAACCCCCGTTCCGGGAAGTACAGGGACTGATACCGGTTAATGATTTCCTAGAACTGATCCAAGGTTACAAAATAATAAATGTAAGCCTTACTACTGAACACGGGCAGCACCATTTCGGTTTAAAGCAAAGCTTGTAACAGATATAATACATAATTCCCTTCGTTTCCACTCTTTATATATCACTCAGTTTGGAAAACACGCGTTTTTCTCCCAGACGCACGTAAGTTAAAAAGCGCTATCGTAAATAGTTTATAACATTAGTATTGCAGTGATTTCGAGCGTTTTTTTCCCCCCGACTTGCTCACTAAATGCCTCACCGTGTAACAGTTGCAGCCTTACAAAAAACTCGTCGTAGCATTTCTCGGGGATAAAGTAGGCCAACAGGAACGATTTCATTGCGTCCATTTAGGAGACCTGGACACGTCGCAGCTGAGAGATCGGACGCCGAAAAAACTGCTTTATGTTACAAACAAGATATAGACAAACATATGAGTGTAACGGGATAGATAAAAGTCCTTGCGAATGCAGATGCCAGCAGAAGTTCTACGAATGCAAACACTTGGTGGAGGGACTGCAGAGGGGAAAAGTACAACCCAATTTTTTTTCTTTTTAAAAGAAAACACACGTCAAATAAGCAGAACCTCTACAAACCGTGTCCTGGGGTCGTGGGGACTGGTCTGTACGGAATATGTTTAGGATATATGTGACATGGGACTGTGAAGAAATGTAGCTTATGTTAGACTGTGTGAAAGTAGCCGTTTAGCCGGATCAAACTGGCTGTTTTCTCTGTTGGTGTTTATTTTACAAAACAGATTTAAAAAAAAAAAAAAACATATTATTACTGTTGGCCATGTCCTGCCAGTGTCTGGATGTCTGATTATGCTGCTATTACTGATGAGTCTGGGAAGGCAGGAAGAACTGAAAGGGTCAAATACACAAAAAAACCAACCATATATATCAGAAAAGGCCCCTCACAGCAATGAGCCACAGAATGTTACACAACTGGACCCCAGGAATCAGTGGGTGGGGGTTTGACAATTCTGATTGGCTGTTTCCCTGTGTAGGGCTGCAGCTTCTGTGTCACAATAGGTCACAGACATTTGGAGAGAAAGCGGAGGTGGGGGTTGATCATGGGAGATTACTCACTGCACAAACAGGAAGTCAGAGAACCAGCAACTTGGAAACTTCCGCAGAAACATTCCTCTGTGATGAATGCAGCCTGTCCCAGATCTCTACCGTTATCTGATGTATGGACTAATAATTATAATGGTGCATTTCATTTATAAAGTGCTTTGCGAGAATCGAAAGGCGTTTACAACAGACTGAGCAGGCAGAAGGGCAGGGCAGAGACCCTTTCCTCGAGGTGAGTGGGCGGCTGGCATATCCCCATGCAGCACAGAAGCAGACGTCGGGCATTCGTTTGGCATGCCCTGCCGACAATGCCAGATTTCATTAAGGATAACCGGATTGTCTCGGGGGGGAGTTCACGGCCAGCGTAGAGCAATTATGCGGAGAAAAGGCCCCATTTTGAGGCTAATTGGATCTAAATGGGTGTCGTTGTGCTGGAAATGCTTGCCGGCCACATTCCTGATTACCAGGAAGACGGAAGAAGGGAGGAGGGGAGGCTCACAAGTGACGACACAACCCAGGACAGCCGACACGGAGCAGAGCGGAACCCCGGCCCTGCGTCCAGGTCTGTTTGTCTATTTATTTTCATGTCATTCTACCACCATGGGCACTGAAGTCGCTCTGGGTGGTTTCAGGATCTGGGCCCCTCCCTTGAATAAGTGAGTGTCTCTTCCCCTCCCCTTCTTTCTGCTCACTCTCATACGTGCCTGCAGAGTGGTAGAAGTCAAAAGAAACAGATCAGACCATCTGTAAGACGTGTACGACCGCTGGCTGCAGAGCTCGGAAATCCGGGAAACCTAACCGGCAGCGAACAGCAGAGCGCGGAGACGCAGGGGGACTTCAGAGCCCGACCGCCGAGCGGATCCCAGCACCATGTGCACGGGGAAGTGTGCGCGCTGCATCGGGGGGGCGCTCATCCCCCTGGCCGTCATCTCCATCCTCTGCAACATTATCCTCTTCTTCCCCGATGGGAAGACCAAGTACGTGACGGAGGAGAAAGACGGCTACGGCCCCCGCATCACCCAGGAAGTGAAGTACATGGGGGGTCTCGTCGGAGGGGGTATCCTGGTGAGTCTCATTCTCCGGTGGGGGGGGTAGGGTACTCAGACTGGCCACTTGTGGGAGGAGTAAAATGTTTTCTGTGGAGATTTGAAAATAACGGTGGCAGAAGGTAAAGAAATTATGAGGCGTGTCCCCAAAGTCCGTACAAAGCCCAGACAGACGGGACTGCGAGTCGTTTTTTTTTTTTTGTTTTCGCTACGGTATCCGAAGTTATTTCCACCTCCCTGTTAATTCCAGGTGCTGATCCCAGCGATCCACATCCACAGCACTGGAACCATGGGGCTCTTCGCCAATCGCTGTGGGGTGAGCAGGCTCTAACCATTCCCGCCGGGGCTCAACCCCACCTTGCTTGTCCCCAGTGACCTGCCGTGTTTTTGCTGAATCAGCCGCACGCAGACCCTCCCGCTCACGTCACACGCGACTGCGTCCTAATAGCTGATGCGTGACATTTCGAAGGCGTCTCGCCCATCTCGTGCAGATGTTCCTGTCCATCGCGTTGGCCGCCGTCGGGGTGATTGGCGCCCTCTACAGTCTCACCGTGGCGGTGCTCGGCCTCATCAATGGTCCCACCTGCTGTGTAATTTTCATTTGGAGCACGCCTTTCAAAGACAGGTAAGGTTGGAGTCTGGGACAATGCAAGGGACCACCGGGTTGGGGGTTGGCAAGGGTACCTAGACAAGAAAAATATGCGTGACAGCCTTTCACCCAGTTACACACATACACTGACACATTAGGACTCGCACGCACACACATATCCTGCTTATTACCTAACCTTAATTTCTCCCGTAAATCATCTATCTCTATAGCAACATAAGTACATAAATGTACAGCTGCAGCACACACCTCTCTCGCTGTTCCCTTCGCTCCAGGCAGGACAGCTACCTGAACAACAGGAATCTCTGGAACTTGTGCACGGAGCCCAAGAACGTGGTGGAATTCAACCTGGGACTCTTCTCCATCCTCCTGGGGGCCAGCGTGCTGGAGGTGCTGCTCTGCGGCTTCCAGATGGTCAACGGGCTTTTCGGGTGCCTGTTCGGGACGTGCCTGAGGAGGGGGGTGCTGTGAGGCGGCTCCGTCGACACCCGTAAGCTCCTAAGCGCATTCCGACGTGTCGCCGAGAGCGAATTGCAAGTATTGTGGCAGCAGGTTTTCCCCCAAACAAGCAAAACCCAGCTGGAAGTGACCACATCTATCATTGAAACGGCTGTGTAAGATCTCCATGTGTATCAGGAAGCCAGGAAGGAAAATGACCAGTGTATGGATGTGGCTGAAGTTCACATCATATCGATGTGCAGCAGCGAAGGGTGTAAAGCCATTAAAATGAAACGGAAATCCGTGCTCAGAGATGGTAGTGGAGGGGAGTCGATGTGCGCTTGCGAGAAACCAACCCTCCGGCTATGATCCACGCCCTGAGATCCTGTATCTTCTCTCCTCAGTTCCTGGCCCTCTGGTGGCACGAATCTCCTCCACAGCCTCCACAGAGGACCAGAGAAGTTCCCTGGTTTCTTCCATAAACCTCCACTTAAGGGTTTTATTGGATTACAGTTAATGACTTTCTGCATTAGCGGTCTAATATGTGTACAGCTTTCCTTGCCATGATGTCATGCTCTTGCATTTGAACTAACTTGCCCCCCCCCCCCCATCAGCAGAAACGACGCCATCCATCCATCCATCATGATCGCTCCACCTCGCTCTCAGCCTGGTGTGACCTCATCGTGTGTCACGGTTGTTTCATGCATTGTTTTTGTTTACAGAATAAAACCATGTTTTATTGTCGGCTTGCTCTCGGCTCATCATTTCGAAACCCTCTTTTACGGACGTTCCACCTTCACCCTAACCTCCTCCAAAGGAGCCATTTTTAAAAGATGTTTAACATCGGAAGGATGTTATATGTGACAAATAAAGAGGAGAAAAGCACCCGTAAATTCTGTAACCCTTTATTCTGAGAGAAAATGGTAAACAATCGAATCCCCATGGCAGAATAAGGAGGAATTGGAGGGTAAAACACCTTCATGTTAATCCATTTTACACTAAAACAAATACCATGGAAAAGAGGTGTTAAGAGGAGTCTGCATGTTCTCCCCATAATGTATGAAGATTGTATGTTTCCTAGTGTTGTGTGAAGTTTGCATGTTCTCCACGTGTTGTGTAGTCTGTGTGATCTCCGCGTGTTGTTCGGGGTTTGTGCGTTCTCCTCATGTTGAGGTTGCATGTTCTACTTAGGTTGTGTGGGGTGAGCGTTGTGCCCCCTTTATTCTGTGAGTTCCTCCCAGGTTCTCCAGCAACCTTCCACACCCCAAAGACACCCAGACAGCTGGCTTGGCACGCCTGTGTTGTGTGCAGGTGTCCCTGTAATGGACAGCACTTCCTGGGATCGGTTCCCTACCACTCAGTACTGGATGAATGGTCAGAAGATGGATGACCCTGGTGTGTGATGATGGGCTGCTTAGCTCACATGTAAACAGCTGTCCTGAGTCTGACCTTGTTGCAGTGAGAATTATAGTTCATATATAAACCATTAGAGATCAACTCTTCCAAATGATAGTGCTCCAGTAGGGGATTATTGGAGTGAGTTCAAACTGGCTAATGCACATCTATAAAAAATATCTCTGAATAAGTACTACCAGCTGAATAAGCTCAGGAAATGATGTTGAAACAGGAACTTGGATCAGTTCTGCTTTGGGCTGACCTGGCCAAACCATGTTTCCGGAAATTCTAACCTCTGCAAAAGACCCCTCGATCCACACAGACGTCCCTTCCACAAAGAGGTAGTTTAGTTTCAAAATGAAAGTCAGAGGCTGGCGTGTGGCTGTGTTACGTGTTTCCAAAATGTTCCGAGTGCCACTCGTTCTGAGACAGGGTGGTGGGGGGGGCTTAAATAATATTCAGGGTGGAGGTGACGGACACCCAGATGTGGCGGGTGGGCAGGGGATCAGCAGGCTGGCTGCCAAGTTCGAACCCAGGTCCGGGGGGGGCGGAGCACAAAGGCCAAGCAGGCAGCCAATCAGGAAGCAGCAGGAGTGGCGCGCTCAGTTGCCGAAACGGCTCATCATCAGGCTGCGGCAGGCTTCGTAGGCCAGAAAGAGAGCGCCGTTGGCCGGCAAGGTGCGGATCAAGGTGGGCGTCAGGCCAGAGTACAGTGCACGGATGCCTGGATGGATGGGGGGGGGAGGGGGAGAGTCAGTAACCACATGGGGGTGCTGATGCACAACACAACCCGCCTCGCCGCCAGATCCTCACCCTCTACTTGGACGACGTCCACCAGCGTCTTGAGGAAACCTGCCTGCTGGCCTGTCATGGACAGCACCTGGATGCGGGATTTGACGCAGTCCATGGGGTACACCACCAGCCAGAGACAGGCGCCCCCGCATCCGCCGCTGAGCATTATGGGAACCACACCTGGCCGGTGACCGTGACGCAAAAGGAACAAGACACATAAATAAGGATAATTTCAGCGCAGCTCTCCCATAATACGCTGCCCTCCTGAACAGACTCAGTGATAAATGGAATCCAGAGACTAGGCTAGTGTGCGTGTGTGTACATGTGTGTCAGAGGGGTACCGATGTCATCCTTGCCCGTGCCCAAGTAACGGGCGAATGAGGTCCGGCTCAGTTCATAGGCCCCGAAGAAGCAAAAGTATCCTGGCACCTCCCTGGCGATGGTACTGGTGAGGCCCTGGAAAAAGCCCAGGGGTCCGTCTTTCCGCATCACGTCCTGCACCACGGACCACAGCGTGCTGGTAACAGCAAAGGAACAGGAACGTTTCAGGCTGCAGCAAACCATGAGCCCGGGAAGATGGGTGTCGGGAACGGGGGCAACGCTGAACCCAACGCACCTCCGCCTGGTGGGGATCTTGCCCAGGGCTGCCATCTCGTGCATGGCCTGTAGGCGGCATTTGAGCAGCTCTGTGGGGCACAGAACTAGCGAGGAGAAGATGGAGGCGACTGAGCCAGCACAGGCCTTCTGGGTATCGCTGGTGGGGGGGGGGGGGGGAAGGGAGAGAGAGAGAGAGAGAGAGAGAGAGAGAGAGAGAGAGAGAAAGAGAGATAGGAAGAAACAAGGAAAAGAAGGATAGAAAAACCGACAGGGACAAGAAGCGAGAGAGATTTCACTGAATTTTCCAGCACACTAGCTGTACCAGGAACCTTAAAATGCCAAAAAGGGAGCATTAAGCACTGAAATTCATGCTGCTAATTAGCTGATTCCTGTTGCCTCTTTCCAGGATGGGGGGGGCTCTCACCTGAGGTCAGAGCTGGCACCGCCCTCAGCCCTGCCCCCACACACCAGCCGCACCACCTCCTGGCAGACGCCGTAGCCCATGAAGAGCACTGCGTTCTCGCCGACGTTGGCCAAGAGCGCGGGTGCGGTGCCCTGGTACAGCCCCCGCAGTCCCTCCTGCCTGTAGGTGGACAGGAAGCAGTGCAGGAAGCCACGGTACAGTAAAGGGAAGGTCTGCATCTTCACCTTGGCTGTGTCCAGTGGCTGGCCGCTGAACACGCAAGCTGCACCGCCTGTGGCAAGGGGAGATCACTGTGAAAAGGACCGCGGGTCCGACCTAAGACAGAGCAGAGCTCGGCATGGTTCTGACTGGCCGGATGCCCTGATACAGACGCCCAGGTGTTACTCGAGTCATGTTACCTATGGCTCCGGCGGAGAGGTCAATAGCCGCCTGGACCGCCGGGTGTGGTACCATGGTAACGGGGACTAGCAGGTTCCTTCCCAAGGGTCTCTGTGTCTGTCTACTAGATAAAATACGGTAGGTCAGAGGTCAGGAAACAGGGACCTACTTACGCCTTCTTACTGGCTGCATACAGGTCTTGCTAAGCCGTCTTATTGAGGTATTTTTAAGTTATGAAAATCTGCATTCCAAAATACATGTGTATAGCTATAGCCTGATGTGAAGTATCAAAACCATTAACAGGCAATGAACCAGAATCAGGTATTCGGCAATTAACGTTCACTTCCTCTAGTGCTTCTCAGTGGCTATGAAATTGTTTTTATATGAAACAACAATGTATCAATGACTATAACAAAGACTTGATACAAAGAAGTATGCGGGGGCGGAGTTAATGACAACGTAAGAACGCGACACGTCACTGAAAAGAGCGTCCACGCTGGCCGAACCGGTTCTCCACAGTTGGAAAGGTGTCGGCTGTAATGTCGTCTCGTTGACGGTGCCTTGTTAAATTCATTTTGGTTATTTCGTATTCTTAGACCACATAAGATGCTTTATTTGGACTGTTTCAGTATTTCACTAATGTTTTTCCAGTTAATGCTGTTGCATAGGTCAAAAACGACCAAATGTTACTTAGTTAAGTAGCGTAATCACACCACTCCTTCTAGGACTCTAGACAGTTTACAAGAGATATCCCCACATCTCTTCTCATGCTAATGAGACTGGCAGCTGGAGTGGGGCGTGCAGAGCGCTCGCGCGAGGAATTCTGAGGCTGACGTCACTCACGACAAGAGTAAACCCTTTCCAGCCATCCATCCCCATTGTCTTGAACTAATTTATGAATGTGATCGAATGCATATTTTGTAATCAAATTAAATACTTACGTTTTATACTTCAGTTGTATGTTCACGATCATAATCTATTTTAAGTTCAGTACAGTAGGATACGTCGCATGTATCAATACAAAGTATAGCTTTGAATGCCGATTAAATTACACATAGAAAAATAACCCGCATTTTTTGCTGCCTGCGCTGCCCCAGAATTACACATTTTTCAGTCAACTTACCTCAAGTCCTAAACCTCCATGAAAGTTGGAGTTTCGGGTTATTGATTACCAGTATGAACCCCGGAGGTAACCCGCATCATCTGGAGTAGGGCAGGATACTTGCGGTTGCTCTAACCCCGTCCCCGAGGGAGTTACGGTCTACTTTCTTTGTTGTAAGAACAAGAACTGTTAAACTTACTGAAAAACTACTGGTGAGACTACTCCACTTGTATCAGAGGACAGTGAAAACAAGTCACGTGACATAATCGAATTATAGAAAGGTGATTGATGAAATGGTTAAAATACGTTGATGTATATCATCAATGTAGCATAAAATCTAGGTTGAAAAATTCATAAATAGTTATAGGGTACGTAGGCTATTTCCATGGCAAATCCGATATCTGGATACCGACGTTATTCCCTTCTATCCGACTGTTTTATTACATAAACGACAGTATGTTTAACCTCTCATTTTCTTCTTACATTATAGTTATATCAGTCTAGATAGTTTATGGCAATATATTGTTCACCTGCTAAACTTTTTTACATGATTAGAAGTAAATGTGGTAACTCCTATAAACGTGTTACATTGCTGATTAATCGCGGATTCCGATAAACACTTAAAATACTACACACGATTATCCAAAATTAAATAAACAAGCAAAACAAACAAACAAACAAATAAATAAATAAATAAAGATAATCAACCATTCAAAATCTAATTTACCGTCGTTCAGTGACCTAAGCAGTCTTTGTAATGTGTTCGCGATCCTATGGTGTCAAGAGGTCTGTGTCTTTTAGTTATGATTTATAAATCCACTTTCGCATGTCTAAGAATAACTCAAGAAAACGCAAAACATACGCAGTATATAAAACTCACCCAATAACTTAAAGGATTTCAAATTAATTAATGTCCCACGCTTTCTGTAATATGAGAAATAGACGTTACATACATTTTCAGAATACTTAATAAACTGATTCGTGTGGATTAACGTATTTCCAAACCTCGAAACTCTTTAATATCAAATATCAAACTGTTAAGGAAACCGCGGAACACAAGTGCAGAGAGACGTTCTTCTGGTCGGACGTACTTAAGTGTTGCGACGGATATGTAACTTGCGTGTCCGCGCGACATTGTAGATCACTTTATGCTTTTGCGATGTACAGGAGAGTAATTTTGTATTTATCCCACGGTCAACACCCTGTTGTTTTTTCTCAGGATGCGTGTTTATATTCCCCACAATGTAATTCAGCAGCGACGCTTCGCATTTTCAGGTAAACGAATGACATTGTGTCTTTCCGGAGTAGGTTTGCACATTTACCTTTGCTTTATCGAATATAGTGAACTGTGTTTTATGGTGTTTGAGCAATATAAACATAGATGAAGCAATAACGAAAGTCTAGAATCTGAATTTGCAGGTTCCTGGGCTCTGTGGTCTACAAATAAACCACATGGAGATTGTTACTGTGGTGTAGCGTTGATTCCATTCACATAGCATATCCCCACTGTTCACGATGCAACCATAATTCTGTAGCAAGGTAAAATACGCCGTTTTGACGGTCTTCGTATAAGTAAGGATATTCCTATATAACTTTCAAGAATTTTTCATAATTATGGTCATTTGCTGACCTGATAGTGGGCACCTGGATTAGATTGTCTCTATAAAATCAGAAGGCTGTAAAACTCACATAAATTCTAAATTGCATTCAGTTATTGTCTTTGCGTATATTAGGTAATCCATGTAGTACAAAATCCTTTCCGTTTGGTGTGGCAATATGTTTAACATTTGAACCGCTAAATTAAAATGAAATATGAACCGTGTTTGAAAGCAGCGTCACTAATGCGCTGTCTGGTTAGGAATCCTTTACGGATGTGTTTTGTGTCATTTCAGAGCTGCTGCCCCTTGTGGATACCGGGGCCTGAGCACTGGTCCTGTCTTGTGCAGTGAAATCGAAGATGAGTCCCCTCCTCCCAAGACAAAGGAGAAGGCGCAGGAGGAGAGAGCAGGGGAGAAGTCACCTCAGACAGGGAGGTCAGGGAAGGAGAAGCTGCTGGCTCTTCTCGGGGACATGAAGGTGCAGGTGACCACCAAGAGGAGAGCCAGGCCAATGGCGGCAGCCCCGGGCCCAGTGCAGAAGCAGCCGGAGCCGAGGCCTGGGGAGATGGAGAGCACCATCAGCATGTTCCAGAAGGCCACAGCAGCGGGGGGCAAGAGGTGACTGGGAAGGGGGTTCTACACGCCCTCCCGTGGCAGGAACACATACTGCAGTTTTATATTTATGTCTGCATGCTTGGCATGAAGAGGATGCTGAACAAAAATTAATTTAATTTTTATATAGGTCCTGTAGCTCAACAACCAGAGCATTGTTCTAACAACTCAAAGGTTGTGGGTTCAAATCCCTGGGAGTCAACATACAGTGCCCTCCCAGTAGCCTCGTCTCCCTCTGAAAACCATTGAAGTTAAATTGATTCAGAGAAAAATAAATCCATCAAGAAAAATTGTAACAAGAACAGTTTTTGGCATCTCTGGAAATGACAGTGAACGCTACGGAACTGAAGCATATTTCCCATGTAAATTGTACATCTTTGAGTTGATTGGAGTGTGTAGGAACCTTGAAGCTGTAATCCATGACTTCATTAACTGGGATATAAATATGATGCGACACAGAGGCCGACTGTTGGCTTTTTCTCATTTTTCTTCACTGTGGATTTTTTTTTCTAACCCTTTTTTTTTTTTTTTACAAATCTTTACATGGGGTCCCAATAATTGTGGAGGGCGCTGTAAAATATAACCCTTCCTCTTGCTACAAGTGGCTCTGGATAAAAACGCAGATAAGTGAATGTAAATGTAAATTCTGAGAGCTGCAGGGCTGTGGCCCCACCTGACCCCAGCTGACCTTGATTGCCGTTCCAGGGACACCCTGAACCCAGTGCTGGTTGCGGCGGCGTCAGCGGCGGCTGCCTCCTTGGCCGACGGCAGCCGGGTGGAGTCAGAGCTCTTGCAGCAGCTGAGGAAGCATGAAGCCGTAGTCCAGGTCCAGGCTGGCCAGAGGGCCGACGGACACACGCTTGGGTGAGTGCGGCCAGCAGGTGGCATGGTGCTTAAGGAGCGACCGGTGTTCGCTATATTGGTGTGAATGACCGTTAGCTACCTTACATGCAATGAAGTAAAATATGTCAAATATTGCAACAACCAAGAGAAGTGTTCAGCATCTCAAAATTTCCTTAAATTTTTAACTCTTCAAAATGGCTCGCTTTTGCTTCGATGACAGCATTACAGGCTCTTGGCTTTCTTTCAGCCAGTTTCCAGATGTAGCCACCTGAGGGTATACCACAAAGCAGAATGTCTTCTTTTAGGCAGATAACTTGAGGCAAATGTATTGTCCAATAGGAATGTCACACCTCTCTTCCTATTGGACAATTTTCACATTTGGCTTAAGTTATCCAGCTAACTGGGAATAGCCATCTAGAATGCTTCTCCAACAGTGCTGAAGGAATTTTTATGAGTGTAAAATTGTGGGGGGCCAGGTCATCTCTCACAGCACAGTTCACAAAATAGTACAGTACTTGTGTAACCTCAGGGTGTGCTTAGGGTAATTTTTTATTGGAAAAATAAACGGTTTGCAGAAGATGTGTTCTGGCTTTTGACTGGTTCTGTATAACTGGCAGTATTGGTCCGGATCAGCCAGCTCCCCTCAAAGTACAGCTTCAGCAACGCTGGAAAGGGCTGAATTAGTCCATTGAAGCTCAATCTGTTTCCTTTTGTCCTTTTCCAGAAATATCATCGCTAACATGAGGGTGGGACGACGCGGACATCTCAACCAGCAGGCTGCGCGACACGCTCTTGATGATGACGAGGATGACGGTGCGGCACAGAGACACGCCCAGGCAAGGGGTATGGGAGGTGGGCCGGATGGAGAGAGGAAAAGGTAAGAAGTAGGGCCCCCGTTTGTGTGGGGGGGGGGGTTCTTAATCTCCCCAAGTACATTGCTGACAGATTTGGGTAATTCAGATCCAAAGAGTAAGAGTCCAGACCAAGATTTAGATGGTTGCTAATGTGTCTTTTTGAGTCTGTGGTGTGACGCCAAAGTTACATCAGCAGTATTGATCAGCCACTGGAACCGTATCGACAAAAAAGAGAATTAATATAAACTGGTGCCAAGCAGGCGGAATGTGGATGAGTAATATTACTCATGTTCATTTTGTCCTTCCCACCCATAGGAGGAGCCAGCTCACAGGGAAGAGGCTGAACATCTTCAGTAAGACGGTGGAGCAGGACGCCGTGGCCGGTAATGGAGGCCGCCTCCTGGGCGATTGTGCTCTGCCTCTCCACCCCTGTCTCAGGGTTTCTGCTCTCCTCACCCCCCCACAGCCCCCACCCTCACCCTGTGGGACCTGGAGCTCGCTAATGCGATCGCGGCGGCCCTGAAGGCACTGCCCCGGAACGGGTTCGAGGAGATGATCCAGTGGACGAAGGAGGGCAAGCTGTGGAGGTACCCCATTGACAACGAGGCGGGTGAGTTTAAGTCCAGTTTGATCTGGATAAACGGCAGTGGTACACAGAGTTGGGTAATTCAGGTCTAGAGAGTACAAGTCCAGACCAGGATTTTCCTCTCTGGACCTGAATTACCTAACTCTGATGGTACACAGGACAACTTTTTCAGCAGGCAACTGCCAGCCTGGTGGGACAAAGGGGGCAACTCATCTGAATGATCGCGAAAAGTTGCCCGCTGCCAATCAAAGGTTTTCAGATAGAAATTTGTTACCCAGAATCAATGGGAAAGTGCCCAAGCAACATTGGTCAAAAAGTTGCCCTGTGTACCATCACCCTAACCCTAACCCATCGTCCTTAGCCATAATTCTCAGCGTCTTTAATTATTACATTCATCACACACAATTCTTCTAATGAATCAAACATGACATGGGGTGTTTTTCAATACCAAGAACACAAAGACCGTACTTGTGGTCTTGGCAAGAGCGGTCTTGCTAATTTGCCTCCCAAGAACAAACTAAAGATGCAGTGAATCATGGGATTGTTCTCATTTGGTGAGGATGCAACCCAGTGCATCCTTCATATTTGGGCTGGATCAAAACCAAAATCCAGGGATCTTTTTACCATCCACTGTAACTCTCTGCATGGATGATGATGTAAGACAGGTACCAGAGAACAAAAGTTTGGTGAAGTACGCATATTGAGAAACTGCAATGTTCGTTTTAAGCAGCTTGGTCTTTTTCTCTGAACCAACTTGCCTTCTAGTGTAGTTCTGTAACCAGTATGCTATCTGCTGCCCCCTTCAGGCTTGGAGGAGGAGGCACACGTGCCCTTCCACGAGCACGTCTTCCTGGAGCGCCACCTTGAGGACGGCTTCCCTAAGCGGGGACCAGTGCGTCACTTCATGGAGCTGGTAGTGTTGGGCCTGGCCAAGAACCCCTACCTTACGGTGAATCAGAAGGTCCAGCACATCGCCTGGTTCCGTGATTACTTCCGGGCCAAAGAGGAAGTCCTGAGCGAGTCCGGGGCCTTGCAGAACTGAGTGCCGGTCCGCTGATTGACTTGCCAGGATGGAGGGTCCCAGGTCCATGCCAGAGATCTATAGGATATACACGGAGGCACAGGAATGGGTGCCTAAAATCCTCAGCCTGACTAAGACCCAAGTAATGAGCTCATTCAGCAGAGTAAACAGACCATCCAGCACTCAGAAGAGCCTCCTCCTGCTTCCATTTGTGATGTTTGTCGTAATGGTCCCTCCCTCAAAAATATCTGCTCAGTAATCTTTAACTATAGATGGGTGGAATTAGGCTTGGAAATCCAAAGAGAGAGAGAGAGAGAGATTATAATACGCTGCCAATCACTGCCCGGTTTAAATCCCCGAAAGTAAATAAAATGCGTGCGATACATTATACTGCCCCCTAGCGGGGTGGCCAAGTAACTTCATCCCCGGATTAGGTTTCGAAGCCGCGGAAACACGGAGGAATAAAATATCGCTAGACTGAATCATGGGGAAAGTAGTGAGAGACAAGAAGCTTAAGAGCACTTTTGCAATGTATTACTGACACTTAAGTCTGATTAGGAGGCGTTACAGTCTGTTTTGTATTTGTTGCGTTGTCGGAGACTTGACGGTGACAGAAATATATCGCTTCGATCTTTCTATGTGGATGAGTGTTATTCCCAGATTAAAGTAAGTATCTCCCAGTGCTTCACCTTGTAATCCAATAAAGGGCAGCAAGAACGAATAAATACGAAACGTACAAAGTACCTTGAAAGTAGTACCTGATTTTTAGACGTTATTGTAGTGTTCGTGGTCGTGTTTTCTGTAGTGTACAACATGGCGCAAAGGTTGTAGACATTCTGTGTGGGGTTTATATGTCGGATAAGATGCTGTCATCAGATAACAGGTAAAGTGTTTGACACGTGCATTCAGTCACATTTGTATTACAAATACTTCATTGTAGAGTGTCTAAAAAATATCGCGTGACTTTTCCATTACCGGAACAGTAGGCCTATACGTAAAATGGTAGGTGGACATTCTTAAAAAGTCAGACACAACTTAAGTTCTTGTGCAAAGCTGTTGGGATTTTTTTCTCTGCACCGTTAACCAGCTGATGGATGTTTTCTGTCGGTGGTTGGGGAGGATACAATGGCAGCTGGTCCCGCTGCTTCGGCCGGCAAATTGCCTAGGAGCGTGAAGCGGGTATGCTCGCGCTTGCCATTACTTACCCCTAATGCGCCTTTTACCTGTAAGAGGGCCTCTCTGACCGTTTCCACGCTAATGACCGTGTTTTCCGAAAACAACTTAACCGAAAAGAACATCAAATCTGAGTATTTAAAGGGTAGATTAAATACCTGCACATTCGAAGGGTGGATTGGTTAAGTGCTTTTTGTTGACAGTGAGAAAATTCGTTTGTGCGTCCGCCAAGGCTTCCTACTCTAGTGTAAAGTCACCAGTTGTTACATTATCGCACATGGTGTTTGCGATCTCCTCTCCCCTACATGCAGAGATACCCGCAGAGAACAAGTCATTAATCGGGGTCTGTGAAACGTGATTAAACATTTGAACAGGATTTTCCCCTGAGGTTATTGTTTCACAAATTTGCCAGAAGGTGGCAGTGGTGTCCAAGAATTGATAGTATAATCAGCACTTCCGCACCGGCCAGTTAACACGTGTTTCTTGACTTTGTATTTTTGGCAACGTAACCAAACGAGTCTCTGGCACGGTAAAAGTTGTCTGCAGTGCACACACGACTGCTAAAATATGAAGGTGACTTTGGGAGCCGCTATGAACAGAAATTGTCACGCATGAAGGCTTTTATTAAGAGATCTGGAGTAATTGCAGAGCTGATGCGCAATGACAGCATAGACAGTGCTCTCTAGACAGTCTAGACATGTGTTCTTATCTGCTCGTAATAACCTCGTAGACAGTTTGTAATAGTAGTAAGCTGTATGCCGGGTCATTTGTAATGTTGCCTGGCCAACGTCTTTTGTATTCTTTCACCTTTTCTAAGGTGCTTTGTGACGCCGAGCATAAACGTAGAAGACCTAAAGAAGTCTCAGAGCAAATTCCTTCACGAGAATAAACGGCGTGTAATATGCGACTAACGCTGTTCGCCCTTTAAGCTTAAATACCAAAATGAAACGGCGCAGCGACTGCGGCGCGGATTATTTTGGTGCCGTATGCTTTTTTTTTTTTTTTTTTTTACTGCCAGGGGGCGCTGACGAGCCGGCGGCGCAGGTGACTCCTCAGGTGCCGCGCGGCATGCAGTTCAGCCGACTAACTCGTACTCGTTGCTGGCTATGCTATAGTAGTAAGGAATATTTATCAAAACCATAGGATCTCCATCAGATCTGGCAGCTAGCAGTACTGATGGAGGAGGCGACACCTTGAGAGTAGCGCTTGCTGGGGTAACTTCGTGTTAATTGATAGCACGCATCCACCCCACCCGCGCTGGCTTGTATGGGGCCTTTCAGACTAATCGTTTATATATAGTCTGAGACGGATGATGATTTTTATAGGGACAAGTGCACACAAGGAGTAAAGATTTTTAAGGCGGGTAAAATAATATTAGAAATGTTAGAAGTAGCGTCTTTCCCCTCATTTTGGATGAATTAAAATATGCTGGTTTCACTTGGAATAAATGAAAGATTGACTTAGGCCTATTTGCTTTTCTTAGCTTGATTCGGATAGCTTCGTTCTGTCGGGTAGATACATCTGTCTTTTATTAAACTGGAAAAAATGCTGCCAAGAGCGCACGATTAAACACAATTAAGCAAAAAACAAGGCAGTTACCTGTTTTGTAGTTTTTTTTAATGGGTTCATGCTTGGCATAGGATCTATTGGTCACGTGTTCGGTGCAGTTTCGAAACGACGGTGAAATAAGACGTTAGCTGCTTCGAAAAACTTAACACAAAACCAGGCAACGTAACATACACCCTGGACGCGTTAAATCAACCCTGTCATTTACAAAAATTACGCCGGATTTTTTGAATGCTATTCACTTGGATTATCTTTGCCTTACACGGGACAGTTTGCTTTACATGAAAGGTATGTCACTCATGCCGGTGAACGTGAAGATAAAAATAGGTCTACAATTTCCATACAGTCGTAGTCTAAAAACAAACCAGTAAAACGGCCTAATGCGGATTAGAATAGTCGGCTATACGCTGTACTGGCTGACCGCACAAAACTGAAAGCGAAGTTGTTTTCCCGTGGCCGTAATTTAACTATAATGCAACGACTGTCTGGCTCGGCAGAGAGTTTTATAGACAATTCCTAAAACTGTCCACAAGCGACGCGTTTTTAAATCCCTCTCCAGTGGATGTCCCTACTTCAGACTCCCGGGGGGGGGGGGGGGGGTGCAGTTAAGGGTAACCCTATAAGCGCTTATAAAGATATTGTAGGTACACGCCAAAATCATAATGTCCACAAATAATAAACGCTGCGGTCCACGCAAACTACAATGGGTCACTCGGAGCGCCACACCTAGACACGCCTGTGGGATGGTCAGAAATTACCCTTCCAACTCAACCATCTCCTGGCACAGAAAGCAGACTGTCTATAAAATA
Organism: Brienomyrus brachyistius; assembly: GCF_023856365.1. Classification (NCBI taxonomy): domain Eukaryota; kingdom Metazoa; phylum Chordata; class Actinopteri; order Osteoglossiformes; family Mormyridae; genus Brienomyrus; species Brienomyrus brachyistius. The sequence goes on from NW_026042333.1 coordinate 471,364, forward strand.
CTTGCGGGCAGACACCCAAACTAAAAGTATTTGCATTTTGGTTTGATCCCATTTATTTCCAAGTGTCACTTACTCTGTCTTATTCCGTCATTTCAACTCATGTAAACAAACCGTTCCACTACTTTTGGTGTGTGAGGAGAGTAAAAGACGTTAATTTCTTACAAATTCAGATACAATATGGCAACTATTACACATTACACAGGAATCGTGTCGACACTTTTCTGTTAATAATCTTTTAGACCACTGTTTTAAAACACCTGATTTACTCTCAGCTGTTTGATACTCTGTGTCAGTACTTTCACACACCATTACCTTTCGTTTATACCTAAAATTTATCAGGTAATTAGAGGAATAGGAGGAATAAGAGAGGTCCATTCCTTCCCGTGTCCTCTGTTTTAAAGCAGATATTCAGATTCAAACGGACATTACAGGCGATCAGCATTATTGGAGAACTGGAACAAACTGAATCGCAGTCCCTCCGGTAGCTGTGCCACATAAAAGTAAGAATAATGCATGTTCCGCTGGGGAGGATTGTTGTCAGAAGACAAACAAAGAGGTTTTTTAAAAAATGCGTTTATTATCGAAATTATTCTGGAATTTCCTAGATTCAGCATTTAAAGTCTTTTTAGCGAGTGTTTACTAACACGGTTAACATATTACACAACCAGTATTAGCACGCTTTAGGTTTTTTTCTTCTCGTTTAGAAAAGCCCCCACCTCCCAGTTTTCTAACTTTTAAATCATCCGCTCCATCTCTTTCCGACAAAACAACCCCCGCGTACGTTCAAAGAGTCACTTATGGCCCCGACACAAGTTAGTTATTAGCGGCAAAAGAAAATATCTGAGAAATGTGGGACAGTCAGAGTAGTAATGAAAGAAAGAAAAAAAGGGGGGGGTGGAAAAGTGGAACATCGGTGTTTACCTTGTAGATGCTCGCACGCTATTGGCCGACGCGCCTGTCCGTCAGGGGCGGGGGCGGGGCCGTGCGGCTCGCGGTGATCCCAGTCACCCCGCGGTGCCGAGCCTCCGGCTGACATTCGGCACGCTGCCACTGCGGGGGACGCGCACAATCCGGACCGCGCACTGCTCAACCCGGGACCGGCAAACGCCAGTGAGGGGTTGCCGGAAGACGCAGGGGGGATCCGCTCAAGCGTCCTGAAGTTTACCGGCGTGTTGTTTCATTTTGTACTGTGACTAAAAGCTCCATGTAGAAGTTTATGAAGTGACGAACTTTCCTATTACCTTCCCTGATCTTTTCTTTATTATTACTTTATTGCCTGTTTTTTTTTTGTTGCGACTTCGGAGATCTATGCGACTTCTGGCTTTCCGTTGCATTTGCTTTTAAGATGGCAGAAGCCCCGCCGCAGCGGCAGCTCGTCGAGATCGACCCGGAGTTCGAGCCACTTTCGCGTCCCCGTTCCTGCACCTGGCCGCTTCCTCGGCCGGAGTTCATTGACCCCGGCCGGCGGCTCTAACACATCCTCACCGGCCCCGTCCGTCAAGCAGGAGCCGGGGGGCACTGTCGATTACATCAACAACCTCAGCTTGCTGGAAGAGACTGAAGATTACCCAGAGCAGAAGCCTCTCTCCTTATGCAATGATTACCAGTGCCAGGAGCAAAACTGCATTCACCAGCACACACATCAGCATCAACAGCAGCACCAGGGTTCCCAGGTGCCGCACCAGCAACAGGTGCCGGTGCTGTCCTCCCCCGTCGGCTCGGCTTCCTCTGTGGCTGCCGCCGCACAGAGGAAGAGCAGCTCGTCCCGCCGCAATGCCTGGGGAAATATGTCATACGCCGACCTGATCACCAAGGCCATCGAGAGCTCTCCGGAGAAGCGGCTGACGCTGTCGCAGATCTACGACTGGATGGTGAAGAGTGTCCCTTACTTTAAAGACAAGGGGGACAGCAACAGTTCGGCCGGCTGGAAGGTGAGAGCCGCTCATCTAACGGCCGCCGGTGCGCTTCACAGCTTCAGTATTTGCATGCAGTCTCCCCCCCCCCCCCCCCCCCCCACCCGTCATTAAGTGCCCTTTTTAACCACCCAAAGTTAGATGTGGATAATTAACAAAAAACATACAAGTGTCAGCCGTAAGTGAACGCTGCCAGACACCTGGTTAACAAGTTATTTTAGAAGATGCTGCTCTTTGGGGATCGGATTTGTGGTTTTTCGGTTTATTTGCAAAACCTCACAGGTTATTATTATTTTTTTCTGCATGTGTGAGAAACTGATCTATTTTTTGTTGTTTCATTAAAACGCCGTGTGTGTGTGTGTATGTATATATATATATATATATATATATATATGCGCGCAAGCGGGTTTATATCCTAACTCAACAGACACGTACACGATTGGACTTGAGTTTATTGCAGCTGAAATAAGTGGCTTTGGGCTTGAACGAGGGGGTGGTCTGGGACTGGGACACAGATGGGGGGGTGACCATGTGGTACGGGCAGCTGTGCACAGATACCGCGTAATTGCGCACGATTGCTCTGATCTATCGATTACGGTTTACTCATTATCTGTAAGCAAGAGTTATTTACTCCGTCCGCTGAGCCGACAATCTCTCTCTCTCTGCTTCTGCAGAGGGGTTCGCTCCCCAGTGCGGTTCGCTGGGCACATGCTGGGCACGGGAGACTTGAGACAACAAACCCGACTGACGCGCGTGTATAACGGGACCTCACGGGTGCCTCGCACGCCGCTCAGTGCCTCCTCTTCTTCTCTGGAAAGTAATGACAATAAGAAAAAAAATGCACATTATCTACTTTTTGCAAAAAATGTCCACGAGTGTAAATGAATATGGGATTTATACATAACTTCAAAATGTTTTTGATAAGCTACACAATAAAAGCTACAGTATTTTAGGTTGTAGGTTTAGTTAAAGAGGTTTGGCGCCGGAGCCATAGTTCGGCGCTGAACCGGCGGGTTTATATTTGCCGTATTATTTACACGGTTAAACATTAAACGCCGGAGCTGCAGGCAGGGAGACGGGGGTTGAGTGCGTTGTGTTCCCGCCTAATGTCCCTTGTGGACTGCCGGCTGCCAGCCGTGCAAACTGTTAAAGACGCCGGCGCAGTTAAACGTCTAACGTGGTAAATGTGAGATAGCATGGAGGAGGTACGTGCACTTGAATCTCGGCGGAAACACAAATGTGTCATAGGTGAGCGGGGTAGGGGATAGACGCGTAAGTGTGGTGTTCATGTCGGTGTGTGGTTTACTCAAAAAACGGCTAAACCGGTTTGAATTGTCGGGTTTTGCATGGAGGATGTGTTTCATTAAACTGGCATCTCGCAGAAGTGCCTCAGAACCGAAAATACAGATTTCCCCCCGAATCAGATTATTATTCGGGGAGGGACGGCTGCCTGGCGTTCTTTGAAGGTGTTTTCCGCACCCGGCCGGCGAGGAGAGTGATGAAGTGCTACTGTCCCCTGTCTGCGGCGCCCTAGCACGCTCCGCCGGGGTCTCCGCTGCAGGATGTTAAGGGGAGCAGACGATGTGCGGACAGTGCAACAGGGGGATTATTGCCGAATTGATGCAACAATTACAATATATGTAGCTGAAATATTTTATGGAACAGGAACTCCAGCCAGCCTGAAGAGAGATAAAAACACGTCAGGGGTGGAAGTGAAAACACTTAAACGTGGGCAGGAATCCATTATGAGACTAATTAGGCTCTATTAGCGCGCCGGGTGCCGGCTGGTTCCGTGGGAGCCGGCTGGTTCCGTGGGAGCCGCGCGCCCCCCGTGGCGATTAGGGGGCGACTCCCCTCCCACGCGCAGGGCGTCGCGTGCCGCTCGCTTTCAGTCCTCGTGAAGGGCGCGTGGCGGCGTTTAAACACGACGCGCGCTCGGCTTTCATCGCCACCCGAACAACACCGAAGCTGCAGCGCATCCCGGTCGCCCTGCTTAGCAGAACGGGGACATTTTCGGAAGGGCAGTCCAAATGAAGGTGCTGCGCTGCTCAACGTGTTCCATGGTGAGCTTTAATTGGCAGGTAGGAGTTCGTGGCCAGGGGTTTATTTGCAACCACCTGTAATCATATGACCACTCCTTTCGGGATTTAAAAGGTATCCTGAAAATCCCTGCTGGCCCCTTGGGTGTCTGGGTGACTTAGTGACTTAGAGGACAATTACAGGGCCTGGGGGGCACTGGCTACCTTCTCAGGTAAGTCTCCCTCCATCAATGTTCTTTTTGACCCCCCCAACTGCCCTCTGTGATGCCGTTCCTCATGAACAGGAGCATGACAGCGGTTGAAGCCGCATCTGAAAATAGCTGTAGGATTATGCGTAATTAGCAAGGCGCTGTGTCACGGTCTGTGCACGAGGCGTGACGTCATGGGGGCCACATTCCTGGCGGTTGTGGGATGTTCCGCCGTCCTGGTAGTGTCTGCGTCCCCAGTGGGCGTGGCGGGATTCCGCTGTCTGTCACTGTGGGTAACAAGGTGCCAGCGTCCTTGACGATGGGGATGTGTGGGTGTGGGGGGGTAATCGTGCCGGTGAGATTTGCAGGTGCCAGAGGCTTCAAAGGGAAGTCTGGGGGGGGGGGGGGGTGGTCTCAATGTTTCCATGGTTACTGGGGACAACAGGAAGGAGCCTGCCTGCCTTTGACCCTTCACCCCAGATCATGTGGCGTGTGTAAAATGGCCCCTTCCTTCACTCCCCCTGTACTCTGTGTCCAGGCTTCAATGCCCAGCTTGCGGATGCTCCGGGTGGTTTTACTCCTCCTCCCTCCCTGTCCTGGCCCTTGGCAGGAGGTGAGAGGGAGTCTCTCCGCTCCCCGCATGTGCTGATGTCATGAATCCGTCACGTGACCTGTAATAAAATGTGATCCCACACTGGATTGGCGTCTTACGACTTGCTAAGGGGACTGGCCAGCACGCGTAGTGGGAGGGGGGAGGCTGCTGTGTTAGTCTCTAGTGGCCCCCCCCCCCCCCCCCCCCCCGCTCCCTCCCACTGGTTCCAGGGTGACCTCATTGGCACAGTGCCCATCCTGGGTGGCATACTGCCTCTTTTCTTGGCCTTGGAGGGGGTAGGGTTTGTGTGCGTGTGTGTCACACTTAAAGGTAAAGGATGTCCTCTCTTAGGGCACAGGGGGTCCTGGTGCCCTTCTTCTTCCTGGGTATGTATGTGTGTAGTGTGTGTGTGTGACGTCTGTGTGTAGTTGCTGTGTGTATGGTGTGTGTGTGTGTATTCTGTGTGAGGTTGTGCCTTAGCGGTAATCACTGTGCCGCTGCAGCACTTTGCCCCTGATCCCTGATTTGTCCCTGGCGGTGCTGCCTGTTCTCCCCGCTGGATTGAACCTGCTAGCTAATTGACGAGAAGATAATGGCCCCAGGAACCAGGACTGTAACCAAGGCAGGGGGTTCCCTCCCTGGCGAGGGGTGGGGGGTGTCATTCTGGTGATGTAGTCAGTCTCACGCAGCCGCATGAAAAGCACGCCACTGGTGGTGGGGGGGAGGCCTTTTGGTACAGTGCTTCGACAGGGTGGGGGGGATTGTGGGGTGGGTTAGAGCCTGGAGAAGAGCCTGGAGCTGGCAAAAGGTTTTGGCTGAGCAGTTTTGAACCCAAAAGGACAAAACAACAACACAGCATGTACACACGCTCACAGGCACAGAGACGGATCCGCTCACAGGCACAGAGACGGATCCGCTCACAGGCACAGAGACGGATCCGCTCACAGGCACAGAGACGGATCCGCTCACAGGCACAGAGACGGATCCGCTCACACGCACAGAGACGGATCCGCTCACACGCACAGAGACGGATCCGCTCACACGCACAGAGACGGATCCGCTCACACGCACAGACGGATCCACTCACACGCACAGAGACGGATCCGCTCGCATCCACAGATATGCCGTGTTTGGATTCTTGGTGACGGGGGTCTGCACTGGATTCGTGTCCTCTGTGTCTGTCCTCTGTGTCTGTGGTAAATATTTAAAGATCAGCTTTGATTCCTCCCCATGAACTCTGTCACCTGATCGGGGGCGGCAAGGGGCGGCTTTGAAGTCCCCGATCAATCCTACTCCTGCCTTCTGGGGACAAGCGATATGCGGGTCGCCCCCCCTGGCCCCAAAAATACACTTCCTGAGCCTCAGGACCAATTCGAAGCCCCTGCAGGGGGTGCTAGAGAGCGACATGGGCCAGCTGGGGGTGACAGCCAGCCGGTCCTCTCCCAGGTGTCATTTGACAGCCTGTGTGCCCCCCCAGAGCCAAAGGAGGGGATGCAGGATTGACTTAGGACCGTGAAGCTGGCGGTTCAGACCCCGGATTGGGACGGCCATCGCCCCCTTCAGGATGCCGCTGCAATCCACCAACAGGCTCAGTAAACAGCCTGTTACCATGTCTGACGCACCAGACTGCTGGGTGTGTCTCAGCTCACGCCCCGGTCAGCTGCGCCATGCCGCACCACGTTCCCACTCCACTGACTCACCTTTTTTGTTGTCATTTCTTCTTTGGGTTGCTCATGGGTCAGGCTTTGTTTAGGTCCGTTAGTCATGCGTGGCTATTGGGTTCTGTCTCGGGTTCAGTCTCGGGCTGGGTTCTGTCTCAGCTCGTACTGTGGTGGTTTGCTGTCTGCCTGTCTGTCTGCCTGTCTGTCTGTCATTGTCTTTTCAGTGTCTGTCTGTCATTCCGTCTGTGTGCGTTGGTGTCTTTGTCTTTCTGTCTGTCCCTCTGTCTGTTTGTGTTTGTCTCTGTCTGTCTCTCTCGTTCTGTCTGTCCCTGCCTGTCTGTTTGTGTTTGTCTCTGTCTCTCTCGTTCTGTCTGTCCCTGCCTGTCTATTTTTCTCAGACCAGCTGGGTTCAGCTTTCGTCTCATTGATCTGGCCCAGTAGTACATGCAGTGTAAGGGGTGATATGTCTGGTGTTTGGGGGGGGTGTATTTTACTGTTGGTAGTATGACTGGTGTTTTTCAGTGTGTGGGGTGTAGCTACGCTTTCCCAGGAACGCCAGGAATTCTGGCCCAGCCAAGCATCCCGGCTATATTCCACTGGCCGGCCCCCTCTCTTAAAGCTGCTCGGATCTGCCTGGATCTTTCCGGGATCAAAGTGGAATTTCGTATACTCACCACGGTACCCCGCGAGCGGGATTGCAGTGCACAGCGTCACGGTCTGGCACGCTGGCCTCCAGGAGGGTGCAGGGTATTATTTCCATCAGTGCGCCTGTGGGCCTGGTCCCCCTGCCTGCCCCCCCCCCCCCCCAGCTCGCGTGCTGTGGCGCGAGCCAATGTGTATGTGTGTTGAGTTCAACCGAGGCGATCCTCTCACTGAGTTGTGTAACAAGAAAAAAAAACCGTTTACTGGAATGGGAACGCTGTGGGCCAAAGTCTGCACCGCCTGTGAGTCAGCGGAACTCCGTGGCGGGCGGTGAGGGGGGGGGGGCATCCAGTGATCCATGGATACAACCCGAGCCTTGTTATTAACCTCCCGCCCCCCACCTTCCCCGCTCCACGCACACAGACAGAGAGAGACAGACACACTGTGCCCAGATCCAAAAAGGTCTGTTTAAAATATGCCCCCCCCCTTTGAATTTGGCTGGGGGGAGGCGGGGGGTTTCTGATTGAAGCATTTTGTTTTGCTCCTTTCTGAAGCAGGCGACGGCTGTAGACAGAAAATCCCACAATTACGTTGGGCTCTGAGGTCTGCGCCTTTGTATGTGTTGGTAAACAGCAAGGAGGGGGCGGGCCTTTTGGTTACGAGCTGTATGACGTCATGGAAGGGGGGGCATGCCAGCATGTCTAAATTCTTCGAGAACTCATCGCTCTTTCCATGAGGGGGGGGGGGGGCGGGGGTTATTTTTATGCTCAAAAGTTAGTTGAGAGGCTCCTCGCCCACTACACAATAACAGGAGGCCGACCAAAACACTCTCTTTTTTTTGGTGGGGGGGCAGCAGGGAAATACATCACACATCCTCCATTCCAGGGCTGTGAACACACTTCCTGCATTCACTGCCTCCCACATTTCCGCAGCGGACGACCCCCCCCCCCCGCCCCCTTCAGCGCTGGACATGAGCATCAGCTTTCTGTTGTGTTTCGCTTTTTCTGCTTTTTTTTGTTTGGGGGGAGGAGGGCGCAGCTCTGACTGGCTGACATGCACTTGATCTCCCCAGAAATGGGGATAATGGGGGGCGGAGATAGGCTGCCGCCCCCCCAGGGGAACCTCCGGCTTGTGTTGGCCCATGGCGGGGAGTGGGGGCTGAATTGCAGGTCCCCACTCCAGAGACTCGCGCCGAGGGGCATCGACAGTCGTGATCCCCGTAGGGTTACAATGATATTCGACTAGCAGGGGGAGCCATATCATGGGATAAACCTTCAAGGGAAGGGAGCGCGGGGGCGTGGGGGGGCACCACAAGTGACAAGTGAGCTGCCTGGCCGCCCCCACAGCTCTGTTGCCCCCACGCCCTGCACTTAGATTGCACATCCGTACCCCACCAGGATGGGGTTTATTCCCTGTCACTTTCATAGAGACCACCACCCCGCCCAAAGTAGCATCGCTGATGCCCGGACGTCAGCGGCAGACATGGGGGTACCTCAAGGTGCTTACCCTCACCCCCTTCCTCCTGCTAACCACGGGGAACTGGAACCAGTAAAACTTGTGCTGGCTTCCAGCTCGGCGTGTTAGAAAAGCGTCCATCTGCAGATAAAAACAGATAGAAAATGGGGGGGGTGGGGGGTTAGCCTGAAATTGTGTCATGTCGGCTCCCAGGGGAAAATCAGAAGTTATTTTTGCTCTTTCCTGTAAAAAACACCCCCCCCCAAAGTGAGCCATGATAAACTTCCTGCCCTGCGGCTGGAAAACAGAGCTGTCTGCTAGTGTCCCCTCCTGTGAAACGCAGGGAAGCCCAGAGGGGGGCACCCCGCCCCCCCCAGCGTCAGGCGCTGATGGGTTCTCCTCTGTGGGGCCGACCGGGGGCAGGATGGAGGGCATGGTGACACCGTTCTGGGCTGCGTGCAGAGTGCCCACCCCCTGCGCCCCCACGCTACGGCGATGGCAGTGCGTAACCGCAGGTGTTGGCAGCACCAGGGCGGTTGCACAATCCGTGCCCTGGAATGATTAACCACAGTGGCTGGCAGGCTGGCGGGGAATTACGGCGCACGCACATACAGACACATGCGTGGGGGGGGGGTGGGAGTCACGCCGCAGGAATGCGCTGCCCTGGCAGGCCCGCGTCTGCCCAAGATCCCGAAGCGGAGTGCCCATGCCAGACGGAGTGGGATTCCCTCCGGCGTGGGCATCATGTTTACCCTCTGGCATACCAGGGGAAACGCTACCGTGTTCACCCAGGCTGGCTGTGGAGGGCGCTGTGCAGCCTTGGGGAGGGGGGGGGGGGTCACAGTTCTTGTCAACTGTTTTTTTCCGGGTTTTATGGCACCAGTTCAGCTCCTTCTGCGCCGTCCCAGCTGGGACATCAGCCTAGAAACTTCCACGTCCTCGATGGTGACGCTTCTTCCTGTCACCTGGCGGAGGCCGGGAGTCAGCGCTGATGGCTGCAGGCCGCTTGATCGCGGCAAAGCGTGTGAGCTTCGGTGTTTCCGTGGTTACACGGGTGCTGTTACACCCTGCGCTGGCACTGCATCTCTGGGGGGGGGGGATTCAACAATGGCAGCTCCTGTCCCCCCATTTGTTTACAGATTCTACATGTGGCCCTCCTGTGCCCCCTCTCCCCGCCGGGGGCCGTGTTTACCCCCCGAGCCAGCTGGGTGTTCTGCCCGTTTGCCCCCCCCCCCCCCCCCCCCCAACACCCGGCCGTTGTCGTGACAGCGGCACCTCAAGCAACTTCTTACTGGAACTCGCTGTTTTTCTCAATGGACTGTGACCTGTGAGCACCCACACGTGCGCCCCCACGCCCCCTTCCGCCCTGTGGGCGTGGCCTCCTGCTGGATCCTGCAGGAAGTCTTACCTCCTCTAAAAACGGCTTAATTCAGTCTGTCACCACACTGGCGGTGAGCTTGTGTACTGATCATTCAGATGTACATTTAATTTAAAATGATGGTTCATAAAAATAAGGCTAGTTAAAGTAGAACTTAAAAGCACAAAATCCACATGATGATTCCTGATAGTGTGTGACTTTTCCTTCACATAACCTTACATGAACAGCCTCCCAAGTGTTTTTAAGTGTTATTCCTGCAATAGAAGCGAAATAATCTGTGAAATCACCCCACGCTTTGCCTCGCTCTCATCAGGGTTTCGTCTGTCTCCTTATCTATGTCTCTGAGCCATTACACTTGTCCGGGGCCTCTGTGCACATAGAGCAGTGATCTGTGATGTCACTTCCTGTTGTCACTCTCAGGCTGCGCTGATGCAAAAGTGGAGGGAAATTTTGCCACTACTGACTATCTGTAGTTACGCCATGGCCACATTCTGCAACAGCCCCCCCCCCCCCCCGGTTCACTGGATCTCTCTCTCTCTCTCTCTCTCTCTCCCTCCCTCTCTCTCTTCATCTCTCCCACGCACTCTGCCACTCTTCACACCCTAAAAACGGTCTGTTTCGGGCTGGCATCTTCACCACATTATAGCGGTGGCGCCTCCACTGTCTTGTTTTTAATCTCCTTCATACTTCAGCTGAACTCGGGTGGCTCAGGACACCGTAAACCGAGCAGCGCCGTCACCCCCCCCGTTATCGGGGCTCACCGCTCTCGCATGTAGCCTCCATGTCAGTGGTCTCCTGAGTCACCTGCCGTTAAATAGGCACCTGGCTGAAGGGGGAGATGTGAAACGAAACTGAATCTGGATGGATGGATGCTGTATTCACTGATTTATTGCCTCTATGTCCCCGCTTTTGACGTAGGGCATGCCGGCAGGGCGTGAGCTGAAGGTGTGGGCAGATTTGGGGGCATCATGAAGTGAGGAAGGCAGAAAGGGTGGGACTCGGGCAGTTGGGGCGGGGTCAGAGGTCACAGGCGAGCTGGTCCGAGCAGTTTGGGGCAGTGTGTCTCACTGTGTGGGGTTCAGCACAAGCCCCACATGTACACTGATACTCGCAGCCAGAGTGCATCTAGGGTAACCCACATAGGACCCCCTCCCCCATTTCCTGTCTCCATCTCATCTTGGGTGGGGCTCTTCCTCACGGCCCTGCTGCCTCTCACCTGGGCTCACTGACAGCTTCCTGCTGCTGAGAATCGCTAACATAAATCTGTGTGTCTGTGCATGTGTGCTGCCTTGCTCCGCCTTGCTCCGACTGACTGCCCGCAATCTGTAGGTGCGGAAGCGGCATTCTCGTGACCCCCTTCGCATGAGCAGACCTGCCCCTACCTCATCCGCCATTGGGCGAGAGGGAAAGGTCACGCCACAGGTACTTCCTGTCACCGGGTGGTGGCTCTGTGTGCCCGGGACAGCTGTGATCTCTTTCATCAGACGGCGGTCCCCCACCTCCAGTAACTCGCTGTTATTCCCATTAATTTGCGTGTGGTCTGTGTCTGTCTGCATGTGGCTCTGGTCTCAGTCAGCTTCATTTTCATTTTTGCTTTTCATTTGTAACTTCTCCTCCCATCCTCCAGGGCGGCGACATAGAGGAACAGGAGAGTAGCCAGCTCGGCATCGCAGCGCAGTGCAGTGGGGGCACAGGATGGCTTCCACTGCCCCTTATATTTATTTTTTCAGCATGTTTTTTTTTTGTCTTTTGATTAGGAAGTGAAAAAAATTTCTTGCCTCCCCCTCCCCTGCCGTGCTTACGTGGGGGCTCCAGTCTGCTGGCAGGTGGGGGGGGCGGGGGATCGCTATCAGCGCCAGCCAGGACTTCCTGCGCGGACACAATGACGCAGGAAGTCAGCTAACAGCGCGGACTCTGGGCCCCTGGCCGATGACCCCAGGATCGCACATACACAGGCCCGGCCAAATCTCAGCGAGGGCTGAAACGCAGCCAACCCGCCGGGCATCAGCCAGAAGGTCAGGGAGGCATTTCCGGCCCGTTTCTGCTCGGCCCCGGGGTCATTACGACGGTCGCAGCCCGCTTGGCGTGAGTCGGGGAAAAGCTGAGGGATGGAGGGAGGGAGACGGAGAGAGAAAAAAGAGGGAGAGTTAGCCCTCCGTGGCCTGTTTCATTCTCTTTCTGATCCCGGGGGCCCCTTGGACATGCTGACCTGAGGAACTGGCCTGTGCTCCCCCTGCTGGCCACTTAGGGGTGAGCGCCTGTCCTGCCCCCTGCGGGATCCGACCGTATTGATTCGCTGCCATTTCCGTGCCAGCATCTGCGTCCCCTTGACGGGTTTCCTGCACTCGATAAGCGTGCAGCGGGACTGTCTGGGAGGCACCCCCCCCCGACCCCGTCCCCGGGTCACGGTGGCAATCAGATTTCCTCAAACCCTCCGATACAGACGCTGCTCAGTGTCTGCATGTCTGTGTGTGTGTGAGTGGCTGAGATCAGCATGGGTCAGTGAGCCTGCCGGCCTGCAGTTGTCTGATGTCAGCTAGGGGGCGCTGGTGAGCACCTGTTGTGGGGGGTTGCCATGTTGTTGAGTTATGATTTTTTTCCCCCCTTTTTTAATACACAGATGGCACTGCCCCCAACTCTTCTCCTCTGCTCATCTTCTTCGAATCTACCTCGATAGGTAGCCTTACCCTATCAAAACGTGTGGAACTTGAGCTGAATGCATCTTTGGGGGGGAGGAGCAATTAGCTGACTGGCTCGTGTGGCTTCTCTGTGAGTCATGTGACCTGCACAGGTGCGTTTGTCATCGGCGTGAAGCGTAGAAAAACAAGAAAGGCATCGCAGGAAGCTCGCTGTGGGACGCGGTCACCCCCCCCCCCACCCCAGCCGAGCCCACACTGTATCTGTGCCGATATCTGTGAAGATTCACCGTCCCTGTGTTCCTCAGTGTGTGTCTGTGTCTGTGCGCAATCGCGCTCCCCCCAGCCGCACTGTTATATGTGTCAGAGGTCACTGTGGCCACAGGGAGCCGCTGTGCTGTGGGGTGGGCGGAGGCGCCCCCTGCAGGCGACCTGAGCTGACCTCGGCAAAGCAAGTGGACCATCCTGTCCTACCCAGCATGCCTTAAACTTCCGGCCTCCTGTTTGTGGCGGTTGGAGGGCCCTGCACGCCCCATCTGTCACACACCCACAGCTGTGTTTATAGCTGCTCCTCCCTGGGGGGGCCTGAGGACTTAGCGATCAGTTGTGGTATTGGGGGTGGATCCCTGTCGCGTGTGCATCATGCCATTTGCCAGGTCCAGGCAGGGGGGGGGGGGGGGCTGAGAAGCAGGGGGACCTGCACACTTATGATGGGAGGGGTCCTATTCAATCCGGGGGCCCCCACAGGGTGTGTGTCTCAGGGTGATGGTAGCAGCGTTTGCATCCTTCTGCGTTTCTGCCTCGTCCAGCCCGGGCAAGTCAGAGTTGCTCCAACGTCGTGCTGCGTCAGCTCTGACTCACGACGCCTGTCGCCACGGCGACTGTAATGCGGTCCATGGCCCTGCGGGACGTCTGTGTCACCCCAGGGGGCCGTGTGGGCCCATGAGTCGCTGTCCGCCTCCTCAATCGCTCTTCATCCTCCTCCTCACTGTCCGGCCCCTCCTCATTCATTGCCCATACTCCTCCTCCTCTCCGCGGTGTCAGCTTTTCACTCGGCCGTCGAGGGGATCCCCACGATGGTGCAGAGGTGCACGTTTGCGGTGTGGGCGACCTTTTAGCGAGATGCTCAGGCGCGACTCGTCAAACAGAAATCGGAGAGGCGGGACGGAGTGGGGGGGGGGGGGGGGGGGGCTAGGCTGCTCTGCACCATCACTGCAGTGCTGTGCTGCATGCATCCGCTCCGGCTGCAGCCTTCCTGTGCACGACAAGTTTTGCTTTGCTCCTGTCCTGGTCGCCCGCAGTGATGCTCCGTCTGTCCCAGGATCTTCTCCTCCTATAAACTCAGTCTCTTCTGTAAGGATACACACACAGACCCCCCCGCCCCCCTCCACCCCTCGCACTAAATGTCTGCAGTTTTGCAGGTTTTTCCTTTTCTTTTCTCTGCCTTTTCTAAATCCGCATCTGAAATGTCAAAGTGATTTTTCTTTTTCGGTGCCGATTTGTCTTTCCGCCGATTATATGTGAATAGCTGCCACCCTCGGGCCCGACCGCAGTGAGGGACTCGCTTCCTGTACTATGCACCTCAGTCTGCAGGGCGGCAAGAGCAAGACAGTGAGAGAGAGGGTGGGGGAGAGAGAGAGAGTGAAAGGCATTGGCCCTTGGATTCTGGTAGTGACCCATCCCCCTCACAAACATGTGTCCCCTTTACCACTATGGAGTATGTTGAGGGGGCTAATTTGATGTGAATATGGCCACCAGCCCCCCTACACCAAATGCTACCTCTGAGGATGTTGGGGGGCAGGGGTGGGTGTCATCAAAGGGCTTTAAAGCTGTGTGGCCGCCACCCACTGGTGAGGGGGGGGACTGCATACCTGGGGGCCATTAGTACAGAGTATATTAATGTGTCCCTCCTACACCTGTGCTCTCTGCTGCCCCCTGTGCCTGTGGAGGACTCAGGTCAGTGGGATGGGGGTACTGCTCCCTTTGCACGGGGATGTATAGGTGTGTTTAGAATTTCTCAATGCAGTATGTGTACACTTCCCCACCCCCCGCCATTCCCCGAGGGCCTGCCAGCGGTCTGGCTTTGCGCCCTTCCCCAGCATCGCGGCTCACCCCCCCCCCACCACTACATCGGGAATTTCCCTGTTTGGTGCTTTTTTTTTTTTTTATTAATGTTTTTTTTTTTTTTTCAAATAGTCACTTTTTCCTGTTTTCCCCCCTCTGGAAAGTGCTTGTCTAGACTGACCCTCCTCCCTGCCCTGCCTCCCACCCCTGCTGCGGGGGTGGGGGGGGTGAGCATGATGTGATTGGGCCCTGCACTGTGCTGTCAGCCGGCTCTGTCCTGCGGGGTGGGCAGAAGTCCATCCCATTGCCTCTCCTGCAGCCTCCATCCATCATGCCTTTCCTCTGTTCCTTCTCTTTCTCTCTCTCTGTCCCCTCCCCTCTCTGTCCCCTCCCCTCTCTGTCCCCTCCCCTCTCTGTCCCCTCCCCTCTCTTTCCCCGAACTTGGGAATGGGGGAGTGATCTTTTCTTTGACCTTTTTTCCGTTCAGTTTCGTTCAGACAGGTTTCAACAGCCCCACCTGGAGGCTGTGTTTGTCCTCTGTGCTCGTTAAGGTGCCCACCAGTAGGAGGCGCTGTGACCTTCTTGGCTGATCCTTGCTATTGCAGTTTCCTGGTTGGCCTGTGTGTGATACTGCACTCGTCATGGCCCGGTTCTGCTGGATGTACCTGATTTGGGCTAGCAGTGGAAGAGGTATTTGATACCTCCAGGGCATGACGGCGCCCTCTGGTGCTTGAGGTCTCGCCCTGCATTCTTACTGTCCCTCATTGTCTCCAATGCAGTTCGACTGTTAAATAGTATAATAATTGACATCTTAGCCTATAAGTGTGCTGGGTCTTAGCCTTGGCGGGTCAAGCGCCCCCTGGTGATTCACACAAGGCTGGGTAAATTTCAGTTAAGGCTGCTGCTTCCGAAGTGTCCTACCCGAACAGTGGGACCGGACCAGCCCCACACACCCGAGAGCCCAGCTGCGAGTGGGTGAGACAGCCTTGGGGAGGCGGGTGACTCAGTGCCCAGGCATCCCGGCCGTGAGTCACTGTGCCTGGCAATGCGGTGGATGGGCTTGGAATGACCCGGAAGTGAATGGGGTGCTCATTCAAACGGGTGTGGCTTTAGTGCCTGTACATCTGCAAGGGGGTGGGGTTCCTGCGTTATTACCCCCGATCCGACGTGGGGTTCCCGCGTTATTACCCCCTGATCCGACGTGGGGTTTCCGCATTATTACCCCCTGATCCGACGTGGGGTGCCATCCATCCATCCATCCATCCATCATCTTCCGCTTAATCCGGGGTCGGGTCGCGGGGGCAGCAGTCTCAGCAGGGAAGCCCAGACTTCCCTCTCCCCAGCCACTTCATCCAGCTACTCTGGGGGGATCCCGAGGCGTTCCCAGGCCAGCCGGGAGACATAGTCTCTCCAGCGTGTCCTGGGTCTTCCCCGGGGTCTCCTCCCAGTGGGACATGCCCGGAACACCTCCCCAGGGAGGCGTCCCGGAGGCATCCTAATCAGATGCCCGAGCCACCTCATCTGGCTCCTCTCGATGCGGAGGAGCAGCAGCTCTACTCTGAGTCCCTCCCGAATGACTGAACTCCTCACCCTATCTCTAAGGGAGAGCCCAGCCACCCTGCGGAGGAAACTCATTTCGGCCGCTTGCACCCGCGATCTCGTTCTTTCGGTCACTACCCATAGCTCATGACCATAGGTGAGGGTAGGAACGTAGATTGACTGGTAAATCGAGAGCTTTGCCTTTTGGCTCAGCTCTCTCTTCACCATGACAGACCGATGCAGCGCCCGCATGACTGCTGACGCCGCACCGATCCGCCTGTCGACCTCCCGCTCCATCGTTCCCCCACTCGTGAACAAGATCCCGAGATACTTAAACTCCTCCAATTGGGGGAGGACCCCATCCCCAACCCGGAGAGAGCATTCTACCCTTTTCCGGCTGAGAACCATGGTCTCGGATTTGGAGGTGCTGATTCTCATCCCAGCCGCTTCAGACTCGGCTGCGAACTGCTCCAGTGAGAGCTGAAGGTCACGGTCCGATGAGGCCAACAGAACCACATCATCTGCAAAAAGCAGAGACCTAATCCTGAGGTCACTGAACCGGACACCCTCAATGCCCTGGCTGCGCCTAGAAATTCTGTCCATTAAAGCTATGAACTGAATCAGTGACAAAGGGCAGCCCTGACGGAGTCCAACCCTCACCGGAAACGAGTCCGACTTATTGCCGCCCATGCGGACCAGGCTCTGGCAACGATCATACAGGGACTGAACCGCCCTTAAAAGGAAGCCCGGTACCCCATACTCCCGGAGCACTCCCCACAGGACTCCCCGAGGGACACGGTCGAATGCCCTCTCCAAGTCCACAAAACACATGTAGACTGGTCGGGCAAACTCCCATGAACCCTCCAAAACCCTGCTGAGAGTATAGAGCTGGTCCACTGTTCCACGGCCAGGGCGAAAACCACACTGCTCTTCCTGAATCCGTGGTTCGACAATCCGGCAGACCCTCCTCTCCAGGACCCCCGAATAGACCTTACCAGGAAGGCTGAGGAGTGTGATCCCCCTATAGTTGGAGCACACCCTCCGGTCCCCCTTCTTAAACAGAGGGACCACCACCCTGGTCTGCCAGTCCAGAGGCACTGCCCCCGATGTCCACGCGATGCCGCAGATGCGTGTCAGCCAGGACAGCCCCACAGCATCCAGAGCCTTGAGGAACTCCGGGCGATTCTCATCCACCCCCGGGGCCCGGCCACCGAGGAGCTTTTTGACCACCTCAGTGACCTCCGCCCTAGAAATAGGTGAGTCCACCCCCAAGTCCCCACACTCTGCTTCCATATCGGAAGGCGTGTCGGTGGGATTGAGGAGGTCTTCGAAGTATTCCTTCCACCGACCCAAAACGTCCCGAGTTGAGGTCAGCAGCGCACCATCCCCACCATAAATAGTGTTGATGCTGCACCGCTTTCTCGCCCGGAGCCGCCGGATGGTGGACCAGAATCTCCTGGAAGCCGTCTGGAAGTCATTCTCCATGGTCTCGCCAAACTCCTCCCACACCCGAGTTTTTTGCCTCAGCAACCGCCAAAGCCGCATCCCGCTTGGCCTGCCGGTAGCTGTCAGCTGCGTCTGGAGTCCTACAGGCCAAAAAAGCCCGATAGGACTCCTTCTTTAGCTTGACGGCATCCCTTACCACCGCTGTCCACCAGCAGGTTCGGGGATTGCCGCCGCGACAGGCACCGACCACCTTACGGCCGCAGCTCCGGTCAGCTGCCTCCACAATGGAGGCACGGAACATGGCCCATTTGGACTCAATGTCCTCCGCCTCCCCCGGGATATGGGAGAAGTTCTGCCGGAGGTAGGAGTTGAAACTCTCCCTGACAGGGGATTCCGCCAGACATTCCCAGCAGACCCTCACTATATGCTTGGGCCTGCCAGGCCTGGCCGGCTTCCTCCCCCACCAGCGGAGCCAACCCACCACCAGGTAGTGATCGGTTGACAGCTCCGCCCCTCTCTTCACCCGAGTGTCCAAGACACTAGAGCTAGCTTCTGTAGCCGAGGATTGGACCACCAAGGTCCCTGCCTTTGGCCGCCGCCCAGATCACATCGCACCTGACCCCTATGGCCCCTCCCATGGGTGGTGAGCCCATTGGAGGAGGGGCCCACGTGCCTTGTTCGGGCTGTGCCCGACCAGGCCCCATGGGTGTAGGCCTGGTCACCAGGCGCTCGCCATCGAGTCCCACCCCCAGGCCTGGCTCCAGGGGGGGGGCCAAGTGACCCGCGTCCGGGCAAGGGAAATCGTGGTTCCAAAATTGTTCTCTTCATAGGGGTTTTCTGAGCCGCACTTCGTCTGGTTCCTCACCCAGGACCTGTTTGCCTTGGGTGACCCTACAAGGGGCATAAAGCCCCAGACAACATAGCTCCTGAGATCACTGGAACACGCAAACCTCTTCACCACGATAAGGTGTCGGCTCCAGGAGAGAGTGGGGTTCCCACATTATTACCCCCAAACTTCAATCTTTGCCAAATGGGAGTGGCAGCACTTTTGTCAGTTGCTTTCCTGATTATTAAGGCTGTTTTCACAGTAGTGCTGCTTTCCATGCCTTTCTATTTTTATGCCCTTAGATGTAATGGGGGGGGGGGGGGCACGTGCTGTGTGTGTTTGCAAGGAGGTAGGGACCAGAAATTGAAATGCAGTTTCTTTTCACCTCTCTTTTCTTTTCTCCTTTTTTCTGACACCATCTATGAGTGTGTAACACTCTATTTATTCATGGGAGGGGGCATGGTGTGGAGCACCCTGACCTACATCGCTAATAGCTGATTGGCCGATATTGGTTGAGGGGAGGGGTCACCATGGGTGAGAGTGATGTAACAGAAAAACACCCGCACAGCACTGGCTGTGCTTTTACTGTAGATAACAGGAAGGGTGGGGCTGTGCTGCCCTGATTGTGAGGCAAGAACCTCAGCAGGAAGGGGGGGGGGAGTTGTCTCATAAAAACTAGTATTTAACACATCTAGACAGGGGAAAGTTTCAAAAGACAGTGTTTATTTTGTGAGGACTGCATTGTGTACTTTTTTAAGGACACACACGAGAATCTTACCGACCAATCTACAAACACAGCGATGCACAGAAATACCAGTGACAGTCCAACACGGGAGGGTTTTTCCTCAGTGTGTCAGAGTTTCTGCTCCGCCCACGGGGCTGGCAGTCTGCAGACTGGCTGTTCGCACTTCACGGGTCAATAGTTCACGCGACGCTTTTCAGTTTCTTTCCCAGGGGATGGTGGAAAAACTGGTGAAATTTTAAAAAGGTTGTTCCCTGACCCCTAGAAAGGAAAGAGATCGAGGAGTATGATAAAGGTGGATAAATGAGTGGAGATAAAAGCGACATGTGAAAGTGTTTGACTGCGATGAGGCCTGGGGTGGGGTCTGGTGGTTAGGGGCTGCTGTGAGGGGGTGGGTGGGGAGAACAAGCCTGGGAACTTTAGCCCGTGGCAGATTTTATTTAGGGGGGGGGGGTCTTCTTCAGCCGTGTTCTCAGCAGCTTTAGAGAGTCACCTGCAGCGTTTCCACCGTGTCTCGCGAGCAGATCCTTTCCTGGCGGCCTCAATCTTGGTTTCCTCCTCATTCAATGTCTCTCGCTGTTTTCGTTCGTGTTCCAGTTCGCTGCCGCCAGTGTTATCAGCCTGTCCAGAATAGCGGGTTTGAAATCCAGCCTCCTGCAAAGCCTTCGGTTTTGGTTCAGGGTCTCTTCAGGCCTGACGGGTCGCCTCTCTCCCCTCCCCATCCAGAACTCCATCCGGCACAACCTGTCGCTGCACAGCCGCTTCGTGCGCGTCCAGAACGAGGGCACGGGGAAGAGCTCCTGGTGGATGCTGAACCCGGAGGGTGGCAAGAGCGGCAAGTCGCCCCGCCGGCGTGCTGCATCCATGGATAACAACAGCAAGTTCGCCAAAAGCCGCGGGCGCGCCGCCAAGAAGAAGGTCCGCCTCCGCGCCTCCCCTTCCTCCTCCCCTCCCCCACCCGGAACACACACTTCCTTACCCAACATCCTTTGCTCTGTGGCATTAACACCCTACTTAGCTGTCGCTTTCCTGCGGGCTTGCACACTCCCATGGTGCTCCCCACTCTCAATGGGTATGCCGCCACCGCCGAGGCCTAACCCCCCTCTCCCTGCTGCAGGTGTCCCACCAGGGCCGTGATGGGGGCCCCGACAGCCCGGCTCCACCCTTCTCAAAGTGGCCTGGCAGTCCCAACTCGCACAGCGCCGATGACTTCGAGGCGTGGACCGCCTTCCGGCCGCGCACCAGCTCCAACGCCAGCACGCTGAGCGGCCGCCTCTCGCCCTTCCTGGCTGAGCCGGACGAGGTGGCCGATGGTGGCGATGTGCATCTGGGCTATGCGGCCGGTCCCGGGCCCAAGATGGGTGCCACGCTGCCCAGCCTGTCAGAGGTGACAGGCTCGCTGGGTCCCCATGGCTCCGAGGACATCATGGATAACCTGCTGGACAACCTCAACCTGGTGTCTCCCAAGGCACCGTCAGGGGTTGGGGTGGGCGCCAGCGGTGGTCCCACCCATTCCTCTCCCTCGCCGATGATGCAGGCCGCTGCCTCTGGCTATCCAGTCTACAGCACCCCCAGCAGGGCACCCCTGCCAACGCAGGACTACCGTAAGTGCCTGTATGGCCAGGCGGCGGCGCTGGCGGAGCCCAAGCAGGCCTACGGCTCCTTCCTGAACCAGTACTGCTCACCGGGGCTCCTGAAGGAGCTGCTGGCTGCGGATGCCGACCCCCGAAGTGGTGACCTCATGCCGTCAGTGGATACAGTGGTGACACAGCTATCCGGCGGCAGCGCGGGGGGGCGTCTCCATCCGGGCTACGGTGGCCAGGTACAGAACCCCCACCCTCACACTGTTCATGGGCAGGGCCCCCCCACCTCAGTGGCCCTGAATGGCCGTGGCCCCCACCCCCACCCTCACCCCCATCCCCACCTGCTGGCCCATGGGAAGCAACACACCCAGCTGGTCCACGCCCACACGGCGCCCCCTGCAGGCCTGCTGTCCAGCTACAGCGGCATAAGCAGTAACGGCTACGGCCGTCCAAGCCTGCTGCCCCCCCACCACCAGCACCACCCACACGTGCACCCCCACCCCCACGAGAAGCTGCCCAGCGACCTGGATGGCATGTTCGTGGAGCGCTTCGAGTGCGACATGGAGTCTGTGCTGCACGACGCGCTCATGGACGGCGAGTCGCTGGATTTCAACTTCGACGGCGTGGCGGCGCCACAGGGCTTCCCGCACGGCGTCAAGACCACCACGCACAGCTGGGTGTCGGGCTAGGGAGTGTGTCAGCTGTGTGTCCATCAGCCGAACTCAAGACCATACGTAGCTGGCCCTGTTAGAATGAGCTTGGGCAGCTATTGCGCCCCCTACAGTGTAGTGCTTAGTAAGGGGTCTGGCCCCCCGCTATTCATGTTCAGCTGGCTCTGGGATTTGGCACACGCCCCTTTAACGCGCCTGCCCCTTTAACGCGCCTGCCCCTTTAACGCGCCTGCCCCTTTAACGCGCCTGCCCCTTTAACGTGCAAGTGCAACCAGAAGAATAAATAAGTCACGTGCATCAGGAAGTGGATCACGGTCCACAGTCTAAATGCATCTTTGTTCAAAACAGAAGGAAAAATTCCTCCCATCCTACTCCCGTCCGATCTGGCAGCGGGAGAGACTTTCCCATCATGCATGATTCAGGCCACTTGAGATAAAGCTGCCACCCACCCCCTCCCCACCCGGCAGCATCACCAAGGGGTTTATTTATGCCACAGAGCACTTTTCGGCGTGCAACAAGTGCCTCTCCGATATCACGAGCTCAGCTGCAGATGCACAGACACACACAGATAGATGCAGGGGTGCAGGTGGACATGCGATAACGGACACACACAGACACACACCAGCTCAAGGTCACTGCCTCATTTTCTTAATTGCGCTTCGTTCCGTGATGCTCGTATTTATCGATTTTTAACTGACAAAAGGTGTACAGCATCCAGGATATTTTATTTTTATCATGTACAGCGAGTTTATGAAATTGGAGTAAAAAAAAAAAAGTCCTTTCTTTTAGAAAACTGGATTTGATTTAAAGTTTATACAGGATTGATGTTTGCTGTGACGTTTGAAGGTCCGTCACGCACACAGTGCATAACTTGCTACATTTACTGTAAATATGCGTATAATGAATATATTTTTAAATGGCAAAAAATGTCAAATTCTTATTTACCTTTCTTTTGTCTGTATTTAATTTTGCAATTCTGTATATAATATGTATCCATACTCAACGTCATAACAGTCGGAGAGCAGTAGGTGGCGCAGCCATTAAGGAGCCGGACTTGTGAACAGCAGAAGGGCTGAGATGTTGCACTCTGTGGTGCTCAGATATCCGTGTTATGCGAGTGCAAATATAAAAATGTATGTAAATCGGGAGCCTGAAGTCAGTCTGTTCCACACGCCACACAGGCCCGTCATGTGGCTGCTAGGTGGCCCTCGATTGGCCCTGTGGTCCTATCTGAGGGAGATGTGTATATATGAATATGCACTGTTTATGGTTTTCTGCAAAGGTTTTGAAGAAGTGTTGGTTTGATCAGGCCAGGTGCAGCTGGTTGGACGACGTACCTGTTCATCATCTGAATTGGTTTTGAGGTGCGGGGTCGTGACCCTAGTTAGCCCCGCCCCCTGGCCCTTGCCCGGCGAATCATGGACTCCCTCTCAGAGCAGCTGCCCGACTAGTGACACAAATCAGTGCAGACAGGTAGACATGAGGACGGACTCCCCTTTTGCTCTCCACCACATGGCCCACTCTTAGTGGTTCGGAGATGGGGTGTCATTTTAGGTATAGCTCAGAGAAATACTCCTTTTCCATACTCCTGACTTTCAGGTGGGTGGCGTAGCGCTTACACAACGTGCATTATGGGATGTGGGTGCAGGCGAGGGTAATGCGAGGCTCGTAATGGATTTAAAAGTCCGACTCTTTGTCCTGAACAGAGAGGCAGCAGCAGCGTTTTCTGCCTGGTTCGCTAAATACCGGAAAGTGTTACCTAATCTAATTGCAGCTTGTACATCGCCTTTTTGAAGTGTTACTTTTGTTCGGTGTCTTTTTATAATTTTTTTTCTAAATAACGCATAACATGTGATGCTCCTTGATAGGAAAGAATCCGGTAAACATATCGGCACTTTGCGATTCCAGTCCCCTCACCCAGGACAGACACGGAGCCACAGTGTGCCCCCCCCCCCCAACACACATAACTTCTCATTCATTACTTGTATGTAAACCAACAAGTTTTGAAGGGATCAGTTACTGTTCGTATCAGCTAATATTTCTGCTTGACACGTGAATATAGCCGTTTATCTGGTTATCCATCATGCCCTTGCAGGTTTAACAGTTTTTACTGTTAGGCAAAGCCCCGTTCTCTTGGGAACGAGAGATTTAGTGTGAGAATCTTATATCCCTATAGAGTAAGACCCGCATTAGCTGGTGGGTGGGTGGGGCTTGAGCGTGGGTGTGGCCAGTCAATTATAATCAGCCAGTCAGCAGCAGGAAATTACTGCAGTAAGCCAATCAGATCCATGTTCTCAGAAAACTATAAGTGATTGTTATTTTTGTGAATTGTGATTATGGTCCAAACTATGCATTCTTGTTTTAAGCTTATGTTGTACTACAGAATCATGGATGTTTAATGTCACAGATCTTTTAAAATCATTATATGAGAAAAAGATGAAGTATTTAGATTTGAGATGATGCCATGATTAAATGTTCTGTGTTTTTTTTTTGGTTAACTGACACTGCTATCTTTATATTTACGTTAGTTTACACAAAATGACAGATGAAGTTAATGCTTTATGTCAGTGAGAGGTGCTCAAGTTTCCTCCCTGCTGGACCAACTTTAATCTTTTTAACAAGAATTTTAGATACTTCGCTTCTATTCTGTACCTCTCCATTGATAGAGAGCATTGAAGAAAGAAGTTTCTTAACCCATGTATGCAGAGTAATTCTAGCTTTGCTATCTGCCTGTAAATTTGTTGGAGTACGGCTGTTCCTACATGTGGTATACGTACACATTCCCCACGCGTGTACCAGGATACCTCAGCATCTTTGATCGTGTTCGCTCCTTTTGGACCAATTGGCACTCCGCGAAGAAGAATGCCACTCCCCCGAGAGTGATGCGAAAACTCGCCCGGGCGATTCCACACAGAGGCTTTAGGACATTCTGGATCTTCGGAAGTGCCTGACAGATTTCTCAGAACGGAGACTGTCACACTCACGGACGCACACACACTCCCAGAAATGGTGTAAAATGTGTGCTGGGATCCCCATTCCTGTCATTGCTGTATGCAGCTATATGTGTACATAAATGATGTTATAGAAAATGTGGCTTACAGAGTCTGTCTCATTATCGTCGTGTGTTATTTGACTGTTTTTTTTTTTTTTTCTGGAGGGGGTGGGGGTGGTGGTGTTGGGTTCGACTGAAATTCCCAACCCAGTTCCTTTATCTATGACAAGTCCACGATTAAAATTATGTCGACGTTGCAGACTCATGCACACTGGGTGCATCCCAGGTGATGGCAGAGATGGGGGCCAGTTACCCTCCCCCCCGAGACTCGCCCTGAGATCGGATCAATTGTTTCTGTAGACATTTCCTGAGCTCTGTGCAAAAAGCCATGTAATTATCGCTCTGAAGATGAGGGGAACTCGCCGGCTCCCCCAGGACAACCCCCCCTCACTGATGCCCCCTCCCTCCATCCCACTGGGGCAGGTTACAGATTTGTATTCTGCCTGAAACATGCTTACAGCTGAATCTTTCACTCTGTCCCTGGTTCATCCATCCAGTGAGCAGTGGAGGATGCTTCATGCTGGGCGGACCGACCCTCAGCCTCCCACTCGGCACCTGGGCAATAGAGGCACCTCATCAGTGTAAAACCCAACCCTCTAACAGCAGGATCCCGTATCCAAAGAGCACCCCCACCTCGTTCACCTTCCTCCCAGTCCACCCTGTTTAAAACCCCTCAGCTGAACTTTTGAACTTCACGAGGGTCAACCTGCTCACAAAACTCACCTTCCTGAATCGTTTTTGTTGCATTTCATCCTTTGCTTCTTTTTCACTATAAGATCATGTTAGAGCTTATTACTCAAAAACGCATGGTGGTAGTTCAGTATATCCACGGTGAAGTTCAGTCCGTTACCCTTTTTGTCAAATTCTTGCCGCAGATCCTTTTGCTTTCTGGTTTGCACCTCCCAGTCCGGCACAGATGCTGGTCACACCCCCCCCCCAGCTCCTGCCAGGGTGTGGCTCTCCTCATGTGATTTGCAGTCCCGTCTTGGACAATGTGCTTGTAGCTTTTACAATGTTCCTCTCACTACTTCTCTTGGTTATCCTCTAATTTCTCGTTTGGGCCCAGTCCCAGTCTGGGGAGGGGGGGGAGCATCTGGTCTCGAGACATCAGAAGTGGGCCCTTACGGTGCCCAATCAGAACGTGCCACACATGGTTATCTTGCCAGGCAATGACATCTAGGTGGGTGACGTGGGGGGGGGCGGCATCATGTAACCACAGAAACCTGAAGCGTTTACAATGCCTTAGCCTGAAGTTGATGTGTTTATGGGATGTTTTTGTCCCATGGAGACTCTGGGAAACAGCCACAGTGCTGTTTCATTCTCACCTTTTAGTTCATGCCTGGCCTGAGCTTGCAGACTGCGGAGTGGCAGGGATCGCAGCCCATCCTGGTGGGCCCACTGCGCAGGCAAACTGCCTGGGAATGCAGCTCACTGGGTGTGAGGGGAATCGGGGGCTGCAGTGGGGTCGTGTGGGGATGACAATTTCACTCCAGAGAATGTTATTCCAAAATTCAGATCAATCCACCCCTAAACCTGATTATGTTTCTGTGCACATGTCACGAACAATGGGAAGAAGGGATAATGCACTGACTGTCAGGAACACAGTGTCTCACAAAAACGCACTGGCTACATACAGAAACACAGTGTCCCACAAAAACACACCGGCTGCATACAGAAACTCAGTGTCTCACAAAAACGCACCGGCTGCATTACAGAAACACGGTGTCTCACAAAAACGCACTGGCTGCATTACAGAAACACGGTGTCTCACAGAAACACACCGGCTGCATTACAGAAACACGGTGTCTCACAGAAACGCACCGGCTGCATTACAGAAACACGGTGTCTCACAGAAACGCACCGGCTGCATTACAGAAACTCGGTGTCTCACAGAAACGCACCGGCTGCATTACAGAAACACGGTGTCTCACAGAAACGCACCGGCTGCATTACAGAAACACGGTGTCTCACAGAAACGCACCGGCTGCATTACAGAAACACGGTGTCTCACAGAAACGCACCGGCTGCATTACAGAAACACGGTGTCTCACAAAAACGCACCGGCTGCATACAGAAACACGGTGTCTCACAAAAACGCACCGGCTGCATTACAGAAACACTGTGTCTCACAGAAACGCACCGGCTGCTTTACAGAAACACGGTGTCTCACAAAAACACACCGGCTGCATACAGAAACACGGTGTCTCACAAAAACGCACTGGCTGCATTACAGAAACACGGTGTCTCACAACAACTCACTGGCTGCACTACAGAAATACGGTGTGTCACAGAAACGCACCGGCTGCATTACAGAAACACGGTGTCTCACAGAAACACACCGGCTGCATTACAGAAACATGGTGTCTCACAGAAACGCACCGGCTGCATTACAGAAACACAGTGTCTCACAGAAACACACCGGCTGCATTACAGAAACACGGTGTCTCACAGAAACACACCGGCTGCATTACAGAAACACGGTGTCTCACAGAAACACACCGGCTGCATTACAGAAACACGGTGTCTCACAGAAACGCACCGGCTGCATTACAGAAACACGGTATCTCACAAAAACGCACTGGCTGCATGCAGAAACACGGTGTCTCACAGAAACACACCGGCTGCATTACAGAAACACGGTGTCTCACAAAAACACACCGGCTGCATTACAGAAACACAGTGTGTCACAGAAACGCACCGGCTGCATTACAGAAACACAGTGTCTCACAGAAACACACCGGCTGCATTACCGAAACACTGTGTCTCACAAAAACACACCGGCTGCATACAGAAACACGGTGTCTCACAAAAACGCACCGGCTGCATTACAGAAACACTGTGTCTCACAAAAACGCACCGGCTGCTTTACAGAAACACACCGGCTGCATTACAGAAACACGGTGTCTCACAGAAACACACCGGCTGCATTACAGAAACACGGTGTCTCACAAAAACACACCGGCTGCATTACAGAAACACAGTGTGTCACAGAAACGCACCGGCTGCATTACAGAAACACAGTGTCTCACAGAAACACACCGGCTGCATTACCGAAACACTGTGTCTCACAGAAACACACCGGCTGCATTACAGAAACACGGTGTCTCACAGAAACACACCGGCTGCATTACAGAAACACGGTGTCTCACAGAAACGCACCGGCTGCATTACAGAAACACGGTGTCTCACAAAAACGCACTGGCTGCATGCAGAAACACAGTGTGTCACAGAAACGCACCGGCTGCATTACAGAAACACGGTGTCTCACAGAAACGCACCGGCTGCATTACAGAAACACGGTGTCTCACAGAAACGCACCGGCTGCATTACAGAAACACGGTGTCTCACAGAAACGCACCGGCTGCATTACAGAAACACGGTGTCTCACAGAAACGCACCGGCTGCATTACAGAAACACGGTGTCTCACAGAAACGCACCGGCTGCATTACAGAAACACGGTGTCTCACAGAAACGCACCGGCTGCATTACAGAAACACGGTGTCTCACAGAAACGCACTGGCTGCATTACAGAAACACGGTGTCTCACAGAAACACACCGGCTGCATTACAGAAACACGGTGTCTCACAGAAACACACCAGCTGCATTACAGAAACACGGTGTCTCACAGAAACAGACCGGCTGCATTACAGAAACACGGTGTCTCACAGAAACGCACCGGCTGCATTACAGAAACACGGTGTCTCACAAAAACGCACTGGCTGCATGCAGAAACACGGTGTCTCACAGAAACACACCGGCTGCATTACAGAAACACGGTGTCTCACAAAAACACACCGGCTGCATTACAGAAACACGGTGTGTCACAGAAACGCACCGGCTGCATTACAGAAACACTGTGTCTCACAAAAACACACCGGCTGCATACAGAAACACGGTGTCTCACAAAAACGCACCGGCTGCATTACAGAAACACGGTGTCTCACAAAAACACACCGGCTGCATTACAGAAACACGGTGTCTCACAGAAACACACCGGCTGCATTACAGAAACACTGTGTCTCACAAAAACACACCGGCTGCATACAGAAACACGGTGTCTCACAAAAACGCACCGGCTGCATTACAGAAACACTGTGTCTCACAAAAACGCACCGGCTGCTTTACAGAAACACGGTGTCTCACAGAAACACACCGGCTGCATTACAGAAACACGGTGTCTCACAGAAACACACCGGCTGCATTACAGAAACACTGTGTCTCACAAAAACGCACTGGCTGCATACAGAAACACGGTGTCTCACAGAAACACACCGGCTGCATTACAGAAACACGGTGTCTCACAAAAACACACCGGCTGCATTACAGAAACACAGTGTGTCACAGAAACGCACCGGCTGCATTACAGAAACACGGTGTCTCACAGAAACGCACCGGCTGCATTACAGAAACACGGTGTCTCACAAAAACGCACTGGCTGCATGCAGAAACACGGTGTCTCACAGAAACACACCGGCTGCATTACAGAAACACGGTGTCTCACAAAAACACACCGGCTGCATTACAGAAACACAGTGTCTCACAGAAACGCACCGGCTGCATTACAGAAACACGGTGTCTCACAGAAACGCACCGGGTGAATTACAGAAACACGGTGTCTCACAGAAACACACCGGCTGCATTACAGAAACACGGTGTCTCACAGAAACACACCGGCTGCATTACAGAAACACGGTGTCTCACAGAAACACACCGGCTGCATTACAGAAACACGGTGTCTCACAGAAACACACCGGCTGCATTACAGAAACACGGTGTCTCACAGAAACGCACCGGCTGCATTACAGAAACACGGTGTCTCACAAAAACGCACTGGCTGCATGCAGAAACACGGTGTCTCACAGAAACACACCGGCTGCATTACAGAAACACGGTGTCTCACAAAAACACACCGGCTGCATTACAGAAACACAGTGTCTCACAGAAACGCACCGGCTGCATTACAGAAACACGGTGTCTCACAGAAACGCACCGGCTGAATTACAGAAACACGGTGTCTCACAGAAACACACCGGCTGCATTACAGAAACACGGTGTCTCACAGAAACACACCGGCTGCATTACAGAAACACGGTGTCTCACAGAAACACACCGGCTGCATTACAGAAACACGGTGTCTCACAGAAACACACCGGCTGCATTACAGAAACACGGTGTCTCACAGAAACGCACCGGCTGCATTACAGAAACACGGTGTCTCACAAAAACGCACTGGCTGCATGCAGAAACACGGTGTCTCACAGAAACACACCGGCTGCATTACAGAAACACGGTGTCTCACAAAAACGCAGTGGCTGCATGCAGAAACACAGTGTGTCACAGAAACGCACCGGCTGCATTACAGAAACACGGTGTCTCACAGAAACACACCGGCTGCATTACAGAAACACGGTGTCTCACAAAAACACACCGGCTGCATACAGAAACACGGTGTCTCACAAAAACGCACCGGCTGCATTACAGAAACACTGTGTCTCACAAAAACGCACCGGCTGCTTTACAGAAACACGGTGTCTCACAGAAACACACCGGCTGCATTACAGAAACACGGTGTCTCACAGAAACACACCGGCTGCATTACAGAAACACGGTGTCTCACAGAAACGCACCGGCTGCATTACAGAAACACGGTGTCTCACAGAAACGCACCGGCTGCATTACAGAAACACGGTGTCTCACAGAAACGCACCGGCTGCATTACAGAAACACGGTGTCTCACAGAAACGCACCGGCTGCATTACAGAAACACGGTGTCTCACAGAAACGCACCGGCTGAATTACAGAAACACGGTGTCTCACAGAAACACACCGGCTGCATTACAGAAACACGGTGTCTCACAGAAACACACCGGCTGCATTACAGAAACACGGTGTCTCACAGAAACACACCGGCTGCATTACAGAAACACGGTGTCTCACAGAAACACACCGGCTGCATTACAGAAACACGGTGTCTCACAGAAACGCACCGGCTGCATTACAGAAACACGGTGTCTCACAAAAACGCACTGGCTGCATGCAGAAACACGGTGTCTCACAGAAACACACCGGCTGCATTACAGAAACACGGTGTCTCACAAAAACGCAGTGGCTGCATGCAGAAACACAGTGTGTCACAGAAACGCACCGGCTGCATTACAGAAACACGGTGTCTCACAGAAACACACCGGCTGCATTACAGAAACACGGTGTCTCACAAAAACACACCGGCTGCATACAGAAACACGGTGTCTCACAAAAACGCACCGGCTGCATTACAGAAACACTGTGTCTCACAAAAACGCACCGGCTGCTTTACAGAAACACGGTGTCTCACAGAAACACACCGGCTGCATTACAGAAACACGGTGTCTCACAGAAACACACCGGCTGCATTACAGAAACACGGTGTCTCACAGAAACGCACCGGCTGCATTACAGAAACACGGTGTCTCACAGAAACGCACCGGCTGCATTACAGAAACACGGTGTCTCACAGAAACGCACCGGCTGCATTACAGAAACACGGTGTCTCACAGAAACGCACCGGCTGCATTACAGAAACACGGTGTCTCACAGAAACGCACCGGCTGCATTACAGAAACACGGTGTCTCACAGAAACGCACCGGCTGCATTACAGAAACACGGTGTCTCACAAAAACGCACCGGCTGCATACAGAAACACGGTGTCTCACAAAAACGCACCGGCTGCATTACAGAAACACTGTGTCTCACAGAAACGCACCGGCTGCTTTACAGAAACACGGTGTCTCACAAAAACACACCGGCTGCATACAGAAACACGGTGTCTCACAAAAACGCACTGGCTGCATTACAGAAACACGGTGTCTCACAACAACTCACTGGCTGCACTACAGAGACTCACAGAGTATCACAAACATCTTCCAGTTCCTGATCTTCTGGTCCCTGGCAGAGAAGTGTCACTTTCCTCCTGATTTGTCTGTTGTTGCCACGTTCCACTTGAGGACGGGGCTGTTCGTTAGCGAGGCAGGTGAATTAAACTCAGCACACGCTCATCTTGGGGGGCTTGTGCCATTTAAGGACATCTGTACTGTGATGCCCCTTCTCCAACTCACCCTCTGCTTAGTCACACCTTCTCGCCTCTTTTCTGGGGTCTCAGTAAGGAGTCACTGACGCATCATTAAGAGGACAGAATTTCCGACAACCTCGATGGACAGTAAATCTACTTCCACATCCCTGTACCAGGACAGGCATGGATTAAACATGGTAAATATGATGAGTGCTATTTACACCTGGTCACATGACCAGTCTGTGAGATGCAGCTGCAGCAGCTGAGGAAGATAAGGTAGACGAGTAAGAGCCCTCTCTGAGCTAGCTGGGATAGCCCTTCTGCCCCCACCTCTCCTGGGAGACTCAGGTGGGCTTTGGGGGACCACAGCCATGGCAACAGATATCTTAGGGTGGACTCGGGGGAGGGGAGAGCGAGACACGTGGGAAGAGCATGCTGGATAGGATGCACTGGAGAAACAGCCGTGAGTGGTGTGTGTGAGTGGGGAAGTGGCATAAGCGCTCTGAGTACCTCAGCATTCTGGGAAATCCCAAGGCATGGTAATGCAGAACACCGCGAAGGAGAACATAGCGAGGAAATGTAAGGGGAGGTCCCAGCGTGGCCTACATAGTCAGGTTGGCGGCGGCGGCAGTCGTGAATGACACTGAATACAGCCAGTGACACAGTGTCTGTGTCTTTGTCTGTGTCTTTGTCTGTGTGAAATGATAAAATACAGTGTAAAGCATGAAATTCGGTTGAAATCCTGGTTAGTCAAAACACCCCACACTGCCCCCCAACTGATATCTAAACCGCCGATCTTGTAAGCAGGGCATCTCTGAATGTCGGGGCTTTTTGCCGAGCGTGCCGCAGAGCCTGTGATGGTCCCGACAGATGTACCTGTCATTCTGAAACAGAGCGGGGTTATGAAAGCTGGGGGGGGGGGGATGGGCGAGCATGACGGGTGACACGGGAAGGCCACAGCCTGAGGGCTCTGCTGGGATTATGGCCTGAATAAAACAAAGCTATGCACTTCTATTCTCTCTGGAATTTCTATAACCTATTAAGTTCTGCTGCTACACTACACTACACTATACATCTATAGATCTATGTCCCACCACTGTGAGGCACATTAAACTGGATTAACTGAAGGGTTCATTGTGCTCCACTGCCATTCGTCCTCCAGACTGACTAAGAGTGTGAAACCGCTGAAAATCTCTGATTTACTGGGCTTCTCACCTGCAATCGGGGTGTAAAGTGGGACACGAGATGCGCTTCCTCTGACGCACGCTGCTCGCATGCAGCTCGGTAAAAGCCGCACTTCAACTTCCTGTGTGATGCCACCCTGTTCAGCCACACTAGCTCTCTCAGCTTTTTCTCACGCAAAAAGTGGACACGCAGGAAGTGGACATGCAGGAACTGGACATACAGGAAGGGAGCCTTCAGTGGGTTTACACACAGGAAGCTGCCACTGCAGCCTGTAGACATGAAGGAACTGAGCATTCAGGTATCGTACAGACAGAAAGTGGGTATACAGGAAGTGGACATACAGGAAGTCAACACATGGCAAGTGGCACTGCAGAACATGGACCGCAGAAAGTGAACATTGATGAAGTGGACACTCAGGAAGTGAGCGTTCAGGAAGTTGACACACAGGAAGTGGGCATTGCAGAACGTGGACATGCAGGAACTGAACAGTCAGGAAGTGGACATGAAGGATGTGGGCATACAGGAAGCAGCCGTGCTCCGCCCAACAGGGCCGTACCGAGTGTGCTGTGGGTTTGCCTGCGCTCCCTCTCTCCTTCCCTCCCTTCTTCCCACCCACAGAGCCACATCTGCCTTTCATTTTGGCAACTTGCGGTGGCCTGTGGAGTTTTCGCTGCCTCAGCCAGGGTTAGCTGAGGACATTTAGGCAGCAGCACAGCTCTCTCCTTCCCGGGACGCTCTCTCTCTCTTGGTGTGGGGGGGTAGGTGGCGTGCCAATGCTCCGGCTGTGTCCTGCAGGCACCCCTGCATGTTTGGCCTTTCCTCTGTAGTCACCAGCACACTGAATCATTCCGGTTGCCCTGCAGATGGTTTTAATGCGAAACCGTTTTACGGTGCAAGCCCGTTACTACAGTTTAACAGTCTGCTGGAGAGGCGCCGTACATGCGTCCCCGATCTGGGGGGGGGGGGGGGTGGTGGAATGGTATGCTGGCAGCCTCCCAGTCATGAGTCCAACCTCCCTTCTCCACCCCCCTAGAGATGGATTACCTGGGAATGGGAATAGAAAAGCAGCAGGAATCAGCGCGCTGTGACCTTGTGTGACCGTGTGTGATCGGTGAGGCTTTTTTAATGCGTTAGTAATGCTGAAAGGGCAGAGCATGCTCACAAGCGGGGGAGGGGGGGAGGTGGTGGTGTTTCGAAATGGCGGGAAGGGAGAAGCGGGGAGGAGGTGGGAAGGACAACCGGACAGAAGGCGCCGGAAGGGGAAGCACGCGAGCGGCGGCCGGTGGTGGGAAATCGCACGCGCTTGTCGCTCTGAAATCCCCCCACCCCCTGTCACGAGCACCCAGCGTTTGTCTTTGGTGCCTCTGATAGCAGTTTGCTGGCTGGTATTTTAAGGATATGTATTGACATCCCCCCCACTCCCTCGTGCCAGCCTCCTCCCAGCCTTTCTTTGTGGTTTTCTTGGGGGGGGGGGGGGTGTACAGATCATGCTGTTTATTTAACGTCTCTTTGAGGAACAGGAATGTTCCGGATGTCTCGTGGCAGCTACAGGCAGGGTCAGGTTTTCGCTTTTTGTGTAAGTTCTGCCTGCATTTTTTTCAAGGTCGACAAAAACTTAAAGAGGCACCAGCGTGCTCAGTGCTTCACAGTCAGTGCTTTACAGTCAGTGCTTTACAATCAATACTGCACAGTCAGTGCTTTACAATCAATGCTGCACAGTCAGTGCTTCACAGTCAGTGCTTTACAATCAATGCTGCACAGTCAGTGCTTCACAGTCAGTGCTTTACAATCAATGCTGCACAGTCAGTGCTTCACAGTCAGTGCTTTACAATCAATGCTGCACAGTCAGTGCTTCACAATCAGTGCTTTACAATCAATGCTGCACAGTCAGTGCTTCACAATCAGTGCTTTACAATCAATGCTGCACAGTCGGTGCTTCACAGTCAGTGCTTCACATTTAATGCTCTACAGTCAGTGCTTCACAATCAGTGCTTCACAATTAATGCTTTTTGGTTAACTGCTTTATGGTCAGTGCTTCACAGTTAGTGCTTCATAGTTAATGCTTCACAATCAGTGCTTCATAGTTAATGCTTCACAGTCAGTGTTTCACAGTTAATGTTTTACGGTCAGAACCTCACGGGCAGTGGGCTTGCTTCTCCCATATTGGAGTGTGGCAGCTCCACCAAACACCAAACACCTCCTCATAAAAGCATCCCCTGTTGTCTGTGCACTGATTCCTCTGTCACCCCAAACACACAGCTTAAGTCTCAAAAACCACGCCAGCCACAGGAAGTATTAACCCCCCCCCCCCCCCCCCCCCCCAATCTAAACAGACATCTCATACCACTTGATAAGGCAGCTTTGGGGGTTTAAGACCCAGGTTAAAATAAAAAAAAAAACATCTAAAGCGAAGGTTCACGTTTTAACACATGTAAATTGGAATCACTACACAGGATGACCAAATGCACCAAGCTAAAAGAGATGTATTTTAGTTTCCTAGGTAACCAGAAGGAACTCCCCAAAGCTGCGAGCAGATTGGCACAGCGGCCAGGCTGAGGTCCGTAGTAAAGGCAGTGATCTTGCATACGAGCAATGTTGTGTTAATAGCATGATGCTAACTGCACAGCGGTCACGTTCAGCTCGAAATCCTTCCCACATAAACACTTCTCCCCATCTTACGTCTCCCTTACGTCCGACTCGAGCAACTGTGCGGCTTGTTTAGTTCAGAAGAGATATTGTCTCTCATCACGGGCGCTGGTTTATATTCACATAGCGTCCGATCGCCGTCCCACGCCGTGCTTGTACATGTTTGTAAAGCTCGGGGGGGTAGGGGTTCGGGGGGGGGGGGAGCGCATTGGGGAGAATTCGCCAGAGTGGCGTCGCACTGTTTCATAATTGGCCATCTCGTTGAGTGATGACACAGCGCTTCCTGAAGAGGTTCCCTTGAGCACGAGATTGCTGGGTTTTGGGGGAGGAAGCGGAAAAGCGTGAGGCCTCCGGGCCTTCACCCCGG
The DNA here is from genome assembly GCF_023856365.1 of Brienomyrus brachyistius. Taxonomy (NCBI): domain Eukaryota; kingdom Metazoa; phylum Chordata; class Actinopteri; order Osteoglossiformes; family Mormyridae; genus Brienomyrus; species Brienomyrus brachyistius. The sequence continues at coordinate 507,040 of NW_026042333.1, forward strand.
AGCTGTCATGGGCCCCCGACCACAACACGGAACTGGGAACTGAAGAAATATGCGCAAATCGCTTCCCAAAATAAACCGGGAAGCTGCCCCGTGGCCATTTTCCTCTGAAAATGCTGATCGATCCTCCAGCATTTTTAACGCTTGGATATATAGGTGGATGAAGATGAGGATGAGCATGAAGATGGAGGGCCCAGGCGGAACGCTGTAGCTGAGCTAATATTTAATTAAGCCTGAATTAAAGCCGACTGACTTGCTATCCTGGGTGTCTGAATTGCATTGTCCGTCCTCAGGCTCTGGGCCATCATATCACTCTCGCTTTTACTGACATTAGTTGCCATAAACAAACCTTCCATAAGGATGATTCAGGACCAGTGTTTACGCTGCGGCTCTCATGAGTCATTCCTGACCAATGAAACGTGGCTGCTGACAGCGGTGGGTGGTCACATGATCCCCCAGCCAAAAGCGGGCGTGTGAGGGCCTGGCGTGATCTATGGCGGTCCTGCCCAAACACGCCAGGATCTCCTTCTTTGTTTATGGTGACTTCCAGGCTTTGAGGGCTGAGCTCCCTGTCTGCTGCCTAATCCATACCTGCGGGTGTGCGGGTCTTGCTTTAAGCCAAAGCCTTGAATAGGAGGATGGAGAAGTTTTTTCAAAGTAAGAGTCTTCTCCCATGGCAGTAGATAAGCGTTCTCTTTTTAAGTTAATATGGCAGCTGCCGTGTCCAAACAACCTTCCGGTGCGCTGTCTGTGGGCATCTGTGGGGAAGGCAATTAAATAAGCTTTGGACGCTAGGGGGCACCATGCGGGCTCAGTGGGAAGCTTTTGTAGCCTCACGCCTCCAGCGTTGTGGGTTTAACTCCAACATGCGGTATGTTTAACTTGCTGTCTTTAAATGGCCCACAGTCTGTGTGCGTGCGTCTGTGCACTGTGATAGTCTGACATTCTCTTCCTTCAGAGGCTTGGAGCATTGCTTGGGGGGGGAGTTGGGGGCTGTTGTTCGATCGTCAGGTCAATGGTCTTGTGTGGTTACGAATGCTGAAGGGAATCTTAAGTTAAGATCCTCAGCTGACGCGCTCTTAAAGAGGAGGGAATAATTGACACATGAGTTTTGTCCCCGTTCTTGTCCTCGTCTTTGTGCCTGAACTTGTTCTCATACTCGTTCCTGTCGTCCTTCTGGTGCTCGTCCCCGTTCTCAGTCTCATCCCCATTCCTGTCTTCATTCTCGTGTTTGTCCCTGTCCTTGTCCTCTTTCTGGCCCTCGTCCTCATCCCTATCCTCATCCCCATCTCTATCCACTTCCTGGTCCTCGTCTCCATCCTCATCCTATTGCTTGTCCCTGTCTTCGACCTCTTTCTGGTCTCCATCCTCGTTCCCATCTCCATCCTCATCCCCGTCTCCATCCTCATCTCTGTCCTCATTCTCATCCTCATCTCCATACTCCTCCTGGTCCTCATCCCCAACCTCACCCTAGTGCTTGTCCCTGTCCTTTTCCTCTTTCTGGTCCCCATCTTCATCTCCCCATCTCTATCCTTATCGCTGTCCTCACCCCAGTCCTTGCATCCCCATTCTCCTCTCTCTCTTTCTGCTCTCCGTGAGATTCCCTTCCACCCTCTTTCACCCATAAACTGCCGTCCTTTCATAATAAGAAACACACCAAAGGCAGAGCGGATGAAGAGCTGTTTCTGTCTTTAATTAATCGGGGTGACCTCACCTATTTCAGCCTTAATTATTGCCGTTTATTCCTCCAGATTCGATAGCAGGGGGGCCGAGGTAACACCTTCAGTGTCCTGGAATGATCCCAACATTCCAGCGGAATGCCTAATGCCTAATGGGGAGGGAGTGCCTTGAATGGCCAGGAATCACACGGACAAACACAGAGAACGAGCCCCACGGTCAGATCTTTGCAGTTGTTTAGGTCTTCATACTTTAATTTGGGGACAATAATAAATCTCTCTATGCTTTTGACTTGGACAAAGTCTGACCAATCAAATCCATCGAGATATCCTAAATCAGCTAATCCAAAGAGGGGTTGTCTTTAAAGGTGGACTCGCCATTCAGACACCAGCAGCCAGTCAAATGGTCTGTAATCCATCTGTCACTGGTTTGAGCGCCAGTCTTTCTTTTGATTGGTTGGTCGAGACATCTGCCTTTTTTGGCAGCAAAAGGACTCAGCCTAGAGGAAGGAGACGCAATTGAGTGTATGAAAGCTAAAGTGGGAGCAGCCCTGAGACAGCTGGCTGACACTGATGATGCTGCCGTGACGATGGGCCCCGGTTTAGGCTAAAGTCTGTGGCTTAGCGAGAGATGGCTCACAGGGTAACCGTGGTGACACAAACAGCAGAAGGGGGTGTTGGACATTGTGACATGATACGGTAGCCTTGTAACGTCTCTTGTTTGCTCAGAACCCTTGGCTGCAACTTCCCAGCAGTAAAGTGGGTCACTTTTCCTCCTCATCATCACGGTGGGTGGGGTGTGCGTTACGGTTGACCTATCTGTGCTTCGAAATGGTTTTCGGCCATTCTATTCTCATTTTGGAATACTTAGACCCAAAGGTATGATCTCAGATCATATGAAAAAAGTCTGCAGGTGAGTTTTCCCAGAATGCACTGCCGAGGGCTGCTATGGTTTCCCAAAAGGGGGGCGGGGCCCATGGAGTGATAGCTGGTCACCGTCGCTTCAAGATCACAGGCTAATAAAGAGATTAGCAGATGCTGCCTGTTTCACAGTCAGTTAATCTTGCTTAAATTGAGCACCCGAGTGTAGAGGGAAGCCATTTAGTGGGGGCAAGGGGGGGAGGGGGGGGGGGCTGGAGCTTTTGGCTGTAAACTCGTTAATTAGCTCTCGTTTCCAGGGATGTAATATCAGGTTTTCAGGAACTGGGTGTCTCTGCTGTGCTGTGGCGTTGTGATGTTTGGAAGAACGTGTGCAGGGGTCCTTGTGAAACCCCCCCAAAATGGATTGGCACCAGCACGGGGGGCACCAGGAAAGGCAGCAAAGGACATGGGTTCGGGCATCGTGGTCTGCGGCGTGGAAAAGAGCAGAACCCAGTGTCATACGGTCAGGTACAGCGGTGGGTGAGAGTGTCACATGACCTGTCTCCTCCACCCATCCCTCTGGACCCCCTGTCTTTGGTTCCAGGCTCACAGCTGGGACGGGGGGGGGTCCAGTCCATCATTTTCAAATGTCTCTTATCCGTCTGTTAACAGGGCCTAACATCACTCTGGTGCCTTTAACTGCTTGTCTGAGCTCCCTCCCTGGGGAGTAATGAGCAGCGCCGACCTCAGGCCGGACGTACATGCCTTCGCACATGGCGGGGCAAATTAGGAGATCTTCAGTAGGCTGCCTGGCTAATTCTCTGTGCCTGTGCCCCCACCGGACTCATGCATTATGGCATGCTGCCCTCACCCCACCCCCCCGTTCACAGCCCCCCCCGCGCCATGCTGAGACGCTGTGGCCCATTAGGCGCAGTGGGCCACTAAGCAGTGAGTGGCACCGGTGCTCACGCCCCAGGTGTGTGGGGTGGGATGGAGGGTGATGTTAATGCAGTTTGCAGGATGGGGCGAATGTGAGACGCCGGTTCCTGGATGCTGATGTGGGTGTTGCGGAGAGGCGAGGGCCCCTCCTTTGCGGGCAAGAGCGGGATGGGGGGTGTATTACAGTGACAGAGGAAAGCAGAACACAAGCAAAAGGGCAGCAACACCGATGACATCGTCACACCTGCTATTCCCTGGCTCTGCTGCTGTGGTGACCACAGGACAACTGGGAAGCATTCGCAAGTTAACCAGTTAGGATTAGGCCACCCTGGGCTGATGATCCCCCCCCCCCTGAAGCCAGCAGCTCAATTGCTGGGGTAAGCTGCTCATCTCGCATCATCAAATGAGGCTGCGTTCAGTTTGCGAGGAGACGTTTCTCCCATCGCAGGGTCACGTGAGTTCATTCAGGGTCCTGGCTGGGGCGTAAAACTTAAAGCTGGGATATGGCGATGAGCGATACGCGCTGTGAGTCATCTGGAGAGAGCGCGGTGTATTGTTTTTGCCATCATTATTTTAGTGGACAGTATTAGGAAACTTCATGACATTTAGAGGAACATGTAAGCCCTCGTGTTTTCGAACGTACGTGCGATGAAGTCACCTGAGCAGGTGCCAAAACAAACTCCGTTACTACGCCATATTCTGTAAGCCCCCCCACACCCCCCGCCCTGCGTGCCCCCGCCCTGGACAGCTAAAATAACACGGTGGAACTGAATCCGCACGAGGAATGTGTGTTTGGTTGCCATGGCGACCTGGCATCGGCAAAAGGAAGTCGATGTAAGTCGGTTACAAAGGCAAGGAGCAAAACAATCGGGCGGAATCCCCTGACAGGAAGTGACACGCTTACATGTCCCGTTGCGTGTTAATGGGCTGTAGGTGGGGAGAGGGATCCGATTGGTGTTATCTCTGGAAGCCGCTGGCTGATATTTCCCTCACGTGTTCGTCTGGGACGCCTGTTGTGATCATGTCAGAGGTGTTTAGCAATTTACGTTCCTGGATAGAGACGTAAGCCGCGTTCTTATTGTTCTCTGCCAATATTTTTTCCTGCAAAACTAAGAAAACCAGGCAGCTTAATCCTCTCTTCGGACACATTCCGCTGGTGATTTTAACGGCCTTCAGGTGTGTCTCCAATGAGATCAGCCCCTGCTTTATGGATCTTCTGCTTGACATATTTGGTCTTTCCTGATCACGGTGAACTTGACCTTTCCGTGACTCTGCCGCGGTGGGCGTGTGAATGTGCAGGCGGGCCGGTGACACAGTCCAAGCAGAATCTCAGCTGGGAGCCGTGCCGTTGTACCCGAAAAGCAGCCAGGATGTGTAAAACCGCGACTCTGGAGACCCAGAAAGACAGCAGTCAGACGTTTTGAGGTCAGGCGTGAAGTTTAACTTCACATCTTCGGATGTCTGCATCTCTGGGGTGTTTTTACCTCGTTTAAGTTCCCTGATAGACTCTCGGATGCGGGTTGTTGGTAGAATGTAAATAAATGAATGTGAGACTGAGAGGTGAGATGGACAGGGGAGGGGGTCTGGGGGTGGATGAGGGCTGGGGGCGCGTTGCTGCTAGTTAAGCAGTGAGGCTAATGAAGCCACAGTGATTCATGTGAGAAGCACTGGCACAGGGGGGCGGGGGAGTCGGACTCCTTGGGACTTGCTAATGGCGATATTCCCGTGAGCCTCGTCAAAGATTAGCGCATCTAATTGCTGTCAAGTCAGCTCCCACCACCTGCCTCACATGCCCCCTGCCCCCACCTACCTCATAAGCACATCCCTCAGCGCCCCCCCCATCCGGGGGACGGAAGAGCAGCCTCCATGAATGGGCCTGATCCCAGAATTCCAGCCAGGATGATGGTTTAGTCCCCGATGTTTGCAAAAACGAGAGTAGCGTTCCGCGGTAATCCCAGCCACGGTGTCCTCACACACAGGCTACGTACTGACAGGGCTCCAGATGTGACTAAATAAACATCGCTGAAAGGCGGCAGGAAATATAACAGCCATAAAGCCTTTTTATATGTGATTAATCTCCAGTTGTGCTGTGAAGGCAGGTGAGGACTCACGCATGGTGGGGTTGCCTTGGGTGACAGCATGTTTATGAGTGGCATGTGAGCTAAGCAACCCCCCCCCCCCGCCACCTACCCCGTGTTTCACACACGTGCTAAACCCGGCGACTCACTCCAAGGTGCTCTGTTGGTGCTCCTGGGGGTTCTGTCAGCGGACAGGCATGCCGAAGTGGTTGTGTGAAGGGCCGCTTTGAAAGCTGATCTCTTGGGCCTAAGACTCTGAGGATTTCCACAGGTCCCCCGGGCCACTAGGGGGCGATCTGTTTTTTTTTTTTTGCACACATGTCGTTCTCCTTTCTGGAGGTGAGGGGACGGTACCTCTGTTCCCCACGACCTTCTCAGCCGGGCATGAACGTACTGGGACCGCTTATCCCTGGGGTACTCATTTGCTTTTTGGGATGGTGGGATTGGACTGGTATCATTTTAAGGGGGAAATGGAGTGTCTGTCTGAGATTCAAAAAAGAAAGGAAATTCTCCTGACTGGGCCAGAAGTCAGGATGAGAGCGGGTCTCGTCACCCGACCTGAGCGAGTCACATACCCACACGTGTAGCACGTGTGTTCCGTGTGAGGACACTCCACACGTGTGCCAACCATGTGCTTTGTACGAGACAGCAGGGATCGACGACAAATTGCGAAGTGATCATTATCTGGCCGAAAAATACAGCCCTAACCCTGTTTCCGGTGCAGTGGAGAGGCGGCCTCGCACTGTGGCAGTGAGTAATGACTGAAGCCGGCCGTTAATGTGCTCGGGGAATCCACAGGTGGAGAAGGCGGCGAAATCAGAGCGACACATCAGGATGACACGTCTCTCTGCGGCGCCCCCTTCCTGCTCCAGAGAGCGGCCGCATCGACGCCTGGGTTGCTATGGAGACAGAGCGCACAAACACACCTATGACAGTGGAGCGGAAGAGGAGCGGAGAAGCCCTGAAGCTGCAACCATCCTCCTCCAGCCCCCCCTACGCCCCCCCCCCCCATTTAAGCTTCAGACTCTCGGGGACGCACGCGGAGAGCCCTGGAAGAACAATTATTATTCATACTGCAGCTCACAGGGATGATTGCCACAATTATCAAGCGAGCCTTAATGACTGTGAATTACTGTGATTACCGCGCAGAGTGTATTAACAGCAATGAAGTCGTTAGCGTAATCCCCCGCCCGCAACGCCACCCCCCCCCCTAAAGGCCGCTAATCACATGTGATGTTGAGCGGACAGAGTTGCGCCGTTCCATGCGGAGTGGATGCAGGCGGGGGCGGTGAAGATTGTATGCAGTGCTGTGTGTCAGTACTGTGTCGGTACTGTGTCAGTACTGTGATGCTTCAGAGTGGCCTGTGCAACGGAGCGGAGAGGATGCTGAGAAAAAGACGCTTCCTCCACCTATCGCCGTGGGTGTCAGTCTGTGCGGAAGTTACAGATTGTGTAACGCACCCACAGGGGGCGCTAACGAGCACACTAAATGGGGATTCGGGACCAGTGGAATAATTATCCTGTTTTATACCTCCTGTGGTGTCTGGAAACCAACAGGCCTTGCGGCAATGGGGGGTGGAGCTCTGACAGGCCCGGGCAAGCCTGATGTCAACCCAGGGGGCAGAAAGCGCCCCCTTGAGGCCTCGAGAGGAAGGTTCTGGGCAGCTGTGTGCAGGACGTGTTGTTCTCAGCGTGGGGAACCCGGTCAGCCGCACACCCCCCTGGGACAGATACTCATTCTGCCTCTCAGAGCCTCGCATCACGACGAGGTCTAAAAAAAACATGGCGTTTCAATAAGTAAGTGGGCCACGAGCGTGATAGAGAGGAATCGAATTAGAATCGACCGTCGGGTGCTTGGGCCAAATGAATGGCCATAATTGGGAGGATTTCTGGGAGTAACTGGCAGGAAGGGAGAGACAAGAGATGATAAAGGATGGGTGACGTTAAAAGCTCCCTGCAACAAAGGTCATTTTCTCTCTGCCTTTTAATAAAGCCTGAAGGAAGAGGGGGGAAAAGCCCTTAATTAGCAAACCATTATTAGCACGAGTGCTGTGCTTTTATACCCCCGAAACTCGGGAGGTTGTAATGAAAGGGGTTCGGAAGATGAGTCAGAAACGGCAGCCCTGCATCAGCGAGGACGGGATCAGCAGCCCGGGCTGACAGTTCGAGTGAGCAGAACATCGGGGGAATCAGCGGATATGTCTCAGGTCAAACCGCACCATGCGTCATGTGTCTAGGGGGAAATTTTAAGAGTAGCATCAACGACGGTGATTAAGGCCCCCACCAAGTGTGTAAAGGTATTTGAGTTTAAATTTATGCTGTTTAAATGTGACACTTGAGTGTACATACATGATAAGACCCGCGCTGACTCCCAAAGCTCCGTGGCAATTAGCGGGATTAATGGTAAAACCGTATCGTTTTTTAAATCCAGCAAGGCCACTTATTCTGCAAAGTCAATAAGATGTGCACTGTGAAAGGAAACGTATTTATAATGCTGGTTAATCGAACAGTAGCATCTGAAATATCAAAACGTAGTTTTGTTTATTTTATGTTAAATACCAACAGAAAATATGAATGTATATTTTTATATACAAGAATCAAAGGTGAAGTTTTTCTAATTTGCAGACACACTTTATGGAGTTTTCTGCATAGTGACCTCGGCAGAATAGTGTTTAATTAACAAACTACGTAGAACCGTACCTTTAATTATGCAGTTTTGTATAGGCTATGGTTCATAAACGGGACTTATTTTAGGCAGTGAATCCTAATCATTATTCGCAGGGCCATCCACAAAAAAAAAATCGATGAAGATAAAAAGCTTCTATAAGCCTCGCTAGGTAATTTTTTCCAGACTTGATCCGGTGCCTTTAATTAATAACATCTTTACAATCATGCTGAACAAAACGGGCATCAAAGACACAGACTTCACACTTCAACGTTTTAAATAGGTGGTGTTGGGATAAAATCAAACCAGAAGGTGGCACTGTGGTTAAAAACCCAGGCTCGTAGCTGGTACCAGGGGCGCTGATGCTGTACCGTTGAATGAAATGCACAGTGCATCCCGCCGATCCACCTGCTCGTCCGGTTGTGGATCCTCGGCCCGTTTCCAGGGCGACGGGCAAACAGAATTAAAGCGGTACCGGGAACTGTGAGCGCGATCGGGGCCGCTGGATGCGCAGGCACGGCGGATCCTCTACGTCTGAAAAGCCTTTTCCAGGAAGAGTAGATGCGAAAAACAAAAAACACACAGAGCTAAAATAAACGTTTAAAAAACAACCGGCGGTGTGTAAAGCGCTGATGCGGGGAGCGCCCGGAATATCAAGTCACTCATTTAGTGTTTAACGTTCACGTTATTCATGTTATTTACGCCTTATATTGAGTATAAATGAGAGCCCTTTACTGTGTCAGAGATCTGATAGCTACCATAACCTCCTCAGAAAGGATGTAAAACTGTATGAGACCATACAATTAATTATGCAGGTTTATATGTGGTTCATAAACGGGTATTTTTTAGACATTGAATCCTTACATCATTATTTCAGTCATCCAGAAAAAAACTAGCTAGATTTCTTGTTTTTTTTCCCAGACTTGCTCCAGTGCCTGTAAACGGAGCTGCCTACAACAAATATTAAGGTGGAGGGGCTGATGTCATGTGACACTCGGCTGCAGGTTAACGTTCCACTTACCGGGATTTAAAGAACATGAGCATGCAGTCTCCCACAGGTTTCCCTGATGGATCAGCGTCCCTGGGCGGCCTTCTTCCATGTTTATAACATCTAAGAGTACGGCTTTAAGTATTTTAGTGAGAGGACCACATTTTTTCCATTACAAAAATCATTGCTCGCATCTACCTTCATATTTATCTTTGCTCGATTTTTTACGAGTCCCGTGTACGTCAGCAATGTGCCTTTAATTTAAGCAGGACGGGCAGCACTTTTAAACGTACCGTAATTTTAATACATTATTTGTTTTTATTAGACCAGGAGATGTATTTGCCCTTTATTAGAGATGTAGCGGCATATTCGGGATGTTGTTGCCTTTTATTTCAAATGGGTCGTGTACGGAAGGTGTTTTTGGCGACGCTGGACTCCGTGATGGTGACGTAGCAATAGCGGTTCAATTCATTATTCCCAGGGAATAAAATAATTTCAGTTTTCTAAAGATTTTTCAGATCCTTAATTCTTTCCCCTCAGTTGGTAACACTGCTGTTCCGACAGGTGGCCAAATCAGCAACGGCTAAATCGCCCATCCCAAGTGGCAGAGCGCCGAATCGCCGCAATTTTGTTTATTCTCGGCGAAAGGCTGTTTTGAGTGCAACTCGTGACAGCGTCCTCGCTTTTCTAATTTCAGTTTTGTTAGTCAGAAAAGCCCAGGGCAGAATATCAGATTATAACGCAATTAGCTAATGGTTTGTCGTGGGAGAGGAACACAATTTCTTTAATTATTATTTTAACAATGCTTTCATCATCTAGGCATTAAGAGTAATGGACATAGCAGGGACAATTAATTCTATCTATTACATCATTCCATTTGGTTTTACAAGCACTTAGATACAGAACGACTTGTATAACATGCAGTTTTGTGACCCATTTATGTAACATTTCACAAAGACGGTTCAAGTTTAATACTTTACAGTGGTCCCTCCCTCCAACTTCGGGGCTTAATTAACCTACAGCTTTTGAAACGTTACAGTGGTCTGCGTAGCTACCTGCTGTACTCAGATGTACGGGATGCTGTCCCAGGTATGGAGGTCGATCCCGCCCTCTTTCCCCCCTGCAGTCAAATGCTGTGTAAGAAGGTTTAACTGTCGATAGGAGGAAAGGGTGACGATGTAACGAATTTCAGGTGGCCCCACATACTTGAAGAAGCCTGGCTTTTTAGACTGAGGAGTGACTATCAGTGTGTTTCCCTCCCTCTCGACGGTGGAACAAAGCCAGTTTAATTAACTGTCACAGGCCTTCGGTCCTGGCTAATGACAGGCGTGTCATCGGTGTGAGTGGGGAACACCCCCTGTCTATACAGGCCACTATACAGAGCTCAGTGAGAGGAGCGTCATTCCGGAACCTTGTCACGTGGTGCTTGTGCGAAACGCCGTTGCCGATTACGTGCCGTAATCCTCCCAAGAGCTGCAGGAGTGTGTAGGTGACAGGGAATCACGGTGAGAGTGACTTGCGGAGCAGGACGCGTCTCCCGACTGATCAGAGGAGCCATGAATGACCCCCCAGAAAGAGCCGCTGTGCTGTTATAGGTAACCCTAGAACAGCCTGGGGGGGGGGGGGGGCTTTTGTCGTTTCTGAAAATTCATTAAAATTAGTATAAATCACCAAACATTGCACCTCATGTCAGTGTTTCCCAAGCCAGTCTTCAGGGACCAGCAGACAGGACGTCATGGCGGGCAGTTGGGAGAACCCTGAGGACTGGGCTAAAGTCCTGTAAAGTTACCTTATCTGTGTTAACCCAGATGCTAATTTTTGGTTTACAGGCTGGTTATGGAAAACTCATTAATATTCATAAGAAAATCTCTACCTGATTGGTCAATGGGCGTGTAAGCTGATAAATATTCCGATTGCCAGACATGTCCTCTTTTTCGTCTCACCAAATATGGTAACCCTGCATCTATTGCACTAGAGTCATTACCAGCGGATATTTAGGACTTACCAATTGGGTATTGTTGGATTCTGTAGAGTTTCTGGAATAAACCTGCATTTAAAATTTCTTTCAGTGATATTCCGTTTGCGAGATATAGGCATTTTGTCAGAGAAGGCCTGTTTCACAACTAGTCCTTTCTGATGCTTTGCCCTCAGTGAAGCCACTTGGGAACAACAAACATGGCGCTCTTTCCCCAGAACTAGGAAGGAGGGTCTCAGCTCTTTAATAGTCTATAGCTCTGTCAATCAGAACCCAGAAAATACACGTTCACTTAAATTTAGCCCAGATTACCGTAAATACATTATCGACTGGTCATGTCTTGTGTTTTCACGTAGTCAGTCAGAAGCACGCCAGATAGACTGTTGCAGGCAAGCTTACAACAGACAGAAACGAATTTGTTTGATTTTAGGGTTTAGAAACGCATTGAACTTTATTCAGTTTACCCGCGAAAAAAATGTTAGCGGAAGCTAATTGGTCTGCTTGCGGTTTTCAGAGTTAGTGGAAACGCTAATCCGCTAACAAAAAAGATAGCTTCACTAATTAGTGGTTGGCGGATTAGCAGAACCTGCCCTCCATTGCTACTGACCAGTCTGTATGTAGAAGGTAAAGTGTAACTGCAACATGCGAAAACAAGAATATAATTGTTCTACTTTATGTTTTTTTATTTTCTGTTAGGAGCCAGGAGACACAGTGATGCTGGATGAGGCCTTTACAGATGATGCATGGATGGATGGACATCTGAGAGGTACTGCAATTGTGCTGTTTTTAGTCTTATGGGCAAAACTGGCAGAAGATTGGCACACGAATGACAGGAAGTGAGGTAGAACGCATGGGGATGGTGCGTGACGCTACTGCAGTGCTGTGAAATAGTCAAAACACATCTTACCAAAGAAGGGATTCTCTCGTCTCTGTGGTGGTTGAAAGGCTTTTATTTTCCACTGATAAGGGTTTTATCTGAAAACGGCCTGTCATTTTTCACATCACAAAAGCGGATTGACTTAGTAATTAGGCGACATTTGGAGCGTTTTGCCGCCGGATCCGAGTCGCGGCCGCGCCGTGTTGCGACACCCTGGCGAATTACGTCACGCGTCGCCACTGAGGCACGGCAACGGCGTGTTCCTCTGCAGATTAACCGGCACGGGGAGCTGGGTGAGCGATAAGCCAGTGGCGTTGCTCTGGCAACTAAAATAAACAGTGAGATCGAATGACAAAAGAGTAGAGGGAACGGGTAAATTATTATGGGCTGGGGGGGGGGTGGGGGGGGGGGGGGGGGGGTTTCAGCAACGTCTCATGTGAAAATTTTCTCTGCTGGCTGCTTGTGGGAACTATGGATGAATTCCCCGTTTAGCACGTGTACCTAGTGAATTCAGATTAGGCCATAGAACTTGGCCTTGAATGGAGCCATTGTAGTAGATTCCATTTTTAGCAAACATGACCTTTAGCGACCATCTGTGGTGTCCTGCACGTTGCATATTGCTTCGCATGCATGACGGCCTCAGTGCCAGCGCTGACAGGCAGTTTGTGGCCAGTGCAAAGCAGACAGAACGGAGCAGCTACCTGTTGGCTTGAGGGCTTCTGCTGGAATAGGCCCAGTCTGGGGCGTCTATCACGCTTGCCTGAATAACTGGTTCTGCAAGGAGTGGATTGGTTTGTTCATCTGAGGCTTTTCCATGAGTTGCTCTAACTGCCAATAAAACACCCTAGACTTTCCCTTAAAGCTTCTGGAACTGGGCCAAACCACAATGGGTTCTGGCGACCAATAATTACATATTTAGAACCTAGTAAATTTAGACATCTTAATTACCATTAATGGGTGACTCTACCCCTCAAGAACGGTGATTGAGGGATATAGTATAAGACTGCAGGTGGTGGCTCAGTCCAGTAGGGGGCAATGTAGCGACCCAAGTTCTTGAAGTGAGTTTCAGTGAATGACTTAACATTTGGTCGAAGGTGGGTGGGATTAGTATGCACTGTACAACCACTGCCTAGTTCCTTCCAGCAGACTGACCAATGGAAAGCCGGTTCAGTTGCTCAGTGACAAATGGCACATAATGATCCAGAACAGCATGGATTTCACAGCCACATTTCAGGTCCTGTCGTCGCTGACGCCCGTTGTGTTTGATGGCGTCCTCCAAACCTCAAATGAGTCCTTGGAGGGGGGGGTTGAGGTTACAATTTCCCCCCAGTTACAGCTGTAATAAATTCCCCTCATGGGGCCTACAAAAACAAAGAACTTTTGAACTGGAAACATGCAGTTTGATTCATGCTGGAATTAAAATATATTTTAAGCTCTCTCCATCTGGTGGATGTGTGTCAGGGAGCTAGGAACCAGCACTGGCTTCCTCACTGCCACACACCAACGTGGCCCATCCTCCTCTTCCTCGACGATGCAGCCCATCCTCCTCTTCCTCACCGACATGCACCGACGCACTCCGTCCTCATGTCCTGTGTTTTTGTCCTTCTCCTCCCAGTCCTCGCTCGTCATTTGAGGTCCGATCCAGCGAGTCATCCTGTCAAGCATACTTAAGTGTCAAAAGCTGTGTAATTCGCATAGGGCGTGGTGCTTCCAGTTTTCTCACCGATAATCTCCTATCTCACACCCCCCCCTTCCCCCCACTAGCCCCGCCCCCCCCCCCCCCCCCCCCCCAACCTTCCCATGGTGCTCACAGGCTAGACCGGTTCCCTCTGGTTTTCACTTAAGCGAGCAGAATTGTCTGGCCCTTGGTTTGGCTTCCCTGCTGGTCTGGGGGCGGGGGGGGGGGGGGGGCGTGGGGGTGGTGGGGGGGGGGTGGGGGGGCAGGGGTGGTAGTGCAGGCGAGATTAATAATGTCACACGGTCTCATGCCAGCCACTCCCTGTTTAGTTTTGGTGAGTCACTGCATTCTGGGTGCAGACTCTCGCTGTCATGCGTAACTGTCGACAAGCCTCTGACGCTGCTCGGCTTTACTTCAGCCCAACCCCCCCATGCTCCCTATGCTCTTCATCATCATCATCTTCATGCCAAAACACAGCAGAAATGCCTCTCTACAGGGATCAGCGAACCTTTTTCAACCATGTGCAAAATGCTAGAGTTGTCAAACAATGGCCCCCCCCGCAGATGATGTTGATGCCAGCAGTGGCCAGCCCGGTGACGACACGTGTTGACATGTGTTTGATATGTATTTACACGTGTTTACTCATACCTGACATGTAATGGGCCCGCGAGCCTGTGAGCGGCAGGGTGGTAATTTGGTTACTTATGGTTAGGGTTAGGGCTGGGTAGGGGTTAAGGGCGTCATGTTGAGATTAGAGAATTCCCCCTAGAAATGAATGGAGAGTCCTCACAAAGATATAATTACGAACCGGTATGTGTGAGTGTGTGTGTGTGCCACTCACATGGGGCCCCACCGGTTCCCCAGGACAGTTCCCCACCCCCCCACCACTGCCTTCTCCTCTCCAGCATCAGGAACCCCACCTTCACTACTCCTCCTTCCGGCTCTCTGACAGCCGTGTTGAAATCGACGTTCCGTCGTCAACCATGTTTGCCCAGACCCCCCCCCTGCTCAATGTGAGCACAGCCCCAGGACTCACCTCCGTGTCACTTATTACACCCAGTTACTAGCTGGGGGAGGAGGTGGGTCTGCTTTTACCCACAGTGATACTGTCACTAAGCGACACAGTTAAACATTCAGAGGTATTCATGTGACACTCAGCCTGGGGACCCTCGGTGCACTTAAGGAAATTAGAACCAGATGATCAGTGTTGACAAACCACAGTGCGCAACAACGAAACATGCATTTATCCCATGCATGTGACATAGCAGGGGGCAGCTAATTCAGCACCCGGAGAGCAGTGCTTGGAGGGCGGGGGGGGGGGGGGTACCCTGCTCAGGGTACCTCAGTGGTGCCTTGCTGGTCGGGGTCAAGTCTGGGAACAGAGCTGATGTGAAGCAGGCCTAGGTAAAGCAGGCCAGGTCACTAGGGTGAAGTAGGCCGAGGTAAAGCAGGCCAGGTCACTGGGGTGAAGTAGGCCTAGGTAAAGCAGGCCAGGTCACTGGGGTGAAGTAGGCCTAGGTAAAGCAGGCCAGGTCACTGGGGTGAAGTAGGCCTAGGTAAAGCAGGCCAGGTCACTAGGGTGAAGTAGGCCGAGGTAAAGCAGGCCAGGTCACTGGGGTGAAGTAGGCCGAGGTAAAGCAGGCCAGGTCACTGGGGTGAAGTAGGCCTAGGTAAAGCAGGCCAGGTCACTGGGGTGAAGTAGGCCTAGGTAAAGCAGGCCAGGTCACTGGGGTGAAGTAGGCCGAGGTAAAGCAGGCCAGGTCACTGGGGTGAAGTAGGCCTAGGTAAAGCAGGCCAGGTCACTGGGGTGAAGTAGGCCTAGGTAAAGCAGGCCAGGTCACTGGGGTGAAGTAGGCCTAGGTAAAGCAGGCCAGGTCACTGGGGTGAAGTAGGCCTAGGTGAATATGAGCCCGTTTCTCACCACAGGGACGTTTACTTCCTACGGGAGGCATGGACTCCCACATTGTTGGCTTGCGCTGGGTTTATCTTAAAATTCATCATCCTTTGGGACTTTAAATGATTATTCCTTTATAAAGCTTGACGTTATACCAGAATGATTCAGGTACTTTGGTCATATACTTAACCGTGGTGCCGTCTGCTGTACACAACTGAAGTCATGAGGTTTGGTGACCAGCAGCAGGTTACTGCTCTGCTACCCGGGAAACGTCCAAACTGCTCAAATCGCAGGGCTTCTGAAGGACCTAGGAATCTTGATCGAGGTGTAAATCACCTGTAATTATGTGGGATCAGGAGGCTTTGGCATGTCTGGGCTTCCCGCTATTTTTACCGCGGCTGAGATCCACGGGAGTGGCAGACTGCGCAGCCAAGTTGCCGCAAGGTCCGCCAGAAGTGCTGAACGATCCGGAATTCCATCTGTTCGGAATGCCACCGGAGATGCAGGTCCCTGCCGTGAACTTTCCCACGGCATCTCGCTGGGAGGTGACAAGGATTTTCCAGGTGGCCTTCGATGATGTCACCGCCAATCACATTGTGTATTGAGGCCGAAACTCTGACGCCTGATGGTTTTACCCTTGGCGTTGGGGGAGGGGTCCTCACCATGGCCCCTGGGGAAGGGGGAAACCGTGCTGTCTTGTGGGGATCTGCTTATAAAGGAGTTTCGGTCTTGGGGTTGATCGCACTAATAGAAAGTCACGGCAGATGTAATTTTACATGTCATTTAAACATTAAAAATATGAAGGTAAAGCCTTGATGTCTATGGCCCTGGTGACAGCGATTTCCTGAAACGGGGGCTGCTTGCGTTTCTCACCGATGCGTGTGTCTCATATCTGGCTCTGTGGTGACGGGGGACTGTGTGTGTCTCAGTAAATAAGTATAGGCAACGTTGGGGGAATGGGGCGGAGTCTCGGGATGTCATGGTGACAAGCGGCCAATGGGTGACTAGTATGAGTGCAGCCCAAAGCGCAGGGCAGCTGCTGCTGACCAATCACCTGGCGAGAAAGCTGCAGAAGCTGTTTGTGCGTGTGGGTGAAAACTTTAATTTTCATGGAGGCTCGACAGTCACTGGGATAATGGTGCGCATTCATACTTTTCATGAACATTATAACATGCCCCCATCAATGTGCACCATCCTCCTGGGTGATGTGGCTCAGCCGTTTCAGCCAGAAAACCAACTTTTTGGATGGTGGGGTATGAAATTATTCAGCCGGTCCGTTTTAAGTGATGCGGCTCATGTTTCTAGTGGGCCTGGAATGCGGGGTTAGCCCCCCCCCCCACTGTCAAAGAACTCAGTCAGCTGTAAGGGCAATCCTATCAGAAAGGGACCACTCACAGTAGAAAGAGACCCTACTGGCCAAAGAGTGTCACTCCCAGCAGCAAGATTCCGGAAGCCTCTAGTCCAGTGGTTCTCAAACTCGGCCCTCGGGCCCCACTGCCCTGCTGGTTTCCCAGCCATCCCTGCCCCACACACGAGTCCCGGCTGTCTTTCAGCTTCTGACTGACTGAACACACCTGATCCAGGTAATCCAGGTGTGTAAGGCAGGGATAGCTGGAACACAAGCAGGGCAGTGGGGCCTGAGGACCGAGTTTGAGAACCACTGTTCTAGTCCAAGTACTAATGAAGCTCATTTTGACCCAGCTGCCAATGGCTGTCAACCAAATACCTACTTAGCACCGCGTGGTGTAATTAAACGGGAAACGCCGTCACATGACTGTGGTGCGCCATTCCTGTTCGCATGGAGCACCGGCTCCCAGTTTGGCATCTCAGGCTTCAATCCAGTGCGAAAATGCCGTGTCGAGCGAGAATGATCTGTGAATGGGGGTCTGTTGCTGAAGACCTCAGACAATCGCCTCAGAAACCGTCATTCACTTATGGCACAAAGGAGTCTCTCATTGTCCAGCGCAGGGACACGTGATGATGGATTAAAATCGCCGAGGCACTTACCAGTGCCGCTGAAGTTGGACGCTCAAAGGCAGCCTTTTCAGGAGCGGGGCGGACAGCTGCGCATCCGAGCGGAACATGGGGAATGATGTTTCTTGGCGAAAAGAGGTGTATTGTACCTCATAGCAAGTCAGTAAGATCGGGAGTGACGTATCATCAGGATAATAAAGACCTCTCTCCCAGAACAAGCAGGGTACCATCAGCAGTGACACCTCAAGGTCTGACATCAAGCAGTTACTATTTTTTAATAATGAGGATCTTGTCTTGCTGACTGCCCTCGCCCATGACCCTGCTGGTACACAACTGCCCTTTCATTCCATGGGTGGGGGGGGGGGTGCAAAATATCCAAGTGAAGGCCAGACGGGAAGCTACTCGGTGGTGTATGTTCCCCTGAGTTTACCTGACGGTAAAGCCAGGAAAACAGGGTTTATTATCGGCTGTTCTTATTGGACGCTGCGAGAGGGAGGTGGCGGGCGGGGAGGTGGGTGGCGCTGATGATTGCAGGGCGGGGGCCACTGGAGTGCTATTTTTACCCATGTGCCGCCGTGTGTTTGCTATGACCAGGGGGGTGACACGGGGTCTCGTGGCATCAGTCTTGTGATTCCGCTGATCTCGGGGCTGCTATTTAAGTTTATGTGCCCCCCTCCCCGTTAGGCTGTCATGGACCGTGACATCATCTGGGATTCCCATGCAGCCAAGTGAGGCCTTCAGTCAGGCCTCTGCTGTATAATGTGCTGTCAAATCACAGCCTAGCTAATCTCCCATTGGCGTAGAGCAGCTGGAAACTGAAAGCATTTGGCAGTCCCACCAATCAGGATTCAAGAATGCTACCTCAAATTCAGTTTCAAACTTTTAAACCTACAGGCACATGAGCAGCCCTTGGTAGCCCAACAACCTTGCAGTCCTAAGCTGCTTGCCAGTCAGTATACGACCCAACACCAGTGCAGGCGACATTCTGATGAGGAGAGAAATATAACGATCATCTAACCTTAACCTTTAGATAAAGGTCGATTCAGATCTATTTTCTTTCCCTCATAGTTTCTTTCATACAATAATGTAATGCATTTCTATGATTAACAAAATTATTCTGATTGGGTAATAACTTGAATTAAGTAGCTGAATGACTGATTAATAATAATTAAGATCTGTCATTATCTGCTAGAGGTGCACAAATGGACCAATCAAGTGAAGTGGCTGTTTGACATTTTTACGCTTTGGCTCTTTTGCATTTCTATTCAGTTGCCATTAGTTGCCTCCCTGGAACGGAAGCCTCCGGAAAGGACTGACCTCCACGTCCAGACAAACACCTGCGTGCAAATGAGACGGGAACATAAGAACATAAGAAATTTACAAACGAGAGGAGGCCATTCGGCCCGTCAAGCTCGTTTGGGGAGAACTTAGCTAATGGCTCAGAGTTGTTAAAATCTTAAAGGAAATGCATCCCTGTCTGTGTAAAAGACTCAGAGACTTAGCAGCCAGCAAACAAATGATCTCACTGCTGTTCTTAGGGGACCCTTTGTAAGACGATATCTAGCAATATGCATTAATAAATGGATTTCTATGGATAATAATCTATCTAACATTTTCAGTAATTATTTAATAATACTGGTGTCTATCCAGAGTTTATCAATTAACTTAATTCAATTTGGAGAGGAATTCTTTCTGGGTTGCATGTGCACAGAGTTCCAGAGTCACCCAGTTCACTGTGCAAACATTCCCGAGTCACCCGCTTCACTGTGCACAGATCTCCCGAGTCACCTGCTTCACTGTGCAGGTATCTCCCGAGTCACCCGCTTCACTGTGCACAGATCTCCCGAGTCACCTGCTTCACTGTGCAGGTATCTCCCGAGTCACCCGCTTCACTGTGCACAGATCTCCCGAGTCACCTGCTTCACTGTGCACGTATCTCCCAAGTCACCCGCTTCACTGTGCACAGATCTCCCGGGTTACCTGCTGCACTGTGCACAGATCTCCTGAGTCACCCGCTTCACTGTGTACAGATCTCCCGGGTTACCTGCTTCACTGTGGACAGATCTCCCGAGTCACCCGCTTCACTGTGTACGTATCTCCCGGGTTACCTGCTTCACTGTGCACGTATCTCCCGGGTTACCTGCTTCACTGTGCACGTATCTCCCGGGTTACCTGCTTCACTGTGCACAGATCTCCCGGGTCACGCGCTTCACTGTGTACAGATCTCCCGGGTTACCTGCTTCACTGTGCACAGATCTCCTGAGTCACCCGCTTCACTGTGCACAGATCTCCCGAGTCACCCGCTTCACTGTGCATGTATCTCCTGAATCACCCACTTCACTGTGCACAGATCTCCTGAGTCACCCGCTTCACTGTGCACAGATCTCCCGAGTCACCCGCTTCACTGTGCATGTATCTCCTGAATCACCCACTTCACTGTGCACAGATCTCCTGAGTCACCCGCTTCACTGTGTACAGATCTCCCGGGTTACCTGCTTCACTGTGGACAGATCTCCCGAGTCCCCCGCTTCACTGTGTACGTATCTCCCGGGTTACCTGCTTCACTGTGCACGTATCTCCCGGGTTACCTGCTTCACTGTGCACGTATCTCCCGGGTTACCTGCTTCACTGTGTACAGATCTCCCGGGTCACGCGCTTCACTGTGTACAGATCTCCCGGGTTACCTGCTTCACTGTGCACAGAGCTCTCGGTGTCACTCACGTCACCAGTTTCTGTCTTGTCACACCATCACCCAGCAGACACAGGCCTGAATTTTCCACCAAAAAGCCACCAGTACAAACCCAAGGCCGGCTTCCATTGGAGAGTCGCCTATCTGTGGGCATGGAGGGAGTCGGGTGCATACTCCATATTCCCCTTTCTCTACAATCTTCACATAAGAGCAGCTCTGCAACTCCGTGACCCCACTGGCCTTGTCCCGAACAGCCACACTTGTACCCTTTATAGGACTACTTACTGTAAGCTAATGAGCGGCATGTAAACAAGGCGGAATGCTGACACTAATTACCCATATTTTCAGTAACAATTTGTCATAAATAGCCCGCTTCTTTAGTAACACGCAAGCCGGGAAAGACAGGTGATTAGTTTCAGCCTGAGCCTCCTAAGGTCAGGCTGCGTGCTGCTTTCTACGCGGCTGTGAAAGACGCACCATGTGACCACGGGAGGGCATTGACGGCGGGCACGGGAGGGCATTGACGGCGGGCACGGGAGGGCATCCAAACAGGTTTTCTTTGTTCTGTTTCTTTTCTGTTTGCCAAGTGAGGAGGTGTGGTGGCTCCCAGCCCGGACATACGTGGGTGGCTGGGGGGGGGTGGATTCCCACCACGCCCACCCCTCCCCCCCACCTCCCCCACCCGCCCACCCCTCAGTACTCCAACAAAAGCCCTCTGGAAAATATGACTCGTCTCTTTTTTAATTTTTTATTTTGCCAGCTGAGAGATGGCTATTAATAGCAGGTGAATAATATCACATTTACGCAGAGAAAAGCGAGGCTGAGGACGATGCCCGCCGCACATTTCGGCTGCAATTACAACGAGGCGTGACTGTAGTTTGGGTCCGTGACTGTAGTTTGGGTCGCAATGTGAAGGCGCTATTGTGTGAGTGAGCGAGCGGACCCAGCGACCTCTGACTGCCCACAAAGTGCTGCTTAATGGGGGGGGGGGGGGGGGGGGGGGGGGGGGGTCCAGGGACACAGCAAAGTCACATCGAAGCATTTCAAGGTATATAAGCACAGTTTTAAGAGAAGTTAGACGGGAAAAGGGGGGGGCAGCACTGTTCCTGATTAAAGGTAAGAGTATCCTGTCAATGTCTGTGGGGTGGGATTATTGGCGGGGGGGCGGCGGGATTTACTGTCCTCCACGGTCCTGGTCTGTCGGCCTTTTTGGTGACGCAGACATACTCAACAAGGTACCTGTTGTTGTGGTGATAACTCTCTGAATGAACCAGCGTTCAGTTTTTTAACTGTCATGCCCTCTGCTGGTCTGTCTTTAAAAACAGAAGGAGCGGCTGGTGACATTTGGCTAGAGGGGGCAGAGCTTAGGGCACGACTGTTGGACTAGAGAAGCCGGAGTGTTGGACCTGCTCACAGCAGCACGGACGTGACCTGCGGGGGCCGCACCCCCATGCTGTCCCGTGGGGGCCCACGCACAGCTGCACATACATGATGGCTGCTTTCTTTGTGTTTTCTTATGCACTTGAGGCTGGTGGTTACAAGCTGTTAAATTTTACAGTGTGGGGTGTACAGAGGAGGTAGTGAGAAAGGGTGGGTGGAGATGATCTTTTAGGGAGGGGGGTACACAGACTTCATGAGCACTGGGGGTCTCGCCCTCCTGTCTCTTGCTCACTTGTTTCTGCTACACAGTGAGGTAGCCATGGATGATGTAACCTGGATGTTTCCCAGATGATCCAGGTTCTCTGAGGCTGCTGGCTGATTCTGGCAGAGAGAGTAACTGAGTATCTGAGTAACTGAGTATCTGAGTATGGTCCATCAAGGGACAGTCTGCCTGGGACGTCTGCCTGAGTGTGGTCTGTTTTAAAGCAGTCTGCATGAGTACGGTCTACCTCAGTATAGGCTGTGTGAGTATAGCCTGCCTGAGTGTGATCTGTGTGAGTATGGTCTATGTGAGTACGGCCTGTGTGAGTATGGTCTATGTGAGTACGGCCTGTGTGAGTATGGTCTATGTGAGTACGGCCTGTGTGAGTATGGTCTTTGTGAGCATGACCTGAGTACAACCTGCTACAGTACAGTCTATGTGAATATGGTCTATGTGAGTACGGCCTGTCTGAGTATGGTCTATGTGAGTACGGCCTGTTTGAGTATCGTCTTTGTGAGTACGGTCTGTCTGAGTATGGTCTTTGTGAGTACGGCCTGTCTGAGTATGGTCTTTGTGATTATGGCCTGTCTGAGTATGGTCTATGTGCAAACGGTCTGTCTGAGTATGATCTGTGTAAGTATAATTTGTCTGGGTAGGGTCTATGCAAACGGTCTGTCTGAGTATGGTCTATGTAAGTACGGCCTGTCTGAGTATGGTCTTTGTGATTATGGCCTGTCTGAGTATGGTCTATGTGCAAACGGTCTGTCTGAGAATGGTCTGTGTAAGTATAATTTGTCTGGGTAGGGTCTATGCAAACGGTCTGTCTGAGTATGGTCTATGTGAGTACGGCCTGTCTGAGTATGGTCTTTGTGAGTACGGCCTGTCTGAGTATGACCTGTGTGAGTACAGTCTGTCTGTGGAGCAGAATGTCAGTGTGTCAGTCACATGTTGTTAAATGAAACTAAAGGAGGCGTGTCCGGGAGCCTTTCTTCACTCCGCTGGCTCATCAGTAGCAACAGGGCCTACTTCTTGTTGCCACGGCGATGGTGCCTCAATTGCGCAGCACACAGTGACACCTAGAGGTGTAATGTACCAATTCTGTCTGTTTTGTCTCAGTAATTCACGTTATTCGACACTGACTGAATGATAAACTAGCGACTCCCTTTCCCCACACAAGCAGCTGCAGTGGCATCGCCTGACACATGCTCTGTTCCTCACTGCGGGCTCCATGTCCACCCTGCTGTCAGTAACCCCCCCCCCCCACACACACACAAGAACAATATGCTTTTGATCTCACCCCTTTACTTCTGTCTGCGTCTTATCTGCCTGGTTAAGTTACACTTCACTTCAAGCTGGGGAGTTCAGTGAGTGTGTGTATGTGTGTGGATTAGGTTTATATTACATTCTGGGAACCAAATGCCCCCCCCCAAATGTAATAAAAACCTGTTATTTTGACGTTGTGGGGACCATTTTTCCGGTTCCCACAAAAGTCTGTGAATGCAAAAAGTAAAACGCCAAAAAGTCTTGTATTTTGTCTGGTTACTTTTGGTTAAGGTTAGGACTGGGCATGTTGGGATCAGAAATCAACGGACAGTCCTCACAACGATAGGAATACAAACACTTGTGTGTTTGTCTGTGTATGTACATGTATGGATGCTTGCCTAGCATGCTAAACACATGTGATATGCATTCATACGCAGAAAGTGCATAACTGTACAGAAGGGAAAGACATTAGCACATTAATTTAAAATAACAAAAGAGATCCTATCACTGTACCACCCCCCCCAGAGATTTTAGTATGTCTCCCCAGTGCTGGGCTGCTGTCACTCACTGTGATTTTGTTCAAAGCACAGCGTGACCGACACGTACAGACACACCAGGGCCACGTGTCAGACGCCAAACCTGCCGGCTGGGTGAGTCAGACAGTCCCTGAGGCTCAGCCGGAAGCGATTGGTTAATATCATCTCCCAGAATGCCTCAGGGCAGCCATTTTGTTGTTGGCGGGTGGGGGGAGGTCACCACACACATGAAGATGCTTGTTTAGCAGGTTCCTACTCTCTTTCAAGTCCAGCATGAACAGCTGAGGGACAGACAGAGGAGGAGGAGAGAGGGGATGAAGGAGTGGAACAGGATGGAGGGCAGGATGGAGGACTTGGAAGCCACAAGAGTCACGTGATTTGGTCACATGACTCCCATTAAGCATGAAGAGATAGCTTCTTACCCACATGCCCACCCCAATACCATATACGCCTGCATCCGAGGCCTGCGGAGACAGACCTCACACCCCTGAGCATGAGGGTAACCTCTTGCCCCAGCTGACTGCTCTGAGTTCAGTTCCTCTTCTGGATCCTACACAAGCTGGTGTTCAGTCTTTGGGAGGACACTGTTCAGGCCTCCCCTTCTCGGTCTCCATGTGTATCTGTGGCCCGTATGTGTAGCTTTTGTTTCTCTTTTCTCTGCACCCCCCCCCCCCCCCCCCCCGTCACGGGGGCCCGCAGAGGGACAGTGGGTTGATTTCATTACATGGCATGTTTGTGTCTGTGAGCTGGGTCATGGGATTTCCATGGCAACGGCAGTAACACAAAAAGGTTGTGTACACAATGGTGGTGTAGCCAGTGAATGTATAAAGTCGGGAAAATGTGTTCGATGGAGAAATATGGGAATTACATCATTTAAACTGCCAAAATACAGTCTTTTACTGCTTTCACTTGTACAGATATTTAGTTGTACATTATCTGTTAGTTCTTCGTGGCTGGTATCCTTGTTTTGATGCGGATATATGTGTTCAGTTTGCCGTAAATCACTATCCTCACCCTTCCGGTAACCTCACAGCTGGACGCTTTTGCTGATGCTGCAGGTCCTTAACCGCTTCGCCACCTGTGACCCGGACAGGGAACATTCCAGAGATCGCTCTTCTCGGGCAGGACGCCGGCGAGCCAGAACGGGGCCCGCCCACCTCATCGCCAACGGTGAGTTAAGCAGATTCCCCACAGATACCGGGGCCGTCGTCCTGGAGACAGCCAGGGGACAAGATCTCAGGAGGGAGAGATGGATCAGCATGTTTTCAAGTGCGCGATGACTGGAACGCATCCAGATCAGGGGAAACTTCTCCTCCTGTGCATACTGGCTGGAAAATAGCGGTGACATTGTGTTTAGCATGGTCCCTACATAACCGAACCCGCAACTCCAGATATGGATATGGAATTATGGAACTCAGGGCTTATTGAGATTATCTCACCCCCCCCCAGCAGCTGCTGATGCTCTCCTTTAAGGAAGCTATGGAAACGTACCACTTAATGTCACAGACATCGATATGGTTTAGGAACCTGATCGTGTGAAGGATCTCACTTCATGTTAACACAGTCAGCGTGGCTGCCTCGTGGGAGTTTAACGTACACAAACATGTTCTGAGGGCAGAGCGAAAAATGATTGGTTCAGAGGGAGAACCAATCAGATCGAAGAGGAGGTGGGTCCAAGCAATAGAGGAGGTGGGACCAAAACATCTGATTGGTTGGTCTCAGCTCATTTTGTTGCCTGGATCCACCTCTTCTATAATCTGATTGGCTACCTCTCTGGACCACTCATTTTTTTTTTCCTGCCCTCAGAACGTTTTTATGTTATTTTATGTTATGTCTTACTATGAACCCGTGTTAGTGGCTACGGGGCTGTCTGAATGGGTCTGGTTTCTCTTTCATGTCCTGTTCAGAGCCCTTCTGTTCACTGTCGGTCACATGTGACCGAGCATCCAATTGGGGATCAGAGAGGCGTGTTCTTTTGGTTGGTTGCGGTCTTGATTGTTCTTAAATGCGTCGGGCTTTGAAGTGTCGCATGGAAACAGATGTGACGCCGCCACGTGATGCTGTGTTTTGGCAGGAGCAGGTTGACGGACCGATCTGCACGGCCCCGAACCGCATCTGGACTCGGCGGGTCTATCCTGACAGTTCCCCCTCTGCTGACACCTGCGACTTTCATACTCAGCCACGGCCACTCTGTACCCGCCCCCCCCCCCCATTCGTGATTTATTTATTGCCTGACCTCCGATTGACCTTTTAACACCTTGATGATGGGGGGGGGGGGGCGTGCTTTGCCTGCCCGTCCGTCAGCTGCGGGACGTTTGCTTCTCTGGTGCTGCTTCAGTCCTCTGTGCATATCGGACCCCCGCCATGATCCGATTAACGCTGAGGAGAGGCCGGGCTGGGTCCCCACATCGATCCACTGGACGTGCTCCCCAGTTACCCACCCTTCTCGTGCCGGCGTCGCCATGGCTACCTCATGGCCGCTCCTCGCGTTTTCACGTGCATCCTGATGTTGTTTCACAGTGCATCTTTCGCCCCGTGTGAGCGTGTCAGACACCGGGGACGCTTACATGAGCATCTTATGCAAACATCGGCTGGGGGTTATGAAACGCAGTAGCGGGGAGGGGGGGGAGGGCGGGGTGTCACCACATTGACAGTGCTTCACATGTAAAGACGTTGCTGGTGATGTGTGGGCCGGTACAATGCGGTACGGCACCCCAGGGATGAAGGAGGGGGGGGGGCTTGGATGACCTCCCTCAGAGCGCTGGCACCGTGTGGCGAACACACCTCCAGCCAATCGATCCAGAATGTTCTCCCCTCTGCGTGTCCTCCCAACTAAAGCAGCGCAAGTAACCCTCGGAATGAAGGAAATTTTTATCTCCAAAAAAAAAATACATTTTTCTGATATTTTCACGATATTGAGAATGTAGCCTTCAGTTGTAAATCATTATCCTCCTTGTTTACACCCAGACAACACTTTGGATGCGTATCCAGTCCTTATAAAAACAGGACGGAATCTAGGGTTACAGTCAACAGCCTGATTTACTGTAAATTTCCCATGTTTTTTGGCTCCCGGACGCTCTCCTCTACGTTGGGTGTGAGCAGAGGGCTGAGCAAACAGCACCGAGGCAGAATACAGGAGAAAACGCGTCTGAATTGATGGCTTGTCTTCGCAGTAGTGCTACACATTTGTGTGTCCTTGCTGCAGGTATAAGTATACACTCAGTAGTGCAGCCAATCGGTCTCGCCATACATGGGTCAGCTGGTACAGTCACATGATCTCATTGGCTAATATTTAGCATCAGTGTATATACAATGTCCCTGGACCTGTCTTGCTTTAATGCAATATAAGCAAACACATATTTGTGGGTTAACACAACTCTGTATAAGCCTTTAAACCAGGGTCTTGTTACAGTAAAGTGAC
Source organism: Brienomyrus brachyistius (assembly GCF_023856365.1). Classification (NCBI taxonomy): domain Eukaryota; kingdom Metazoa; phylum Chordata; class Actinopteri; order Osteoglossiformes; family Mormyridae; genus Brienomyrus; species Brienomyrus brachyistius. The sequence continues at coordinate 534,193 of NW_026042333.1, forward strand.
ACAGGAGAACAGAATAGTGCTGCTACAGGGACAACAATGATCATAATGATCATCGCTTTTATTATTGTTTTTGACAGTTACACAGGAACAAAATTACAGAGTAGGGTCTCCTTGCAAAAGACGTCATTAGTCATGTGGGTAAGTTTGTCGTAAAGTACAGGTACCCAACGTAACAAAAAAGGCTGGCGCTGGCAGACTGATTTACTCTTGTCTGTATGTAGGTCTGCCAGCGAGGGGGGTCATCGGTGAGCAGAGAATGAGCCTCTAAAGGCTTGCCCCCCCCCCCCCCCAATGCTATCAGGGTATTCCTGGAAAGGCCGGGGGTAGGGTGGTGAGGGGGGGTGGCGGAGATGTCTGGGGTTATTTAAAGAGGACCACTTGTTCCAGATGCAGACGCTGCAGCCTTGTCCAGAATTCCCCCCCGCCCCCAAAATCCACATCCTTCTCTGGGTGATAGCTGGGCTACCACTGTCAAGCTTTAAGGGCAGGTAGCAAAAGGATCATCCATTTAAAGGCTGTTTATGGTTTTCAGTGTAATTCTGTCTGATTTCACCATAAAATCGAGAATAAAAAAGTTACGTTCGAATACATAGTATGACCCCTGAGCTGCTCCAGAGACCAGAGATCAGATCCTGGAAGACATAGGGCATCAGCAACAGCGTTCTGGTTCAATCTCTGTGCATGTTTTTCACGATTTTTTGAGCGGTCCTGCTGTTTGGTTGGAGGCTCAAACTGGCACGGTCTTCTGGTCAGGGCTGTTTGGGTTTTGAGGCTCGGATTATGTTTGACAGACTAAACAGGAGCACAGGAGCAGACATGGGAGCTGAGGACTTGCCGCGATAACGGGGGCCGCGGCCTTGGGCTGGCAACTGCCCGTCAGATGCATTCTGGGAAAACGCAGGGAGACGGGAGGAAAGAGGTACCAGGTAGGTGCGCAGGAAGGTCAGAGGTCATAGGATACGTTTGGATCCACTTGGTTTGTGCAAAAATATTTTTGCTTTTCCTTTTGGTGTTAAAGGTCACAATCATCTTTGCGAGTTACTTTGGATGCATTTCGGTCTCAGCGGTGCATCCGCCTCTTTCCCCGAAACTCACAGTGACCAAAGGTGAATGATGGTGGACTAGATATCTGTAAAAGGCCAGGGTGTCTACGGGAATCCGCTCTCTCCCACCACACCCAGCCCACGTCGAGGTTTCGGTTCATGTTCCTGCAGTCCCAGAGTCCTGGAGTCTTCCGGAATGTCATGTGAGACATTAAATCTTGATCTTTTAATGGTTCAGGAATGTGCAAGTGAAAGCTATATAGTTTGGCTTAAATGACTTTGGTCTAGAGGTGAATGTATTTAAGCAGACATGTAATGTGATTTGAATCAAGCTTTTATTAAAGAGTGCTTTGTCACACTTGATAACATAATGGTCACTTTTATGGGCCTGGATGTTTCAGCTTGAACCAATCAGGCACCTTGACTGTCCGCTGGAGCTTCAAACCTGCAACCCTGATCCCCCGCTGATGCTCCGTTCCAGTCGGTATCTTTTGAGCATCTTTGTTACCCAGAAAGGCTCCCAGAATGTTTACAGCAATGCCGGAGAATGGTGACTCAGGGATCCCACCTGGGATCAGGTACAATCCAGCGTAGGTCATGACACGGATGATCGAGTAGGGTCGTCTGAGCACCAAAACCATTTAGACCCCAGAGCCTCTGATGGTTCAAGGTTTGCCGGGGTCAGATGCGGATTCCCCGCGCCTCATTCCAGTCTTGGAGCTTTATGCCTGCCAGAGGGATCCATGTATGTCGGAACACAAATAAAGCAGGAGGAACGGCTGCGGAGTAGCGCCAAACCCAAACATCTTCCCATTTCCCACACTCCTGTGGATGGACACGAATGTTTTCTCAGAGTTCCTGGAAACAGAGCCCTGATAAGGGCGAAGCTCAGGTTTAGTATTTCGCTGCAGGCCAGAAGTGAAAAATAAAAACATTGGCGGTAAATACCAGACATCAGCATGTCACGAGCCCTGTCAGCTTCTGCTCTAGAAACATGTTTGTCATGTTCTTATGAAGGACACTATAAGATTCTGTCTTTTTGTGTATGAAAAGAGCGTCACCATACCTATGGAATTACTCCAGCATTCTCTCTTCTGGACCAGCGTGTTCTATACTGAGCTCACAACTTTCATGCCGCAAATCAATGTCTTAACTATTCATCCGCTGGATCATGTGTCTACGATCGGTCGAAAATATATATATTTTTGTTGAGTTCAGTGATGTCGAAATAGCAGTGCTTTGCGTTTGTTAGCGAAGGCTGCCACCTGGTGGTGAATGCACGCACATCCTGAAACAACGGGGAAACGCACAATTACAGGTTAATTACATTCCACTATAACCTAACGTCTATCACCGATCCCCAAGTAAGCCATACGGTTACATTTAGTGTATTTACTAGTAGTTCTCATGATGTAATGTAATAGCCTTGTTATGATAACGATAAATATCCTAATTTGTAAAAATAGTTTCTTATTAGGTCTAATTACGATACATAAAATAGATCCGTGTGATGGGATGCACTGTCACTATGCAGACACTAGATGGCTCTCTCATTCTTGTTATTAATATGCTTTTTGGACATGTGGCGCAATATAGTAGCGGGGCTAGAGATCATCTTTGCTTTACACGATAGTGGCATTTTTAAATGAACAAAGTCAGTACTGAAGTAGTGTTCCCTGGCCTTCGTGAAGGTAATCCTCCCATTTTAACGGCACCTTTACAACCCTCTGTCCTCCAGTGAGTTTACTCAAATAATATCTTGTTCAATGTGTTTCGCAAGGGGGTTTTTGCCCATTCATTCAGAAGAGCATTTGTGAGGTCAGGCATTGATGTTGGACTTGAAGTCCTGGCTCACAGTTTCCATTCTAGTTCTTCCCAAAGGTTTTTGAAGGGGATGAGGTCAGGGTTCTGTGCGGGCCAGTCAAGTTCATCCAGATAAAACTCACACAACCATGTCTTTATGGACCTGGCTTTGTGCACTGGGGTGCAGTCATGCCGGACAGGAAAGGGGGCCAAACTGATCCCACCATGTTGGGAGCATGAAGATTTCCCTTCACTGGAACTTAGGAGCCTAGCTTAGCCCTGAACAACAACCACACACCATTAACTTCACACACTATGCACCTCAGCACTCAGCGACATGGTCTGTTGTTCCGAAACACTTCCACTTTGCAATAATACCACTTACAGTTGACCATGGAATATCTAAAAGACAAGAAATTTCACAAACTGACTTATTGCAAGGATGGCACCCTATGACAGAACCACGCCTGAATTCACTGAGCTCTTCAGAATGACCCATTCTTTCACAAGTGTTTGTCAACCTGACTGCATAGCTGGGTGCTTGATTTTATACACCTGTGGCAAAGGGTCTGAATGAAACACCTATACAATACTTTTGTCCATATTGTGTATTTATTGTTTGCTTTGCTGTTAATTTCAGTCCATATAGTTTAAAAGTCCCAGTTGGTTTCACATAATGATCTCCAGGGAGTCCAGGTGAGGGTTAGAGCGGTGAAGTGTCGGCTCGGGATCAGTTCGGGATCAGCTCGGGATCAGCTCGGGATCAGCTCGAAAAGAGAGATGGAGAAGAGTTATTGCCCTACACCTAACCTCTGGCAGTACTAAAGTAACTATTTGAGAGTAACACCGCTCTGCGTTTTAGTCTGTAATGTCGCAAAATGTGTATATCGGTCGGGGGTTTCAGATCCTACCGGTTGGCCGTCATTCCGCTCTGATTTCTCATCATGTCGCATGTTACCATCAGATAACGCGACCTAGGCAACTATTTCACTGCTATCCTTCATCAAGCAGATATCCGTCTGACAAAATCGAGAGTCTGACGCCGCAGAAAAGTGGGGTCGCGGATTCCGGCAGGGGGCGCTGTTCGCCGCTTTACAGAGTACGAAAAATACCCTGGGCACAGCGAAGCGAAGCTTGGAGGGCGCGTGCGTGTGCGCGATTAAAAAAAAGCGCAGCTGAAAAGCGCGAGCATTTTAATACATAGAGTTATATTTACGTATCAATATTTGTATACAGAAATACTGATATTTGCATTTATATGTATATTTATACGGAGGGCTGTTAATGGGTCACTGGGATGGCAGAATTTATACATATAAACGTTTTCAGGAGCCTATCACAGTGAGGTCTTGTGGCCAGCTCTCATTGACTGCCCTCTCTGCTGAAATTTGCTTTTCCTTCTGTGTACGTGCACCCCTCCCCCTACCTGAGCCCTCCCCTGTTACCCCCGGATACGGTGTCGGCTCTCACTTCCATGAAGCCCGTCTTTGGGCCTGTCCATCACATCCCCATGGGATACATTATGACAACCTCTCACTCAGAGGGTTGCTGGTGGAGTTCTTGTGTGTAAAGTGTCAATAATTGTTTTGAGGTTAAACGAATCGGGATCACAGCACAGACAAACAGCTCATGACGTGTAATGAGAGCAGACAGATGACTGCGGTCCACCAGCTTTGAGTCATGTTTGGCTCTGACGCGCGTTTTAAATGACTGAACATGGACTGACTTCGGAGTGTCTTTCTAGGGGTCTCCAATGGAGGTGGCAGGCCGGTGTGATTCTCTGATCCTCGCACGGTGCGTCCGCAGCCTGCTGCCAGCCCAGCCTCTCCAGCAGCGCCGGCCACCGGGCCTTTCCCTTACCATGCAGCCCGGGCCTGGCTCTGCAGTCCCACAATCACAACCCGGACCATTTGATCGAAAAGATATTCCCTGGTTGCCATGGATACGTTTATCCCGGAATGCTTACAGAACTCACAGTGAGTGGTTAAGGACCTGCACTTGTCAGCTAGTCCCCCCCCCCCCATTCACTTATTCTGACAAAAACTCCATTAAACACCAAGTATATATGATTAAAAATAAATGTGACTTGCTTGGGATGAAAACAGAGGAACTTGCATGACTGAATTATATAAGTGGATAAATGAAATTAGTGTGACGGGCGACCTGTGTGCTACTAATCTGCCAGGGTGGGCTGAAATGCAGAGCAGGGTATCGTGAGGTGATTTTATTTTTCTTGCTTTATTGTATGGACACATAATTCTGGTGACAGCTCTGTCATTTGTGGAGAAATCGGGTCTCATCACTAGTGGGTGATCAGCCCCCTCAGCCCCAGCCAGTGACGCAGGCTGCCTGTTAAAAGCTCATCGCACAGTTAAAGGCCGCGAATCCGCCGAAGGCTCTGGTGACTCTGCCTGTTTTGAGTATTAACTTCCACACTAACCAGCTTTTGCTGGGAGACGGAGGCGTTTCTGTTTGTACAGAGCAGGGGCTGGTGTGCCGGAGGATCAGAGGGGTCACTGCCGGCGGGGGGGGGGGGGGCTTCACCACCATCAGCCTGCCCGCGGGCGGCTGGATCCGCGGTCAGAGACCCTCCCCCCGGCACATCAGCAGAGTCAATGTGACCGTTACAATTTCTGGGGCCCAAACCTCAAAGCATAATCATGACAAATCATCACCAGGACTGAAGGGGTTAACACTGGCTGGGTGAGTTTGGGTGATTTACTGCACAGTGCTTTTCGGCACCATCCCAGCAACTCACCCCCTCCACCTCCCCTGGCTCTGAACCAGGTGTTACACACAGACCAGTGACGTCCTGCCACTCCAAAGGAGCTTGGATAGGTGCCATCAAACCCACAGTGCCGCTGTGGGCTCAGGGGCGGCCTTTTTCTGTGCATCAGCTTCCTGCGTTATGTCCGCTTTCTGCGTGCATGCGTCCTGCGCATCTGCTTTCTGCACGCTCGCTTTCTGCTTGTCTGCTTGTGCATATTCTTTCCGCATGTCTGCTTCTTGTGCATATGATTTCTGCATGTCTGCTTCTTGTGCATATGATTTCTGCATGTCTGCTTTTTGCATGCAGATTTCCCAGCACCTGATACTGCACCTGCAGCCTGACTGTGACCATGGAGGAACCAGCTGGCCCAGTCCAGGCCCAGCAAGAGAGAGTGTTTGCTCTGTAAAGAAAAGAGTGCAGCTGCGCTCTAAGGCATCATCTAAGGTAATTTAGGGAAATCAAAGAAAGGAACCAGGCCCTGACACCAGAGATTAAGCTCACGCATCAAATGCGGCCACAGCATCGCAGGGAAGGGTGGTGGAGGGGGGCAGCCCTGAGCGGTACCTGGGGGGAGCGGGGTTTGGTTTCTACTCCACTAAGCACCATATTACTGAGCCGATGTGCTCAGGGGGACGGCTGACCTTGACGGAGGGGAGAGGAAATGAGCGGGACTGAGAGACATTGTGGTGTTATGTCACTGTGGGCACGTTTACGGGGGGGTCATTGCAACGCCATCCTTCCCCTTCAGCCCTGGAGAGGACCCCCCCCCCCCCCCCCTCCAGTGTTTTGTGATGGCGACACCTTTGGCGGCTGTGGCCTTATAAGGGACAGATCTGTCCCCATACCCCCCCTCCGCTCAACTCTTTTCCCAGAATTCCTCACTCTGGCTGCGTCCTCGTTGAGATGAGGCCCTGCCACAGTGACAGTCCCCATTTGCCCTGGCTTCCCATACAGTCTCAGGATTCCTTCTTTTGATTTGTAGGTCATATGTCAAAAATAGAAGGGAGCGTGTGATAGACCCCGCAGGCCCGGCACAATTCCGGAAGCTTCTCCCAGTGTTTTAAAGAAACACAACCTTGTGGACAAACTGGTTCTATTACGTTTGTCCTGGGGTGTACTGGTAATAGTTATAGTCAAGTTTATCTCATAGAGCTAACCTTAGAGTTTTACGTCTGCATAAAAAAGGGCGTCATTCCCCCAAAGCTCAGAACTGTTATTTCTCACATAACATCCATTAATCTCAGGGAGAGACAGAGAGACTATGAGAGCCGGTTGGGGGGGGGGGGGGGGGGGAGGGGGCTGTGGGACAGTGAGACTGAGGTTTGTTTTTGACCCATGAGCCAACAACGCTGTCATTTATCACTCAGTCGGATGAGGTAACTCAGCGAGGGGGGGTGGTGATTGTGATGGATGTGGGTCGATCTCACGAGGCTGGAATATTTAATAAGGATGTTTTTATTATTCAAGCTCTCCACCACCCCCCCCAAAGACACAAGCGCATGCACACCACAGCTGGTTGCACGCGAGATGGAAGCTGATTAGCATCGGCAGACACGGCCTGAAGGTCACCTTGGCGGCATGCTGGGGTTCCCCCGGAAACTGTGCTGTGAGATAAGCTGCTGGGCGGATTCAGGACACGCCAGACGGACGCTTAGCATGCCGCTACGCAGACCACCATAAACACACCCCATGTTAGTATGCCAGTCACTGTGTCTTTGTGAGGCTGCTGATTATCTTACTATCAAAAGGAATGTACTGGTGTGCCTCGCAGGGTGAGTCCCAGCCGTTTTTCCCTGCGACGCTCTGGCATCCCTCGCAGGGTGAGTCCCAGCCGTGTTCCCTGCGACGCTCTTGCGTCCCTCGCAGGGTGAGTCCCAGCCGTGTTCCCTGCGACGCTCTGGCGTCCCTCGCAGGGTGAGTCCCAGCCGTTTTCCCTGCGACGCTCTTGCGTTCCTCGCAGGGTGAGTCCCAGCCGTTTTTCCCTGCAACGCTCTGGCGTCCCTCGCAGGGTGAGTCCCAGCCGTTTTCCCTGCGACGCTCTTGCGTTCCTCGCAGGGTGAGTCCCAGCCGTGTTCCCTGCGACGCTCTTGCGTCCCTCGCAGGGTGAGTCCCAGCCGTGTTCCCTGCGACGGTCTTGCGTCCCTAGCAGGGGGACTTACTGTCTGTACATAAGCGAAAATGTATTAGATCTGTGGAAAACCTCAATACTACTGCCCAAAAAGGACTAGTCAATCCAGTAGGCGGGTAAACACCCATTGAGTTAGCTAGCAGTACTTGGTCAAGCCTCTAACCAACATGTCAAAAAGGGTGTCAAACGACGATAGGGAACTTTCCAAAGCCAGGCTCTGCAAGGATCCAGCCTTGGGGAAGCACCGGGGACCGTGGGATTTACAAACCCCTTTCATTAAAACAGACCTGAAAAACATCTGTTTGCAAGCCAACTGTAAAATAATGAGTCACTATTCAAGAAGCTTAAGCGGAAAGAAATTCCATTGTGTGAAGTGATTTGCTCTGTGAGATGCGTTTTTCCTGCATTCACACTTACTGTATATACTTACTATAAAATCCGGATCTTTCTATACAATCACCCTTACTTCTCAAAACCCACGAAAGTTTGATTACCAATGTGGGGCATACCTGCGGCGTTATGAAACGTATTATTAGAATATGTCCTGTTCCAGTCGAGCTGAAACACGGTTATTTGCATTTTATTAAAAGTCCATTTTAAGTAGAATTATGTGCTTATATTAATTTGCGCAAACCTTAACAATGGCCGTATAATCAGTTTGATGTCTTCTTTCAGATTCAACCGGGTTATGCAATAAAATTCCTGACGTGTTTCTCGTATCTCCGCCATCAGAGTAAGGAATCGTTTCCGCCTTTCACTTTCCGTTTTACTCCGGCCCCTCTCACTTCATTGCTCTTTATCTCCAAGGCCCGGCAGGCGCCCTCATGTTCATTTCTCATCCGTCTTATCTCAGATTGCCTCCCGTTCTTGCTACTGTTGTTCGTCTTGGTGCCATTTCTCCCTGGAGAGATCGCTCTGCTGGGAGGTCGGTCTGCAGCGCACCGTGACCGATGCATAGCGACGTGATTTACGGTTCCGGTTATGGGTGCGAATGCTCGAGGTTCATGCGAGGTAAGTCTGAGCCATTAGTGGAGATTAAAGTAAAGCTGGTGGGGGCAAGGTGCAAGTATGTGACCGAGAATGGCATTGTTAACATAATACTGTGTTTTTCCTAAACAATGTAATTTAACGAAATATTTAGTTATCAGTGTCAAAATAAAGTTTTTAATCCGGAGTGACCAACTCACCTTTCTGTTTTAAATGCGTTTTCATTTTTCTTTAAAGTTGCAGTGCACATGCTATATCAGGGTCAGGTTTAACATTAAGTTAAAATAAAGTTTATCATAAATCTACACGCGTCGTAACACGCGCGGCAGCCAGGCGGTGTTCGCTCCCGCGCGTGCCGGCAGGTTGCCCGAGGGCGTGGTTCTGTTGAGGTCCCGCCCACTGGGCGGGGATTCGCTTTGACTGACAGCTCAGTCGCCAATGCGCTTACGCACCGCCGTCCTTTTTAAGATCGGCGTGCGACGAAGCGCCCAGACCTTACAGTATAACCGAGGACTCACACAGATAGTCGGTTGTGCCGGAGGGAGGTCATTCCGGTCTGTGTCCACCCACAGCACGGGGAAGGGGGCGATCTCGTTTGTGACATTGGCTGAAGGGGACCCGGGAACGGAGCTGGGTCGCCAAGGGGTTAGTGACAGGCATCGCTGTCCATGCTCTTTTAAAACTCAAGCAGTTGGACCCGCGGACACCAGTTGTATACCCCTGTCTGGATGATCTCTCCCTTTTCCTAAGTGAGTGTCGTCTTTCCTCACAACTTAACGGGTTTCGCTGAACGGAGACACTGACTCATGTAAGTTACGGCTCTGCAAACTCCGATCCGCAATCTTTACTCTGTAAAATTTCCAATGCGATCGCGCGGATGTGCGCTGCTGTTCAGGAGCGCGCACAAATGTGTTTGGAGACACTGAAAGGAGTTAATTGTCTTTTTAATATTGTGGTGGGTTTGAATTTCTATATTACACGAATTTATTTCACGCCGAACTGGTTCGGGTAAGACGCTCGAGTGTCATTATGCGATGCTTATAAACACTTGATTTTTATGTTTAATACGCTTGCGGCTGCGAAGTCTAAAACTAGTTGATTTACCTTATTACCCACACAAGCACACGGTTAAACGTGCTCTGTTGTATCTGCAAAGTACTATGGGATATTTATGTTTTTCAAATGCCGACAGTTATGGGATATTCGGGATGCTTAACTGGTTAATATATACTCTTGTTCCGTCTGCACAGGGACCAGCTGACAGCGCGAGGACGAGGCGCGCGGCGCTGCTAGCAGCGTGCGTACAGATGTGGATCAAATAAAGGGCTATACGAAGGGAAGAGAAAAGCAGCGAGAGGAGCAGGAGGGCTCGAACCGCGGAGGGGGGGGCATCGGCGAGGCCATGGCGTCCAGCCTGACGTGCGTGGGCGTGGTGTGGGCGCTGCTCTCCTTCCTGAGCGCGGCCGCCTGCTGCGTGGGCTTCTTCATGCCCTACTGGCTCCTTGGCTCGCAGATGGACAAGCCAGTGTCGTTTGGCACGTTCCGCCGCTGCTCATACCCCGTGCGGGATGAGGAGCGGCAGGCCACGGTCATGCTGGAGCAGTGTGGGCGCTACGCCTCATTCCAGGCCATCCCCAGCCTGGAGTGGCGGATCTGCACCGTGGTGACAGGCGTGGGTTGTGGGCTATTACTGCTGGTGGCGCTTACTGCCCTCATGGGCTGCTGCGTCTCCGAGCTCATCTCCCGCGCCGTCGGCCGCGCCGCCGGTGGCATCCAGTTCGTCAGTGGTAAGTTCCAGCAACCCCCCCCCACTTCCAGGCACCCCCTCCCCCGGACTGCACACCCCCCACACCGTCTCTGTAGCCCGTTTCCTCTGCTCCATAAAGGGATCTCTCTCTACGGACAAGTTGAGCATTCCAAAGCCCGGAATTCCATATGCAGAATCCCACATTCCTTCCCCCTAAACTGGCCCGGAGGGGGGGGGGGGGGAGAGAGCGAGCACGTCATCTGCCCTCTGCCCCTGGGTGGGGCTCAGTCCTTTAGGAGCTGGTCGTATTTTTGTCCCAGCTGGCTCGCTGTCCGCACAGGGCCCTTGGTGTTGTCCGAATGCCCCCGCAGCAGGGTCGCACAGGCCGCCTGAAGGGCCGCTGGTGCTCCTGCCCCCCACCCACCCACAGACATACACAAGCTGCTGAAGGCTTTGCTACGACCCACTTGATTGGCTCGCAGATCTCTCATGCAGTAACCCGGTCCCATCCAGGGAAACTTTAGTGGCAGTGTTTTGGGGAATTTCTAGCAATAGCCTGCAGGAGGGTGGGGGCAGCTGCAGTGGTCTCTCAGGCTCAGGTGGCACAGGTGTCTGACAGGAGATGACCCCTCCATAACCTGGGGGGGGGGGCTGGTCAGAGCTGGGGGGTGACCATTCTGCTCTGCTTATATCGGAGTTTATACTCTGTATTGTATTTGTCTCCCTGGGTAAAACCGTAGTAAGCTGTAAGTCTTTAGACTGTCGTTCCACTGACTTGTGTAACGACGACCTCCCTGCCAAGTCTGTGTGGACTGGAGCGTCCGGAATCTTCCGGAATCTTCTGGCAAGTACATGGCCATGTGAGTTTGAGCATTCCTGAGCAGCAAGGAGAGAGTGCTGGAAAGCAGATGGAAGGGGGGGGCAGATTTTCCTCCTAGCAGTACTCCCATTTGCACACCCCAGCAGGGGAGGCTGCCGCGGAGCTGGGGTATTAGTGAGCTGGACAGTGGAGCAGTTCCCGGAGAGGGGTCAGAGGTCCGATCAGCCTGGGGGGTTTATAAGATGTTTCCGGGGGCAGAGTTGGAGCGATAGAGGAGGAGGCTGTGAACTCCTAGATGTTTGAAGGTTGGGGGTGGGGGAGTGTCTGATCCCGATTGTCTGGACCCCATTGTCCCTTGTCCGCAGGGGGGTGTCTGGAGAGGGAATGGCCTTCTGCTCCCCACAGCAATGAAAGCTGCTCCTAATTCTTCCCATTCACATCCTCGGTCTCTCTGCTCCACTGAGCCCTGACTCGGGGGAAGTCATTGTTCCTTAGCGATGTGAATGAAAACGGCCGATCTAAATCGTACTTTATATCGGCTCCGTGAGGTCGCCGTGGTGACGCCTCTGCTTCGGCGTCCAGAGGAAGTCACTCCTGGCGGTGGAATTATGCTGGTGTCTTTGAGATTGTTGGTATGGAAAGGCGGGGAATGGTTTGTGGGTGGAGTTTGGTTTATGGGAGGGGCACTGTTGTGGGCAGGGCATGTCTTGGGGGAGGGGCATGGTTTGGGGGTGGGGTTAGTAGTTTCTCCGTGTTTCTGCTTCTGATCAATCCTTTCAGGGTCAAAGGTCACCCGGCTCTGCTTCTTGCGGGAGGTAGTGCACGGCGCCCAACGGGATGGCCGGCCTCGTGTCGGCTCCCGCCGGAAGTGGACCTGGCTCAGAACCGGCCGTCTGTCCCAGCTGCGAGATTCTCCGCTGCTTGCAGATCGCCTACGGGGCACACGAGGCACAAGGCAACGTGAGAGCCGCAGGGGAACTTTCTGGATGAAGCGCTGAGCCAGGAAATTTACCGTGACATGGAACGTTCTTTGGCAGCCGGACTTTGTCTCTCTGAACGGAGGTGACTCAGTGTGACTCGGGGTGGCAGAGTTTATCTAGATCAAACAGGAAGCAGAGGGGAGAAACCAAAAACAGGCTCAGACACTCAGGTTAGGCAGCTCAGGCTCTCAGTCTGCCCCCCCCCCCCCCCCCCCCCCCCGACCAAATACAGCCTGGGGGCTGGTGGGGCTTTCTGCTGGCTCCTCGTTCCACTGGGGGTGCAGGGACTGGATTGGCACCTGTGTCAGCTGACTCATTTAAACAGTGTCAGTTCCTTGCACGGACTAGGTGACTCCACGCGTGACTCAAACCTGAGTCACCCATCTGAACGGGCTGCAGCCCCCCAGCTCCCGTCTGGTATCTGGTATGGAGGCCTGATCTCGCGCCTTTAGTTCTGTTGTATTAACATTTCCATGTTAACGGGGTGCCCTGTCTGACCTGGTAATCATTAACAAAGAAAGCAAACAATTCTTGCCGTCAGGCCAACTTCTGCCTGAGGGAGGCGCCGTACGGCCGATGACCTCAGAAAAGATGGTTCGTCCAGTGACACTTTTCCCACCGACGGCTCTAAGGATCGCCACTCAAGATTTGGATGTAAACCCAGGGAAGTACATGGGGGCGGGGCTACAGCATCACTGGCCCCAGCTGAAAGCTGATTGGTCCCCAGAGTGCCCCCAGTCCCGCCCCTCGCGGATTCAAAGCTTATCAATGGATAATGATCAGGTTGGCCCCTCTGTATGAATTACGGCCCCTCTGCTTTCCATCTTTGTTTTCGTGTGGTGTTGCGAATGAATGAATGAATGTCTTTATTGTCATTGCACAGGTGCATTGGCATTGTTTATGTATAAATGGATAAAGTCGCAAAGCCTTTTCAAAAAGGATGCATTCATACCAACCACCGCGGTTCTGAGACGCCGCATCCTGCGATTCCCGGGCCCCCGTCCCCTTCCTGTTCCGGTCATTTCCGCACTCTGTTTCTCGATCACACACTGGGAACTTGGGCCAGTCGTTAATACAGTGGCAGACAGGGAGGCTCCAGAGAGAATTGCAGGCAGTTTAACGTGCTCGCAGACTGGACGCTTTTACGCACTGATGTGTCCCTTCACGTCCCGCTGTTGGTGATTTATGTGGATCTGTATAAGCTGTAATTATGTGTAGGCCTGTTTTGGTGGGCTGGGGGGGGTGTGCTTCTTTCGATTTGGTTAAAGACGAACGGATGGATCCCTGTAGAATCCCTCTTCCCTCTGTGTTACGCCGTTTACGTCGCGTCTGACTCTGCCGATGGACTCCCGCAGACTCTCTGGAAGCTAATCTGCAACGGCATGCCTGCTTTGAAGACTCTACATTCCTGAGCTAAACGGGACACTTAGGGGCCTTTTGTGTTTTGTTGCTGGGGGGGGGCGGGGGGCAAACAGCGTTATGTTAGGAACAGCTGTGCTGAGTTAAAAATCTGTTTGGTCTGAGGCAGGACACGCGATCTGGCTTCTTAAAGACACTGGCAACTCTCACAAGGCCGCTCTCGGGAGTGAGGCTTTGCCAACACCCCCCACCTAATTATAAATAAGAAGGGCCGTGTCCCTCGGCAGCTGGGACGTGCAGAGTTCTGGGTATGAAATGCATTCTGGGTATGAAATGCATTCTGGGTATGAAATGCATTCTCCATGTTAGAAAGCAGTGAGGTGACACGGAGGTGGGGAGAGGGTGGGGGCATGAAAATGAAAAGCAAACTGTGTGACAGAACCTGGAACGGGGGAAGCAGAACTCCTCCAATAGATCGCTGGGTTTTCCAGATCCTTCCGTCTGATTCCTCAGACCACCCAGCAAAGTAGGGCATAGACAGCTGGTGCTTGTGAGCTGGAAACTTCCATATTCTGCTATGTCGCCCAGAGTCACATTATTATGAGAGGTGGAATGGGGATCAGGTATGAAGCACCATTGGCTTAATGATACTTAGGTCGCCTTATTTCCCTTCATTCCGTTGATCATGTGACTGAGCTGATCATGTGACTGAGCTGATCATGTGCCTGAGCTGATCATGTGGCTGAGCTGATCATGTGACTGAGCTGATCATGTGGCTGAGCTGATCATGTGCCTGAGCTGATCGTGTGGCTGAGCTGATCGTGTGGCTGAGCTGATCGTGTGGCTGAGCTGATCATGTGCCTGAGCTGATCGTGTGACCGCACAGATGCCTGCCATTACACGTCTCTCCCACTGATCCCGACCTCCTGCTCAGTGACGGCGCCGCCCTTCAGGACAAAGTGGCTTTGTGTCGCTGATGAAGTAAGGCTTTGTATGGGGAGGGGGGTGGCTTCTGGCAGAGAGATGCACCTCCTCCGTCACATGAGGGATGCCTTGCTTGCATGGTGAAGGTATCTCCCCACGAATCTCCCATTCTTCTTCCTCTGAGTCTCTCTGTTACTTCTCTCTTTTCTCTGTCTGTTCTCGCTCTCTCTCTCCCTCCCCGGCCTGGGGCATGGCATGATAATGGCAGCTTGATAACGCCGGTCACCTTGTTGGAGTTGGAGTGTGCCACATCAGTTGATAAGTGTGGCAGTCACGCACGGCTCCTGAGGGACCGTCCCGTAATGTAACGATGCCCCCACAGGAGTTAAACGCGGGTCTGTCATTTGGATGTCTGTGATTGACTGGGCCCTCATTAGCTATGGCCCCCAGCCCTGGTGGAGAAAAGTTGGTGCCTGACTCTTATCTGGGCTTTGCTGAAGATTGATGTCACAGGAAAACACTGCCCTTCACTTTTCATCCCGTAATTTCGAGACAGTCCCACGTCGGACCCTTCCAGCCAAATAGCCACGTTTTCGGTTTCTCTTTCGAGTTGGAATGTTCCAGATGCTGGAAACTGAAAGATTCTAAGGTTTTAATTTACTAATGAGTTTAGTCAGCTTGTCATGGGTCAGTGTGGGTGTTTATAATGTTACTATATAACTGGATGCTTATTTGTTTTTTCTGGTTTCTATCATATAAAGGCCGATGGGAGATGTCCAAAGGGGAGTCATGAGTGAGGAGTTAATAGATACGAAATGTAAGATTAATGATGTGTAAGTCCCGGATGCTGGAGCCGGAGTGCCAGACCGCAGTTCTTGCTTGCTGTGCGCTTAGTCTGTCAGTTTCCATGTCCTTCCCAGTTCTGGGGCTTGACAGTGAGGCAGCCTGGTGAACAGATAGCACCCCGGCAGTGGCCAACATTCGTGTTAGGAGCCTGTACCTGCTTCATCACTGGGACCACCTTAAGTGGACGCGATTCCGGCACCTGACCTGGCCATGTCGAGGTCCTGGGAGGAGGACCCAGGGTTTAGCGTGAGATGTTTAGTCTGGGATTTGGCGAGGGGTTTAGCATGAGGTTTAGCACGAGGTGTTTAGTATGCGGATTAGCGTGAGATGTTTAGCGTAGGATTTAGAGTGAGGTATTTAGTGTGGGGATAGTGTGGGGTTCAGCGTGAGGAGTTTATTGAGGTGTTTAGAGTGAGGTATAGGGTGAGGTTTAGCGTGAGGTTTAGGGTGAGGTTTAGCATAAGGGGTTTAGTGAGGTGTTTAGAGTGAGGTTTAGTATGTATGGAGGTGGAAGATGATCATACTTTACAGTATTATTTACAGATAATACTGCTACATGCAGAAGGAAAACCTTATATGGTAAAGATTTGGGGGGTACATAAGCATATACTGATAGTCCTGTATTTATACCCCCTACACACAATCTGGAGTAACTGAAATGTTCCCTTTACTTTCGGAAGACGGTCTGGCTCCTTCGAAGTGTCTAACCAGCTCATCTTCATGATCAAATGCTCTGACTGCGGCGACAGCGCCCCACGATAATTGAAACCGGAGCGTTCACATTCGGTCTGCCAGATGTTTCGGTTTCTGACACTGGTGGGGAGGGGGGCCTAGTTGTGGCTTGTCTATTCCAGTGCCTCCCTCCCATCATTTAGGGGGTGGAACTGAACCGGGATATGACATTCATGGCAGAATGAATCCCAGGATGTTGGACAGCTGAGTGTGTGGAGGGAAACCAAAACATCATCCCCCCCCCCCACCTCAGCCCCGTCGGCTCCTCCCCCAGGTCCACACCTGGTTGTGCGTTAGAGAGAGAGAGAGTCGGATGGAAAGCACAAACCCTCCTTGCTGGTTTGTCATGGAAACAGCAGCGGATGAAAATGAAGAAGATCAGCGCTGAGCCTGAGGCGACAGAACTAGCTGGGGGGCGTGGCTGGGGGGCGTGGCCAGTTAGGTGAGTGACAGCGGTCAGGTTTCCTCAGCCCTCTGGACCTCATCCAGGTCATGATGATGATGTATTGCGCTTTGGTGTCTGTAGGTGGGGGCAGGGAGGGGGGGGGGTACAGCATTAACAGGGAAAACGTTGGCAGCTTAACTACTATTCACAACCACTCACTGTAATTTTGTAATTTATGGCTGTAAGAGGTTATTTTCCGCGGCCTTGAAATAACAAAGCCTTTGAAAACACAGGGTACCGGTATTCCTGGGGGTAGTGAGGAACCATAATTACAAATAGGAAGGGGACGCCCACCCCCTCCCGCCACAACTGGACCAAACAAAACCCGCTTTCAGTTTAGACATCTGCAAGGGGAGGAAGGGAGCCTGGCTCGGGTTCGAGGTGAAAAACAGAGGGTAGGGTTTGCCTATGGCAGTCATTTCTTTCCGACACACTCTGTCAGTCAGGTGGGGGCTGGTCAGGCTAAGGAACACAGCTGACAGCTTGGGGTGTGGGGTGTACTGGGGGGGGAGATGTACTGGATGGGGTCATTTGCCACGTGCCATCGCTTCCCATGTGGGGGTCATTTCTGTGTGACAGTAGGAATGCCCCTTGGGACCTCCCCCCTGCCTTCGTCAGTCAGCTGTCAGCCAAAACTAATCCACCTCCCAAACCCGACTCTCCATCTCCCTCTCCCCACCCCAGGGAACCTCCAGCAAACAGTGGTTGGTACTGCCCCTCCTCCCCCCGACAGAGTGGAATGAGATCAGCAGATAGGCAAGGTGGGGGGGGGGGGGGTGTTTTCCTACCTTTTCCCGTGACCCTGCTAACTATTTTCTGTGTTCTTTGTCCATCTGTCTGCTCAATAACCCCCGAATCCAGCATCTGTAGTGCAGTTCCACCAAGAAGTAACCAGCAGGGCGGCGCCACTGCCTTTGATGGCAGTCTCTGCTTACTGGTGCGAGGTTTTTTTTTTTATCCATTTTGAAAAACGGTAATTATAAGCTCTTCATCGCAGTGTTCTTTGGTGGGGAAATTATGTAATGGGGTGTATCAGGTCAGCCGGGGCAGACGATGGCTGAGGCTGCTCACGGTCTCGATCTTCCTCTCCATCCACGGCCCGGAGAGTCATTCGATGTGCGAGGTTCGGCCTCCAGCTGATTGCTTGCTGAGCATGACACGTTTTCCCCGGAACATCCAAAAGCACTTGTTTCCAGAGGAAGTTTCTTCTCTGCTAGGGGTTGGCTTGTGGGAGGAGAAGGCTCTGCAGATGAAAGGGAAGAAGAGAGGGAGAGATGCGAGGTGCGAGGTCTGGAGAGACGGATTGTTTGTGACAGGGTAACGTCAGGTTCCCTCTGTAATGAGGCAGCTCGCCCTGTCCGGTCTCTTTATTCCTGTGAAATATCACATGGTGAGGAAAAGGCTGGTGCTTGGCCAGACTCCGGGGGGGGTGGGGGGTGGGGGGGGGCAGTGGACACAAGAACGGAGTGGGACAAACAGGATCATGTGGTGATTAATGACCAGCTCGCCGCAGCGATCGATATGAATCAAGCAGGCAATCGCTTTAAATTGAACTTTATAACCGATGGAGATTCGGAGCAAATTCCTTATTAAACTCCCAGACTTCGTGTTAATCTCCATCAAGTGGGGGAGGGGCGCTGTTCATCTGGCTCGTTTACTTGTGTTGGGGCACTCTGTGGGGGGGGGGGGGCGGTTAACCAAGCAAGCTGACAGAAACTCAAGGGGGCATCGGGTCTAGGGTGTAAGAACCACTTAATACACTGATTAGAGAATAGAGGTTTACGATTAGGCAGGGGGCCCCGGTATTAGGCTAACTCCTGGTAGAGAACGTTAGCTTCAGGCTAACTCCAGACAACCTGCTCGCTGCCTCCATCGACACCAGCTCCTCTTTCAGGCGTCTAAGTCAGGCAGAGCTCACACTCCTGGCTCCCAAAGGGCCCTGCACTCATGTGCCCTGAATCCATCTTAACTGCTCACTTTAGTGCTTCTTCAGATTGCAGCGTATCTGAGTTTCACAGCCGCCGTGGCACGGGCCGCTGTGTTCATACTGTTCGGCCCCTTTAACGAGGCTTTTTCACCGTCGTGTTTCCGAGAAGGGCACGCTTGTAAATAACGTGTAATTAACGGCTAACCGTGTCAGCTAGGCCCGGGGAACGTTCCGGAACGAGACACAGGCACAGTGAGCCTGTTGTGCCCTCCCGCCGATGGTGGACTCTGAGATACGGTCAATTTCACCGGTAAATAACGAGGCCCTGTAGATATTCATCTGGCAGACAGCACCCTCCAACAACAGGAAGCGAACTAAGAGCACCTTTCCTCTCTCAGAGGGAGACAGATGACTTTTATTAAGGGTTAAATTAAACACTAGTCGGTGACAACCCCCCCCCCCCACCAGCTGTCTCCCAGTGGGACGTCCCGCTGCCTGGCAAGACAAATGGGGGGCGACCCAAAGGAAATGGGGGTCAAGTGGAGTGAGCAATGTAGCATGTTCTGGTGGCGGGGAAACGAGTAGCATGATTGGAAATCGGTTACTGTGAAATGGAGATCACCGCCCCCCTGCCCGCTGCAGAATGGTGCGTCCCGCGGGCTGAGACCGAATAAAGTGTGTAACGGACGAGCGGAACACAAGCATTCAGCTGAGGTTCCGTCTCCCTGAATAATTAGCCCCTTTGCCAGCATATTTGAGGTGTTTATTCTGCATGAAACACTGCTGGCTCGGAATGATTATTGTTTTTATCCGTTTTATTTAATGCATGCTTTCTGGCGCCTTTTTCAGTCCACCAGCAGATGTTCAGCACGGTAATTATGTTAAGTCGTGTCCCGCCGGTCTGTAGGGCGGGTGTGTATGTATGTGGCTGACAGGCTTGGGACACTGGTGACCGTTGACCCCTTCAGCCCCTGACCCCCACGGGTGGTTAATGCTTTTTCATGCTGTTGTGGACCAGCTCGATGGGGGGGGGGGTACCTCACTGATGGAAAAAAAAAAACAGCACTACCAGAAAAAAAGAGAACAGTAATTCCCCCCCCCACCCCCCCCGCAAAACCAGTTGATCTGCCCCAGTTGTGCACCCCCTAAGGCTCCGATTGGGGACACCCCCCAGCGAGGATTGTTCATTGTTTGCCTCAGCAACCTCGCTCTCTGTCATAAATATTCATTGCCCCCCCCCCCCCAGTCTTTAACTCTTTGAAGTTTGCTGCCAGCCTGGGGACCAGGTCCAAGATGAGAGTCAGAGGGGGACTCTGTGCAGCTGATACCCCACACTTGTTGGCCCCTGTATCCCTCCCAGGCCCCCACTATGAGCTCATATCCCCCCCCCCCAGCCCGTCGATCCAGGGCGGTACCCCTGTGGAATGGGGTTACATCCCTGGCGTTGCTCCATACTGATCGTCATGGTGCTAAATCAGGAGATGACGGACGGTAATCTTGGTGACGGACTCTCCTTTGTGACACACCATGTTCCATACTTATATAAATTCCATAGGATATGACGGTGATGTTTAATTGTGTCCAGTAGTGGCCACAGATTTTACAAACACAGCATCACTGGTGTGTATTTTTGCTGATGGCCGCTTTTTGACCCCCTGCGCTCTAGAGGGGCGCTGCTGAGATCGAGCTCCCCAGCGAGGCGAAGCCTGACCATGTCCAGATGTTTCCAGCGTGTCCCGCGAGCCACTTCTGAATGGAGCCATTGTTGGATGGTCAGCAGAGGAGAAACTGGAGTACTTCCTGTTTCCCAGCGTCCTCTGCTCCCGGCCGAGCTGGAAAGCTGAGAGTCTCTTTGTGTCTGGGGGAGAGGCAGACGAGGGTGACCTGCTTTTCAGAGCCCGACTCTCTTCACGGTTGCTGCTGTGCTTGTTTTGGGCGTGACGTCTCAGCGTCATGTCAGATTCTTCTCCAAAGGTTACGCCAGGCCCTCAGAATGGATCTGTCCTGCCCTCTGGGACTGGTGAGACTGGTGGGACTGGTAAAATATTCAAACATCTGGTGTGGGATTTCGCTTCAGAAGATGGCGACGTTTATAGCGTAGAAACTGGCCGGGAGTGGAGAAGGGATGTTGCGACGGTATCCGTGTGACCTTTGAATAGGGAGATCAGTCAAGTGGACAGGGCTTTGTCCAGCATTAAAAATGAAATTCACTCGGGGGGTGGGGTCTCACACTCAATATTTAGTCTTCCCACCGTCATGCTGAATCGTCAGTGCTTTGGGGGGGGTGGTGGTAAATTTGCAATCCTTCACCAGGCTTGCCGAAGACTTCCTTGCCTCGATGCACTTCCTTGTCTCGCTGCAGCCGTCTGAAGGTGACTGCTGGTGCGAGACCCCCACATTTCACACGGCCTTGTTAACCGTGAAAGGCGCATAAACCGTCCGTGCCCTCATTAAGGGGGAAGCTGTTCCGGCTAATTATCTGACGGCGTCCTTTCAGGTGCGAGAAAACCGACAGTCCCTGCGGGTTTTTGTGCTTCTCACACTGCAGTCTCCATTTTTATATCACCCTGAGTATGTCGGCTGCCTGTGGAATTGGCAGCATCTTATTCTGGGAAGTGGTTTCAGCTGCTGAATCACTGGGCCAGTTTCATAAATCTTACAGGAAATGAGTGCAGTAACCAGGTAACTGGAAATAATGTCAGGTGGGTGTGCAATTGCATGGCTTTTGACTGAGAATTAAAAAAATCACTTAGTCTTCCTCATTCGTGGGTCCGGAGATTATTTAATTTCACTGGAACTAATTCCAGTAATTCGGAATTCATAACAATGTGTCATGTTGGATGTTGACCTAGATATTGGTGAGGTGATGTCCCATCACACTGATCTGTCACCTGATCTGCCCCCCCACTCTGTGACTTAAGTTTCCAGACTGTTGTTGCAGCTGTGTAGGTTACAGCTTCAGACAGGACGTCCTGACCTCTGTGACCCCCCGCCCCCCCCCGACCTCTTTGTCCCCATCTTGACCTCTGTCACCCCACCTTGACTTCACTTGACCTTTACTAATACGACTAGGAAGGCAAGTTTGAAAAGCCCTGTTAATTCGGGGTTAGTTACAGTGTGTCGTTCTGTGTAATCTGTGAAGTTACTGCAGAATCTCATTTTCTATTTTTGGTGGTTGAATCGTATGCGAGGCCTGATAAGCCAAACAGCCAGTAAGAAAGGGGGGGGCATTCTCTGTGGAGTCTGTCTGCCCTCCCCCGCAGGCAGAATCTTCAGCAGAAAGATGACTGACCCTTTTAAGGCAGGGGATTTTATTAGTTTAGTAGATCCAAAGCAATGTGCCATTTTTGGAGACGGCAGAAGCCAGACAATCTCTAGAGTGATTTTGGGTTAAGGGGCGACGGTCAGGGACCCAAAAGTGAAATCACGCAACCGATCGTGGGATTTAAACCAACAACCTTCTCATCACAGGCGCAGCAACCTAACTTGCTGAACCTGAGATGTGTGTTTACATCATATTGTTTCATAGCTGGATGGTGGGTGTGAGTGCTAGACTTAGAACGTGGCACTGTATAGAGTGGCATCAGAAACTTTATGGCCCCCACACACACCACGGCGCGTTGTATGTCCATCCACGTCATTGCATTTTCATTGGGGGGGGGGGGGGGGGGTTGAGTGGGTGGCTATTAGGTTGTAGCTTAATGGCCTATGAGAGGACACCTGAACCAAGGAACAGAGAGGTTCTGGGTGTTGTTCTGTATGTAGCTCAGTGGTTTAGGGATCCGTGCCCAGAAGGTTGTGAGATCGAATTCCTTAGCTGGCGGAGGAATTATTTTGCTTTGGGGTGCTTGAGTAAGGCCCCTATCCCAATTTGCTGTCTGACCCCAAGCTTCCCTCTCTTCTATGCTGCTTGGGGCTGCTAAATGAATCGGTTGTTTTTTCACAGATGGTCTGGTTTGGAGCTCATGCACGCACACGGTGTCCTGGGCCTGCCGTCTGACCTCAGTGCCGGCCCGCATCCGTCTCATTTGTCCTGGGATTGTGGGGGGAGCAGGAGTTGGGACACATGGCACTGGGGCACGGAGGCATTTCAGCCCAGTGCGCAGGTTTCCTCCTGATCTGCTCTGCAGCTGTGCAGGGACTTGGCCTGGACGCGTCGACCTGGGGAACCAGTCATCACGCCGGCGGGCTTTTGTTTGTCAAACAGCATTTTTACTACTCGCTTTCCCAGAAGCGCGTGCCAGGAAACATTCTCCCGTGCCGTGACAAATGGAAGCAGAAAAAATGAATCCAGAAAAGGAGTGTGAGCAGAGGAGATCTGGAGGTGATCTGGCCTATTTCTTGCTGCTCTGGACTTGATCCTCACTGCAGTTCGGTGATTTATGATGATGTCATAATTCTCCGACTTATAACTGCAGTGAGAAGCAGCTCTCTCAATGTGTGTGCATCTCGCTGAGTGAAATAAATTAACAATCCTAATTAGATTTTAGTTAATAACCATTACTGTGACACCCTTTCACCCACTCGTACTTTTCTTCCCCGTCATATTAGCAGAAATACATAATGCGACCGTCCCCCTCCCCCCCCCCCCCCCCACAAGCCGCACGTCGTAGTACAATCAGGAGATGAACTTTACGGCGTTACCCTGATTCACAATGCACTCCCGCTTCTATAAATAAAACCGCTTCTCTGAACTCCCCGTTTGGCATCCCGGGCCGTGGGAAACGCATACAATCGCATGCAATGTTCAGAAGCATGCTTCACATGACGCAACATTCCTTTGAAGTATGCATTTGGTGTACAGCCTGCATTGGTAGTTTAATGTGATTGACTGGTGGAATTACGTTCTGCAGGGTGGCGGGGGGGGGTGAGGGCCTCACGCGGCGTGACCCGGAATGTTCCCTATCGTGGGCGGCAGAGCTGATTGTTAATTCGGTCTGTATTCCGTTCGCTTCTCCGGCCGCCGGCTTCTTTATCTGGGTCATTTTTTAATTGCCGGGTTTCTCTGGATCGCTCGACTCAAAGCATCATCACAGTGGCCTCCAGCCAAGGGTGCCGGGGTGGGCGGTGGCTTTGCGGCAAGGCTTGTGTTTATGGGGGGTGGGAAAGTCATTGTTTTGCTGTGTTTGTGAGAATTGCAGCTTTGCCTGTTGTGCCGCATGTGGTTCAGCTGGCAGTTCGGAGTTTCTTTGCTTTTTATCACAACGGGCAGAATATGCACATCACTGCAGGCCCACACTGCACATACTGCATGGGGGTGCGTGTAATTACAGGGCATTTAAGCTGAGCAGGATTGGGAAATTCACTAGATTGATCTGTAATTATAAAGATGGAAATTTAGAAACAGCCAAAGAGATTTAATAAATTATACAATGTATTCATTTATGTAATCCAATTATATTTATTGTTTTTCAGTGATTATAATGGTTGGAAAAATATCAGTTATTGGAAGCATTGTTTGATCAGTTATTGGAAGCATTGTTTGATGGCTTCCCAGGCAGTCGGAAGGTTGGCTAAGAAGGTAATGATGTCACATGATGAGGGCGGGATCTTAGTATCTGGGCGTCACATGATGAGGGCGGGATCTTTATATCTGGGAGTCACATGATTAGGGCGGGATCTTAGTATCTGGGCGTCACATGATGAGGGCGGGATCTTAGTATCTGGGCGTCACATGATGAGGGCGGGATCTTCGTATCTGGGTGTCAGATGATGAGGGCGGGATCTTTATATCTGGGTGTCAGATGATGAGGGCGGGATCTTAGTATCTGGGCGTCACATGATGAGGGCGGGATCTTCGTATCTGGGTGTCACATGATTAGGGCGGGATCTTAGTATCTGGGTGTCACATGATGAGGGCGGGATCTTCGTATCTGGGCGTCACATGATTAGGGCGGGATCTTCGTATCTGGGCGTCACATGATTAGGGCGGGATCTTCGTATCTGGGTGTCACATGATGAGGGCGGGATCTTCATACCCGGATGGCTTCCCCCCACCTCTCCCACCCCATGCTCCTCTCAGACTGCCAGCTTCTATATATTTATGAGATGGCACAGACCATCCTGAGTGAGTACTGGCCAAGTGGGAGGCTCATTAACAGTGCCCCCCCCCCCCCCCCCCCCCCCCGCAAGAGAAGGCATCTCACAGCTGCTCCTCCACCCTGATGCTTCCAGGCACCCTGATGAATTGGAGGGTGTAAATCTGAACCGTAAACTATCACATTACACTACAGCATCAAAACAAGGTCGTCACACAGTGTTCCCCAAACCAAAAGTGCAGTGAAGAGATACCGATAGGTGTTACAGGACTGTCTGGGATTCTTACATCCTCTTTGAATGCTGCCTGAGATACTGACATCCTCTGTAAACGCTACCTCTGATTCTTACATACTCTGTGAACGCTGCCTTTGATTCTTACATACTCTGTGAACGCTGCCTCTGATTCTTACATACTCAGTGAACGCTGCCTTTGATTCTTACATACTCTGTGAACGCTGCCTCTGATTCTTACATACTCAGTGAACGCTGCCTTTGATTCTTACATACTCTGTGAACGCTGCCTCTGATTCTTACATCCTCGGTGAACGCTGCCTCTGATTCTTACATACTCTGTGAACG
Organism: Brienomyrus brachyistius; assembly: GCF_023856365.1. Lineage (NCBI taxonomy): Eukaryota > Metazoa > Chordata > Actinopteri > Osteoglossiformes > Mormyridae > Brienomyrus > Brienomyrus brachyistius. Next base: position 559,322 of record NW_026042333.1, read on the forward strand.
CTGCCTCTGATTCTTACATACTCAGTGAACGCTGCCTTTGATTCTTACATACTCTGTGAACGCTGCCTCTGATTCTTACATACTCTGTGAACGCTGCCTTTGATTCTTAGATACTCTGTGAACGCTGCCTTTGATTCTTACATACTCTGTGAACGCTGCCTCTGATTCTTACATCCTCGGTGAACGCTGCCTCTGATTCTTACATACTCTGTGAACGCTGCCTCTGATTCTTACATACTCAGTGAACGCTGCCTTTGATTCTTACATACTCTGTGAACGCTGCCTCTGATTCTTACATCCTCGGTGAACGCTGCCTCTGATTCTTACATACTCTGTGAACGCTGCCTCTGATTCTTACATACTCAGTGAACGCTGCCTTTGATTCTTACATACTCTGTGAACGCTGCCTCTGATTCTTACATACTCTGTGAACGCTGCCTTTGATTCTTAGATACTCTGTGAACGCTGCCTCTGATTCTTACATACTCAGTGAACGCTGCCTTTGATTCTTACATACTCTGTGAACGCTGCCTCTGATTCTTACATACTCAGTGAACGCTGCCTCTGATTCTTACATCCTTGGTGAACGCTGCCTCTGATTCTTACATCCTCTGTAAATGCCAGTTGGGATTTTACATCCTCTGTAAATGCTGGCTGGGATTCTTACATCTTCTTGCATCCTCTGTGAATGCCATCCGGAATTCTAACCTTCTCTGTGAATGCCATCCGGGATTCTAACCTTCTCTGTGAATGCCATCAGGGATTTTTACATCCTCTGTGAATGCTGGCATCAGTACACAGACGATATGCAGTCAGTCTCCCCCCTGAACTGTCTGCCTCCCCACGCACTGCCTCTGTGATCAGGTCTCCATGCCAGCTGGGTCCCTGTTTTGTACCAGGCTTACAGGCCAGTAGGGACCATTCATTGTCACACGACTACAAAGTCAATGGGGTTATCCAGAGTCACTTATACATGTGTTTCTTATATATTTCACTGCCTGTCTATACATTGTTATGCAGCTGTTGTATATTACATGGCTTTTCAACTCACCAAGGCTTTTTCACTCACGGTTACAAAAGTTGGTTCTTTCCTGGTATTTAATCCAGCACGATTTTGGTTCCAAGCTTTATGGCACCTGTAACCATGTACCCCCCCCCCCCCCACCCCCGTCCCAGTATGACATAAGTCAGTTGTGGAAAAAAGAAAAGTATCAAGTCAAATAAAATAAAAACTCAGAGCCTGCAGCTTAACTGCATTGGGAGCAAAGCATGCTGGGAAAGCAGTTTGCCTGCGTTAAGACTGGAGCGGGAGCACGGAGGGGGCACCGCGAGGTGGACTGTGGGGGAGATTTATGCAATCCGGGGATGGCAGAGGTTAGCATCAGGCGTGGGAGGATTTCTCATGCTGTTAAAATCTGACTGGGCTCAGAGGGACGGCTGGAGTTTAAAGCAGGATCATGTTTATGCCGTTAAACTCTCTCGGCAAATGGGGCTTTTATGTTTTCAAGTGCAGAAACATGGCTGCCTGCGAATGAGAACGTCTCTCTGCATGAGGTCGCATTTGATAAAGACCTCGCCCTCCCCAGACGTACATCTGCAGCGTGGTGAGAGTTTTTTAATTGATAGGAATTTCCGCTAAGACTGAGTGGCCTTGCATGGGGCCGAGGTGAACCTTTAAGCAGGACTCATGTTCTCGCCGGCCACGTGATCAGCGTAGCAGCTGTCCATCAGTGTTGCTCCCTCCCAGGGAATGCTGGGAGTTTGGCATCACTGTCGACTACTGGATAGGATCGCTCACTAAAGCAAGAGTCCCAGTGTGTGTTTAAAACACGCTCCCCCCCCCCCACCTTGGGAATCACAGACACACAGGGGCGTAAGGTCAGTCCCACACCGGCTTTCCTGGATGATTCTTGTCATGAATCCTGATTTTCCTCTTTTTCTCCCATGTCCCCCTCTTCCCCCCCACCCCCCTTCATGGTAGGCTGCCCCCCCCCCCGCCCCCCTTCCATTCCCATTAGAAGATCCTTCACTTGGCCGGCTGAAGGGCCCTGGAATTTGCACTGGCCCCTCTCCTCTTCTTTCTCGCCCTGCGTGGCGTCTCTCCCTCCCTTCTTCCCTCCCTCCTTGTCACTCTCTCCCACTCTCTGAGTACCGCGTCCGAACGCCATGTCAGAGGGCTTAGAGCAGCGTTTCTCATTCATGCTGAAGTTGGGGGGGTGGGGTGAGGGGGAATGAAAGCCAGAAGGATCCCTGGAATGTCAAGATAGGGAGCAGAGTCCTGTAGGAGCAGAGGAGAGGCAGCAGCACCGGGAGCGTGCCGCTAAACCGCAGTCCGGGGAGAGTCTCTCCCTCCCTCTCTCCCTCTCAGCAGATGGCTCTTCACCGCTCCTCTCGGCCCGTCTCTATGACAACCACCTCCAGAGCGGCATGTGAGGGTATCTGAAATTTGTCACAATTATGCTGTTTGTAAGCGGTACATAAATAACTGGAATGATGTCCCATCACTTACGGTCCTCAATGGGCATTCCCGGGTGGGGCCCCGTGGGACCAGGAATGCTGGTACTCTGCGTGTGGCAGCAGCTGGTGCATTGTGGGTCTGTGCATGGTGCCCAGGTCAAAGCCGAGAAGCGTAACCGAGTTTAGGTGCACGGTGTGATATCACTGCCTCTGTAGGTATGTCTGTGTGCGAGTGAGGGATAGAGTAGGAATACTCCACAGAAGATGTGAACCTCAGATTTTGGCTGTGTGGGATAACGATCTACCTCCCAGTATGGCAAAACAAAAGCTGAATAATTAATAAAATCACTCCGTAACGAAGCTGGCGGAGGAAGCAGAGTGTTTTTTTTTTATTCTAAACATTCTAAACAAAATTTATCAGCTTCAAAATTTCCATAGTCGGTATGGAGACTAGCCCTCCCCTTCCGTTTACTTCACGACATTCCTTTCTGCGAAGCTCACTTTTTCCGTCCGCCGGTCTGCGGTTTGTGTTTAAAGTTTGGTGACATTACTGCATGTGGCTGAACCTTGCCTCTGTTTGTCCCGGACCAGTAAAAGCATCGCTGTCGCATTTATTTACAGCAGTCCGGTGTGATGTCCCAGGGTATTATGGGAAAAAACTTGCAGGCGGGGGCAAACTAGGAGCGAGCAAGCCGGACAGTGACCAAGGCAGTCAGGTCCCGGGACCACAGTGAGCCCAGTGGTCCAGACCCTTGAGCACAGGTGCTTGACCCAAATTCATTTTCACGTGATTCCCTTCCCAACTCTAAGTGTCTAACAAAGGCTTAGTAATTAACCACACAGCTTTAATGTTTTACCCAACCGTGTGGAGATGATATCCATGTTTAACAGTAGTAGCTATGTCATGGTTTCAGATATAACTTCTTTCAGTACATAAGATAATGCAATATTGTAATGTATATCCATATGACCCCCCCCTTCTTTTACATATGCATGCCTGGGGGGTCAGGCGCACGTTATGATTCCTGTTGCTGCCCCAGGAAATTAAAGCCAATTATGGGTCCTTTTATCTCACAGAGTTACTGGGGGCTTGAAAGAGAATCTCTGATTGTGTTTATTTTCGGAGTGAATCCTGCACCCCACCCCCACCCCTGTATCCTGTGGATACCCCCAAATTGCAACTGGATTAGACCACATCGTGGTTGAATGGGCCCCCATGATTTGCTGGTGGATGAAATCTTTCACGGGCGACTCGTTCCGTTCTTAATATATAATTTCCACCCGGCGACTGGCTCCCCATCCTGCAATCCCATAATCCTTTTCTTCAGGGGGATCCTTAAAGACTCCAGAGTAATCCTTTTAATTTGCAGCCCCCTCCCCCGTTTGTGAAGCAGGCGGAGGTTCACGGTGTATTCAAGAGATACGTTACACTTACCCCCTCAGATTTGTTTACACACTTCAAGTGGTCACATGACCTCAGCATCCACCCCCCCCCTTCCCGCCCACCTCCAGGAAGACTGAGGTTCATTATCTTAGACTCTAGGTAAGTTAGCTTGGAAAAGTAATTACCACACTGCTAATTGTGCTCATGGATGAGGGGATCGGTCTCGCTAAGGGGACCAGACTAAATTAGCCCCGTTCTTCGGCATCTGGAGCAGGATGGCCTTTGTCTTCCTGGGTTGTTGTTTTGTTTCTTGGTAACAGTCGAGGTCTGTATTCCGCATGATGCTTTTAGTGCACCTGCCCATGCGAGGATCGTGATGGGGGCTCTGAGTGTGGGCCGGCCCCCTTTGCACGTTTTCTGGGCTCTTGAGAGGCCTGTATGCCCCCCCCCCCCCACCCAAGACCCAGAGCTTATCGGATAGCGGCGGCCGGATTAGCCGCGGCTGCGGGTGCCGTTTAATTAGCCCCCGCTATCTACATTCGCATGCAAAGCCGCTGCTAAAGGGCCAGGCCTGTCGGGCGGCTCTCGTGACGCATGGGTGCATGCAGGGGAAGCGAACGGACAGGGATTAGGGTCATTTAAATAAAAAGCCCCCGGAGGGGGGGATAATCTGCCCACCCTGTATGGTCCCACCACCCTCCATCCCCCAAGCTTGGGCACTGCCCTCTCTGGGTCACATGAAGAAAAGGGCCTGACATTTTGCTCGCCGCGACTCCTAACCTCCTCTGCTATGCCCACAGGTCTGCTGATCGGGTCTGGGTGTGCCCTCTACCCCCTGGGATGGGACAGTGAGGAGGTCCAGCAGACCTGCAGCAACGCCTCCGACCAGTTCGAGCTCGGTAAGTCTCTGCCACGATCAGCTCTCATGCGAACAAACGAGACCAACACCGAGAGGCATAATTTTGAAAGGGCACTGGGCGTGGGATCCATCAGACCAGCGTGTGTTTCCCGCAGGCCTATGGCTGCCCCAAAGAGGCCCCATGGAATTCTGGGCCAGAGGTGCTAAAACACCACGTTTGTTATGGGCAAACAGGGGCTCCATTTAGCTACGTGCTGTAAGATTCCAGGGCAGCCGCGAGATAGGTACCTTCCCGGAGGCGGGAATGCTGCGGGAGACCCCTGCTGTGGCGTGGTGCTGAAGTGAACAGACAGGAGGCGCTGCTGCTCCATCGATCCTCCTGGGGGAGCAGCCTGTGACGCCTCCCTCGGAGGTGTGCGGTTCCCCGTTTACCTTGTCACCTGACCACATGTATTATGTTTAACATCAAACAGAACTGATCTTTATCTTCTCCAACATTCATCATTCATTATATTGCATCCCTTCTTTCTTCCAATTACAGACGCTCCTCTACTTACGAACGAGTCACGTTCCGAACTGCCGTTCGTAACTTGAAATGTTCGTAAGTCGTCATTTAACATCATTTTAAGGGTGTACGCAAGTACAAAGAACTAAGATGCTGGGAGTACGCACGCTACGCTGCTGCGGGGCGGGAGTAGCAGCCGGAAGTCGTACTGGGCGGAATTGGCGCTAAGAAAAAATAAACTGATGTTGTGGACAGGAACGAACACAACTCTTCGTTCGTATGTCTGAAAGTTCGTAAGTTGAAAGTTCATAGAGGAGCATCTGTATACCTTATATTACAAATTTTCAAATCTTGTGTGGCTCAGCGAGTTCGGATGCGATCAGAAGGTTGCTGGTTCAGATCCTGGGGTCGGCAGAGTGGATTCACCGTTGAACCCCTGAGTGAGGCCCTTAACTCCTTATTGTCCCTCAAAAACATATGTCGCTTTGCTTAAAAGCGTCTGCTACAGTTAATATTCACTGACATGGTAAAACGTGAGTATGCACCCGTCTTTGTGTCTGTTGGGTCTGTCAGTATTCAGTGAGCAGAGGGTCGTGAGCACGCAGGGCCCAGCCTGCTCTGATATTCTGGGCACCTGAAAGCAGAGGGAGGTGTGGATTACACTCTGCAGGAACATCGCAGCTACAAAACGGCCTGCAAATCCATTTCAGAGATAAGTGCCTTGTTTGGATTCTACTGAAGCAGCTGCTTCATGCTGAGGGACAGATGAGGCGGATCTGCGGACAGAACATCAGTATGTCACATGACCAGGACCATACGACGGGGGAATATCAGACTTTTTCAGAGGGGGACAGGAGGAGGGGGGGAGGAATGGGCCAGCAGACGACCTTCTGGATGCAGTCTGAATATGCTCCTTTGACTGGGGAGGGGTGGCTGCTGCCCTGATGTTTATCATTCTCTGGTGCTGAGGTACAGGGAAAGCAGAACAGGCCCCGCGGGTTGTACCAACACCGGGAGAGGGGGGAGCGGTCTAGCATGTCAACCTGCGGTCTATCCACAGATTCGCATTAAACATCCTAAATGTTTATGGATTCTCAGCCTCGTGGCATTGGCTGATGTGGATTATGATTCAGCGCAGCACAGATCAACGAATGGGGAAGGGGCACCCCCCCAGTTCTGGTTATAGTCTTTCCCGGAACGGTGGCCCCATGCGGGTTCACGGGGAGGTGAGGTTACAAAGCAAACGGGAAGAGGGCCCCTGTCTGCCCTCATGATGTCACTACGACATTAATTACTCTGGCCAAATGTTTATTCATATATGCACAACTTACTGGCTGCAGTCTTAAAGGGGAAGTCTCTCTGAAAGAGAATGTGGTGCTCGGATGTTCCCAATCCAGCTGCTCCTCTTAACGCCCCCCTCCCTCCTTCTGTCCACAGGCTCCTGTGAGATCGGCTGGGCCTACTACTGCACGGGTGGTGGAGCCGCCACCGCTATGCTGCTCTGCACCCTCATGTCCTGCTTTGCTGGGAAAAAGCAGAAGCAGTACCCCTACTAAGGGAGCCCAAAACGGGAACAGTCACGGAGACCGCTAAAGGCAGACCGCTGGAGAGCCAATCGGACTCCATTTCCCAGCATGCCTCACCAAGGACTTTTTTTTTATAAGGGAGTTACCTGTCGGGCACACACTGTGTCGCGGTGCATGTTTCCGTTAGGAACGCGATGAATTTGACGACTGTGACCTTGCAGGAACTGAATACTGTTTTGACTGTGTTACAGACTGCGCTTTCCTACTCTAAAAGGACCAATCATCCTTTTGTATCTGTCCAGCAAAATACACATTGTGTGTTTTTTTTTGTCACTCTTGGCCGCTGTAGAGTATCATGTCCCGTAAATAGTACTTACATTGTTGTGGAGAGATGTTTTAATTTATTTACTCCTGCTTCTGTCTGTCCTGTAATCGCCTTAAACACGCCATCCTGTATTAGAGGGACATAATCATTTAAAATACTTTTGGCAGTCCAGTATATTAAAAGCCTTTTCAGTTACAGAAGTCCGTATCAATACAAGACTGACTATATTGTATGTTTTACTTACCAGTTTGTGTACAACGGTATCAGTATACACTTTTGTATAAGCAAATAAAATCCAGTGTTTATTCACCATGTTTATAAATAAAAACTGTTTACTCAAAAACACGAGAAATTTGAAATGTTTAAAAGTAATTCAATTTCCGTCGACGCAGGTTCAGACCTCCTATTCAAACTGAACATTTAAGTATGTTAAATAATGACAGGCTTGTGCATCTGTTTGTCTTTGTGTCGAAACTGAAAAAAAATCACAAGAAAAAAATGCTCTAATCTCCCCTTCATCCTATTTTTAGATTGAAAACTACAGGGATATATTTGGTTTATCTTCGTCTCTACATAAAAAGGTAAATTCTCCCCTGAATGATCTGGGATCAGTTCCATAATCACGTAGTTCAGTCGTATACGAAGGAAATGGGACTAGATGCGCTATCTGCATGGGAAGCTTATCGCCGGGTTTCAGCAATCTTCGTATACGAAGCCTCTGTATGTCTTACTGTCTGTTTAATGTGTTGAACTATAAATCGAAATTTCTGAGAGGGTATATACGCTTCCTCTGAATCCTGTTTCTCAGTTTTTCATGAACAACGCGGATTTTCATTTTAAAGAGTGGATCGGGGTACTAAGTAATATTCATGAGGGTAACGCTACCTCATTGGTCTGTGAACAGAATACTTATGAATATTAATGAGCCCCCCGAACCACCCTGTAAAACGAAAATTCGCACCCAGGACACCTGGGGTTTGAACATGTAAATTCATCCATTACTAAGTACAATGCAGCCTACACGGCATAGTCTATATTCAGAGGACATTGAGATTCACCCCTTTTTCGAGCGGCAATCTGGGGAGTTCATTAGTAAAACACGTGGAGCCGAATCCTTTACGTATCCTTCCCAGTGGAAATGCTCCGGTTTCCCTGCCAATTTGCACACCTTTCACGTGCTTTAGTGATTTACCTCATTGCCTCGTCTTTCTTCCCCACCATGCAAAGTGGGACAAAGACGGCCTGACGAATCCGGGTCGGAGCCACGCGCTGTTGCTGCAGACCAGGTACCCCAACTGTGACAGTTTTAATCTTACATCGGACAAGTCAGCAGAAAACGATCGTTTTAATGCCTGTGACTCACCTTTAATATTGTAGCCGACATACCTACCATCGCATTTTGGTTATATCGTTACACGGACCTCTGGTTTGATATCAGACCCGCACCGGCTGCCTTGTTTAAATACAGAGATGCCATTGTTTAGACGATCACATTTCACTAAATGATAGAAATAAAAAAAAAATACGCCCCACACCAAACTGTCTATAAATGCTGATCCTGTTTGGGTATCTTTTTAACTTTTAAAGCTGAACACATTCGTCCGTTGATTTTTATTAAAAGACAAGTGTAACGCATTTATTAAAACACTAAAGCATGTTGGTTTTCCATAGTTCCTCAACAGCGAAATTTCAATGTCTTTTATTTTAGGAAAAGCATCGCGTCCTTAACTTGCTGTAGTAGGTCTACCTAAATCGTGTGGACTAATATTTTCTTTGCCTAAGGAGAAGATTGAGCATAATGAAGTGCTATACATTAGGGAGTATTATATAAATCTTGTATCAATTTAAACGGAATAATTTAAGAATCCCCCCTTACCCTCAGTGTGTAAACATTCGTATAACCGCCCCCCATTTGCTAGTAATATTGTGACTGTGTACAGTGCATGGTTGCCGGCAGGGTATGATAACATTAGCGTTAGCTCAAGCGTTAGGCTTATATGCTGTAGCACATATTTAAAATCCAAATGTCCCATAACTTACAACTTATAACTGCAATTCAGCTTCAGGCTTCTACCAGGAGACGTTTGGAGTGTACAGATTTGAAATGTAGTAAATTACCCCTGCGACTTGCCGCCCCCTGCGGTTACACTAATAACTGTAGGTCTTACTTTTTTGCCGTTTGCGCATCTCTGTAGAAAAGGCGCAGTGTGAATTAAGTGGAAAGGGAGCTATACCCGCCCACAGCGCCGCGTGTTTAGTGGAGTGCACTACGAATGGTGTGAAATATTAAAAACTACTTGTACTCACGTAAGTGCAAAGAAATGTACCGATTCTAGCCTCTTTTTACCATGCCCCCCACTCCCCCTCCCCCGGCATGGTATGACCTTTATTTTACTGTAAATTAATAATATCAACAAAGAGAATTTAATAAACGATGTCGCTTTATTTTCACTTTTGTGAAAAACGGAATACACAGATAAAGAAGATTTGTCTTTGCAATGTACCCTGTAATCGGCCGCCCTCGGGGGGCCCCCTCCCAGCTCGGGACCTCAGGCCATTGCCTGCCCTGCCTGTCCTCTCGCTGCGCTTCTGGTTACCGGTCATTGCGTTCTGTGTTTAATTCATTATCAGACACAAAAGGCGGGCATTTCCAAACCAGCCACGAGAGGGCGCCCTGGAACAGTTGCCCGTAATTATGAACAGTATCTCTGAAACGGAATAAAAGGAATATATTTAAAGTTTTTGCCCGCCTTCTTTCTCTTTTGAATTTATTTTGGGGACACGTTCCCGGGGAGATTCCTTTGGCTCATATTTTCTGGGTTGCTTTCAAACTAGACTTCACTGACCGCGCATCGATGTCTGATTTTTCCATAACCCCGATCATCCCTTTTGGAGTCGTCATCCGGACTCCGGGGACTGGCAAGCTGGCAGCCCGGCTTGCATCTCCCCCGGCGCCCGCTTCCCCCCAGCCCTGGCTTTGAATGTCATTCCTGCCTCTGCCTTCAATTAACTGCACAGACACATGCGGCACACGGTCTGAAATCAAGCCGCCTTCTCTCTCATGAATACGGGCGAGAAGTAGGTCGATCCCGGCTCCATTTCAAATTCAAAGCCCCGATTAAGGCGGGGAGAATAGCCGGGTGAAACTACGCGTTGGCAGAAGTAATGCCACGAACAAGATTGAATATGCGTTTGCGCTTTAGTTTTTCATTGGTTCCATTGACGTTGATCGTTATCTAAATTGAAGATGGATAATATCGCCGAGTATTATTTTCTGCGCGGGGAAAAAGCCAAATAAAAGTGAAATAATTTTCAAAATATTCTAGGCCTATTTTATGCACCAGCCCAAGAGTTAAGCAGTTCTCTCAAGGATAATAAAATTATTCTGATTATAATATACATGTCATAAATATGTTTTTTTTTTTCATTAAGCATGGATGGAAAACCATGGCTGAATCTCAATACCAAGAACAGAAAGATCGTACTTGTAGTCTTGGCAAGATCGTTCTTGCTAACTTGCCTCCCCATAACGCACTTGGGACGCATGTTCTGTGCTGTGGTGTGTCAACAATGACCACTGATCGCTAATTCTAAATGAACCATGGGATCGGTCTCCTTCCGCGAGGATGCAACCGATGTATCCTGGGGATTTTTACTGTCCTCTATAGTCCTGCTTGTGTTGTTACTATTGGAACTGGGGTTCAGCAATGAAAGATGACGTAAAACGGGTACACTAAAACACGAGTATTGTTCACTGCTGGAGCAGACAGATGTGTCTGGGTGACCCAGGATCGGGACGCGAGAGAGGAACCTCGGGGCTGCCTGACACTTGTGAGGCCGCCGTTTAGATAAAGAGGGGGGGAGCAGCCTGCCCGTTTGGCTCTACGCTTAAATCCACATCACAGTGCTGGAGACCACATGTGTTTTTAAGATCCAGGTTTTCCAAATAAATGAGTACTTTCCATACGAGCATAATTATCGTGTGGGTTTTTTGGGAAGTATTTATATAGCTTCGCCCCTCCCTGCTCCTTCCCCAGGGGCGGGGGGCGGGGTGTTGATCTACTGGGCCCCTATTTTCGGTGTAGTAACCTGGGCTTCTGAGCGTGGAAAGAGCAAGAAAAGCATGAATGTATTGCAAGGTGGAGCTTCACTTTTTGGTTTCGTATCTGTAGGTGAAGGAGTAGCGAGGAAAAAGATCGGGCTGCTCAGACTTTGAGAAGTTATTTATATACAGCATGTTGCTGGCTGCTTGCACTCAGTCAGAAAGAAGGACTGAAACCCTGCAGGGACACGGGTGCTGCACACGTGTGGACTTTATATTGGGAGGGGCCAACCCTGCCGGGCAGGACATCCTCCTAAAGCCACATTGTGATTTAAACGTGCATCGCTGTCATACGGACCGCAAAGTTCCATGCATCTAAAAAAAAAGACTCCAAACAGAGACACGCAAAGCACTTAGCGCCTGTCAGCCAAACAAAGCCTCTGCGAGGGGAGAGATACTGTCTCTGCTGCACAAACACCGTTTTCAGCCGTGCTGTTCAGGAAGTCGTTTAAATATGTGCATCTCTAATCCATCTCCTGACAGACGTTTACGAGCTCAACCTGCCTCCTTTGTCTTCAAAGGAATATGTTATCAAAAGGGCAGAACAGTGTCACCTGTTTCCATCCAGAACTGGAGAGAAAGGCTGCACACATCGTGGCATTTTGGGAAGTTCTGGGGACAGTTTTTCAGTCTGTATGCATAATTAACCGCAAGGGGGATTTTGAGTATTGGGCCTGGTACCAGCACGTGCACGAAGCAGTCATACTCGATGAGAGACTCATCATTTTTCCTTGTTATTGATTTTCATCATCGAGACCAGCTTGAGCTGACGCGTAACTCTGATGTGATCGGAATTGTTCGTTGCTTTTCATTGGATGAAACTGTCACATGACTTCGGTGGCATTAAGGCACCACATTTCAGACAGTTATAGCTTTGTTGGGCACTGTGGTGTGAAGGACGCTATATTAAAAATTAACTGAGTTGAACCGAATTAGTCTGAACGCTCCATCCAGTGAAATCTCCAAAAACTGAGCTGCCACCTGGTGGAGAAAGTTGGTATTGCCGACAAATAACGACTTGGAATTGGCCAGCGCAAGCGAATGCAGCCTTTTATCCTTGGCGCTGCATAGTAACACAAGAAAGAAACGAGGCTCGCTAAGTCGGCTGTAGTATTAATTTGGAGGCTTTATTTTTCTAACTGCAATCCCATAGTAACTCGAGTTACAGATTCGCAGGAGAAAGAGGGCAGCCTTTTAAGTGCTAATTTCATTGTGTACGAGTTCTTTGATTTTTCTAGGCTGTTAATTTATCTGAGGCTGGCTGCTTCCTTTACAAAGTGAGTTTGTTGTTCCCTAGCCGCCTTAATAACCACATTAAATCTTAATGCTCCCTTAGTCCTCCTCACCGCCATTGTATCCGCGCTCTGATCTGTTTCTTTGCTCCCGTGACGCGTTACGTAATGAAAATTAAGATATATATTTTTTTCTTCAGCATGATATTCATGGCGCTGTTTGAATCGTTGGATGTTAGTCGATATAATTCACAGCGGAGTTCATTGCTGAGCTCAGAGCGGGGCTTTTTTGTGAGCTTTACAAACCTGAAAGTTGAAAGAAAAAACGGAATTCCAGCAGGGAGAATAATACTAGCCTAATGTTTAGAAAGAAACGTCTTCCTTTGTGTGTGGATCCGGTTCTCCCTTTTTACAGAGGAGTGGAATAATAGCGGAATGCGTGTGTCTTACGGGTTTATATTTGAAACCAGAGAATTTGTGAGCATAGTTCTGTTTTTTAACGAACACGACATTTTCTTTCTGTTACTCATCAGGCGGTGAGGCACTCAGAATATAACATGTAGGCTTGTATTTCTAAGTGGTCTTCAGGCTTCTGGCGGGACTCACCTGCATAGTGCAATTGGAACACTGGCACGAGGTGTGAGCATTTTGGTAGCGAGGCTGTTAGTAAAGATGCTACTTTGAAGAGAGTCGGGGGTGGTGATGTTGTAAACCCAGAGGGAACACCTCGCGGTTCTGTATTTCAGGGAAAATCAATTCATTTTCTGTAACCACTTATCTTATTCAGGGACACAGAGTCTGTCCTGGAAGCTACTGACACAAGGCAGAGAACAACCCAGGATGGAGCACCAACCCATCGCAGAGCACACTCACCCACACACACACACCTATGGGTAATTTGGCTTCAGCATGTTTTAGACTATAGGGGGAAACCCAGAGGAAATCCCACGATGACACAGGAAGAACATGTAAACTCCAGACACATGGGGTCATGGTGGAGACTCAAACGCAGGATCCAGAGGTGTGAGGTAACAATGCAAACCACTGCACCACCGTGTCGCCACGGGAAAATTAATCCCCACTAAAATGCCAAAGAAACTAATATGTAAAATTTATATTCTGAAAGATGAACATACCTATCAACTTTATTCTCTTATAAATTCCATCCATCCACCTGCTTACCCTGGTCTGGAAGGCAGGGGCCCTGGAGAACAGGGACTAGACTCTGGAGGGGATGACTTAGACATTACATAAAATAAATGGGGAATCAGCAAATACTATAAATAATCACCGAATTGCACTTCAGAGTTGATTGAACTGTTTGCAATTTTGAACAGCAGTTAATACTCAGCAATCGCAGAGTACCGTCACATAATATAAAGGGAAGGGTCTTGAATTGCAGCATCTTTGCGCGCTGTTAAACCAGCCGAGCACCTTCCACCGCGATGAATGTGTGTAAAGTTCTTGCCGTACTTCTGAGGTAACCAGGACGCGGTTCAATGCAACCGACGATCTCTTCCGCCACCTGGTGGCGGATCTGCGTAACACGCCGGTTTTTTTTTTTTCTTTTACAGAGTTCTTTTATTTAGCGATGTGGAGCAGTCGCATTACAGTCGAGGATTTATGCATAATGGGAACCTGCAGGTTGACTTGGATATCAGTAAAGACAATTGAGTATTGAAACAGCAAGTTGTACCCCAGCAGATGCATGAGAACCCATACATCTACGACAGAAGCCCCTGACACAATCAGAGATCATTCATTTGTTCAGACAGATGGCAAGATATATTAAGGATTTACAATTCATACTCTGAACTCTTATCTTCAAGTAGCGCAATTAGATTCTTCACAAAAATCCATATCATTCCCATTTCAAGACAAACGCACAGTATTTTCATCTTCTTTTCCGTTTCGGGGCCCAAAACACTGACACTGGGGTTTCGTGTTAGAGATTATCCATGCTTTTACTGTTATGGAGGTTCATTTCCAAGCAAGCCATGGAACTGGGCAAATAATGGCAGCCAGTTTGAATGACGGCGAGTCCGACGAATTACAGATTGTGGCAGGCCCACAGAGCCCGCCCCCCAATTTCCTTTTTTGACCTATCCTTCATGTAAACGATGTGGGTAATAAGGCGTCGTTTCCTTATTTTTGCAGATTAAAGATCCCACAGACTGTGATCTCCTCTGAAAAGTCACATGAATTGTTTCTTCTCCTCCAATAGCGGAGCGTGGCAGCCCCCCCCCCCCCAAACCCTGTCCATTTACAGGAAGCCACCCCCCAAGGTGAAGGGGGTGAACTTCTGTGCCTGCTGGGCCCCGATCTCGGCCACGTACAGGGCCCCCGTCTTCAGATCCAGGTCCACCAGGTGCGGTTTGATGTCCTCTGCCAGCTGGATGACGCTGGCCACCCGGCACTGACCAATCACGCCCACCGGCGGTGCCTCCAGGAGCGAAATCTGATTGGTGTTCAGCTGCACGACCACAAAGTACTTCTGATCTGGCGTGAGCCTGCGGAGGGGAGGAGTCAGAAAACGGTGAGGTGACATCATCCACCAGATGACGGTCAGGACTGAAGGTATGGAGAGTACAGGAAGTTCTGAGCTTCATGAGCGGAATCGCACCAAATTATCGTATTTTCCCATAGACATGTTATAAAAACGATGAAATTGGTTCCATGGACAGTCAGATATTTCACAAAGCAAAGTTATCCGAACGCCTTTTGTTTGGTCACGGACAGCATTTTTAGGCAGCGCGGGCTGAGACACGTGCAATTTTTTTCATTGTAAAAAACGAAATTCACACTTTTGCCTCAGAAAATTATCATAAAAATATAAACTCCTAAATAGCGAGGGACATAACCTCCTAAAAAGAGTTTATTTGCTCGAGTTTAGGTAAACATCTGTCTTATGAATGAGTCAGTCAAATATGGACATGATTTTGTTTGGATTTCATCTGCTTATGAGGACAGAGGTCACATGATCGTACCGGACGGAGTAGGGGGCATCCTCCAAGAAGCAGCTTCCCCACGAGCCCAGCCAATCACCTGTCAGCGAGTTGAACACCTGGATGCGCTTGTTCCCACGGTCGGCCACCCACACCTGGGAGGGAAAGACGGCTGATTGGCTGACTGAACAAACTGCGATTCTCATTGGTTGATTGATGCATGTGGAACAGGTGGAGTGAGTCATCTGGTCGAGACACTGATTAAGATGAGGTGGGAAAAGATGACCCTCCCCCATCTGATCTGCTTTTGTAACGCACCCTCTGGTAGGAGTCGACGGTGACACTGTGGGGGATGTAGAACTGACCGAGACCGGCCCCCTTCTCGCCGTGCATCCACTGAACCTGCAGGTCTGCGGGTTGGGATGGTGGTGGAGTGAGTCGTCAGTCACAGGGTATTTTATTACTATTATTGTGTATTATTTGCAATGGCGATCAGGTGGTGCCGCTGTTCTTACCCTTGGACAGCTTTATTAGCCTGTTGTTCAGGCCCCCATCCCCGTCCACGATGTAGATGTCCCCCGAGCTATGGACAAAGATCTCAGCCGGCTGGTCAAACTGCAGTGGGGACACAGCGGACCCCGCCTCCCCCGCTGTGCCCAGCACCTGCAGCAGCTTCCCCGAGGGCGAATATTGCTTGATGGTATGTCCGAAGGGGCCTGCAGTGGGAAGGGGGAACATGGCGCTGTCAAACAGGCTGACTGCTGGACCACCCTTTGCAGAATCTACGTTAATCTAATGTACTAGGAATAGATACCTAATACATATAGCAGACTATAACTCAGAAAGTATGTACTGGACACACAGTGTGTTACAACAGCGGGGTTATGATTATGGTCTCGTTTGTGTTTAGGGCACAGCTGTTAAAAATCGACCATGCCTGAGGCCGGTCCCTCACCATTCCCCACGTCCGTGATCCACACAGTGGGATTACTGGACGCATTGCTCAAGAAGATCCCATGAGGCATCTCCAGCGTGCTGGTGTTCCAAGCCTGCAGGAAGTCTCCATCCGTGGAGAACACCAGCACTTTGGGCACATTCTCGCCCCTCTGCAAAGGAAGGGCTCGCTGTCTCAGCAAACATCCAGCTATCCAACAAACCAGCTCCCCCTGGTTTCAGATCTTATGATAATACTGCCCATATTCAATTATGAATGTGAGCATTTTCATCTACTGGCTGCAAAGACAATGTACTAAGCTGCTACTTTCAAACTAGCTGTGTCGCTAGTGACAGTGACCACCGCAGCCCTGAGGTGTGTCCTGCTTGATATGGATGCACTGACGAAATGCCGGAGCGCTCCTTACTTGTGCGACGTACACCAGGCCGGCCACCTGGTTCACGGCCACCCCGAACACCTCTCCGGTGAAATGTTCTGTGTATTTGGGCCAGGAGATATCCAGCTTGTACAGCGGCTTCCCCAGCAGCCGGTAGTCTGTGTTGGGGGCGGCGGCGCTGGGCTGCGGATAGGCGTGTAGGCGAGGGTACAAAGCAGCACCCACACACACACACACACACACACACACACACACACACACACACACAGAGCTAGCTTTAATTCTGCTTTTTTCTTCACTCTGGATAATCTTCAGATCGGAGGTTATTTTTAACATACCGCGTATATAAAACGGTTAAAGCATCGCAACATTTCGTACCGTCGCTGCCCTCTGTACACACCCATTTTTGTTCCTGTTCTTAATAAAAACACTGCTACGGTCGGCAGCTACCCATAGCTGCATATGCAACCAAAAAATAATCTGTTACTATTCAAGAGAACAAAAATCAGAAATGCTCAACTAGAATAGGAGACTGACAATTGGGAGACTGACAAAACCGGACAAATTCTTATACGTAAATCACACAGGCTAATAAGATTATACAGCACGCACGTTGCGTGCAAGACATATGTGTATATTATTTGTTTGTATGTTTATTCTTTACGGCAGATCGCTGCGGTAATGTAGGTACTCACCTGAGGACTGATGGTCCCGTAAAACACCACCATTACCAGAAAGACTACACCCATCGCTACTGCTATCAGACACGAATTACCCTTCCTTTTCATGTATGGGCCGTTTTTAATGTCAAAATCCTTGGAGCATATAGCCAGAGTGCCCGACTGCGTTCACTTCCTATTTCGATCACATGAAGATCATAACAGAGAAGCAGAAACGGAGAGCGAGGCCGCAGAGCGCCCTCTAGTGGAACATCTAAATATACTCGGTATTTTTATTAATCTTTATTAGGACGCTAATAAATGTTCTGAAAGTCGGTAAACTGTTAGTCAGTATGGGTAAGTGGTTATTATCGATGTCAGCGAAAACAACACTCTGATTTGCAGGTGTAGATGCAAAGACTTATCCATGTCACCCTATTGCACGGTTGTCAACTCATGCATCTGGCGTGACACGCTTTCACACTCAAACGCTCACGGCAAGAAAGCTTACGGCAAATCTATACTATTCCATTATAAACCTAAAATTGTCTGCATCAAAAGTGTTGGGGCTGTTTGCAGACCTTACAGACTATTGGCAAGGTAATAAAACTGTTACACATATGTAAATACGTGTGTATGTGTGCAGATTGTCTCACGCCAGCCGGTTGGCCAAAGTTAGCAACTACTGATCTGATCTTACTCCAAACTATTGATGAAACTCGACAGCCTTGTAATACTAGATGCAGCACAGGACAGGTTGGGGTACACCCTGGCCAATATGCCAGATGTTGAAATGCGGTTAGTAATTAAGGAGCACACACAGGACAGACACAGGAACTGTTAATTTCACCTTCGGTGTGTACAGGGCAACACAAACATGTGACCAAAGCCTAAGTGGAATTATTTGACACACCCTGATCCAAAACGTTGTAACCGGAATAAAATGAGTCTTATTTTGGTTCGAAATTCATACGCCTTTCTTTTTTTATTACGGTCGGTCATTTTACCGGATTATTGACCTAAGGCACACAGTCGCGCGCTCTGATTGGCTCGTTTGAGTTTCATAGCAGCACGACGAGCCAATTAGAGACCGAGTCTCCAGCGCCAAAGTCGAACAGCGTCGTTCGTCCTCGGCACTGAAACGGCTCAGTCCGGCCGGTCGGGCTGCAGAGTAACAGGGCGGAACTGCAGAGGCTACGTTACCGCCGATTTTACAGAAATATACAGGTAAGGCGCTAACAACACAGCCTGTAAAGTAAATAAGCTGCAGCGCATGTTAACCAACGTAGCTCGCTAATGACAACGTGGTACATAGCTCGTTTGCTAATACTAATGCTATTTGTTTACTCTTAGTTTTTCTCTGACAGTTTATTGTTGTCGTTATGTTTAACTTCTGTCAACTTCGAGCTATTTAAGCGTCTCGGTTATTGTTTATCGGACGTTTTTAATCGATATTTTGGTTTGATCGTGTCCAGCTTCAGTGTATAAAAACGCTGCTGTCTGGCAGGTCAGAGGCGGTCAGTCACCCAGAGTAATGGATCCGGTAATGCGAAGGAAAATGAACACTAAAAAGGTACGTTTTTTGTATATTATATAATGGGTAAATTTACTATGTTTGCGCAATTCTGTAATGTCGTGGTTTGTGAAAACGCAGGATAAAGAGAACACTGAACCAGCAACGGAAGGCAATAGATCAACAACCCAGCCGACGCTTAAGAACAGGAAAGCAGGTGTGGAGGCACGCGGACTGGCCAAAGCCAGTAAGAAAAATGAGGGAGCCACCCTCAGGGCCACCAAGACCCTGATTGAGCAGCAGAATGAGCCGAGGGCGGGGCCAGCAGCTCAGCCGTCCAATGAGAAGCGCCGGACCATCAGCCAGGCCTTCCTTTCCCAGCAAGCAGTGCAGCAGAAGAAGCTGGTTGCAGAGGTTGTCAAGCCCCATGCTGCCGGCCCACCCAAGCCCATCCCAGGCACCTATAAGGGCCGGGTGGTTCAGTCTAAGGTGAGCTCCTTTTGGAAGCCAGCTGGTGGCGACAGTGAGGCAGAGGCTAAAGGCCCCGCAAGGCCGATGGCACCAACGGCAGCCGTCACAAAGTCAGGGAATTTGACCAGGGCGAGAGCCATGTCCACAGCTGCTGCAGTGCCCGCAAAGCCCCAAGTGCAGAAAATGGCTCTGCCCCCCAGATCCAAATCGGTACCACACAAGCCACCTCAACCCCCAGCCAACAAGAACACAGGGAACACGATTCCAAAGCCAGCTGCCCCCAAGCCTCAGCGGCCAGCTCCTCGCCTAGAGTCCTCATCGAAGGGGCCGGCTGTAGGTGCCCTGGCCAGACCAGGCTCCAGCAAGGCGCCTGGCACTCTAAGGAGGAAGGAGCCGATTCTGAGTGTCAAGCCCAGGCCTCCAGGGGTGGCAGCAACAGAGAAAAGAGCCCCAAAGCCTCCGAGCGCCAGTACCATGAGCCAGTACCGGGTTACCACGGAAACCGCGGAGGAAAGAAGGTGAGTTGTTTTTGGCACAATTCGTCTGAAGTTACTAAAAATAAATGTATATAAAAATGCGCATTACATCTGCTACTGTCAATCGCATCCTGTTTTGGGTGTTGGTGTTGGTGTCCTTATTTGCTCTGCTGTGTGTTTATGTTCCTGCGTTAAATGGTGTAAAATCTTTCCTGCTACATCAGAGCCAAGCTCTCAGTGTGGCTGGCCGCCAAGGGGAAGACCCTGAAAAGGCCCCCGGCCGCGTTGCCCACCGCAGCCATTTCGAAACCTGCGACCAAACCGCACCCAAAGCCCAGAGCTGACTCCCAGCCCCAGACTGTTGCGGGAAAGCCGGATTCGAACTTGCAACTTCAGCCTATGGTCCAGCCAGGATTGGACCTCTTACCTGCCGGGGAATCTGTGTCTGACCTCGGGTCAGAACCTGAGAGACCGACCTCACCCAAGCCGGACCTGCTGAACACTACTTTGGACTTGCTGGACAGCTCGGACTTGGAGCTGTCCGTGGACCCGGAAATCCGAATGGATGATGTAAGAACCTCTCGATTTAATTTTGCTTTGGTCAGGGAGTCTTAAGTGTGACGTATTTAACGATGTTGCTCTTCTCACCCGTTAGCTGGTGATTAATCTCTGCACTGCTATGGAGGCCATGGAAGTGGCTTCAGCGTCCGATGCGAGTAGGTCGCCGGAGACGGGTGCGAGTGGGGCGTGGCTTAATGAGTCGCACTGTCAGCGATGGATGCGAGGTTGATCACCTCTGTGCTTTGTAGATTCAGGAGACCGTGGCAACAGTGAGGAGGACGTCGGAGAGGATAAATTGGACGAGATGGAGGGGAACAGAGAGGAGGAGGACATCCCAGTGAAGGAGGAGTGTGAAGAGGAGCTGGAGCAGGATGATGAAGTTGGGAAGGAGGTGGAGGGAGCATCAGTGTTGAGATACAGCGTGAGGACCACACCCTACCTGCAGAGGTCAGCGCTCGCCTTTACAGCGGGATACATCTGCCATACTTATAACAAGGACAGTGCGCTAATTCCCCAGTGTTATGCAGTGTGCCTGTTTACTGTTTGTCTAATCTGGCATGTCTCTTATGTTAGGTAGTAAGTATACACTGTCTGGCCAAAAAATGTCACTGCTTGAATTTAAATGAGCAAGTACTTAAGAGCCAGTGATTGGATCATTACCACAACTCGGCCATGTTATGCAGCAATGAAGTTAAGTCAGCTGAGCTCCTGAATGGGCAGGTTATCCCATCAATGGGTTTTTTTCTTTCCTAATGGCATGGGCATATTCCAGGATGATTCATCAGGCTCAAACTGTGAAAGAGTGGTTCAGAGATCACGAGGAGTCACTTTCACACATGAATTGGCCACCACAGAGTCTTGACCTAAACCCCATTGAAAGTCTTTGAGATGTGCTGAAGACGACTATGGAGTGGTTCAACTCGCCTGTCATCGATACAAGATCGCGACAAGGAATGAGTGCAAATCTGGATGAAAAACAATGCTGAATTGTTGCATGACCATGTGGAAACATGTTGATTATGCACTATGATCAAAGATTAATGTGGTCCAATGAAATGAAACTTATCTTTTGGCCAGGCAGAGCAGGTAGTAATCTGTACTCCCTATAAATTATTGATTTGCATTGTGTACTTCATCCCAAATGTATGTACTTCATTAGCAACGTAATGTCCATCCAGTCAGGAGTGTTTCATCATGGCTCTAGGAAGAATGTTGTTTTGTTTTGCTCTGTCCTGTACGTGGTTGTAATGACAAAGCTCGACTTTGCCTACCGGCTTGCTGCTTAATATTGCACTGCTGACAGTTGAGATGATATTTTTTTTGCACCCCTCCCCAGTGTGAAGAGGAGGATCCAGCAGGACGCAACTCCGGGCAGCGTCCCCCGCCGCCAAAGCACCATCAAGGACCTGAAGTTCCTGACGCCGGTGCGTCGCTCGTGCCGGATCCAGCGGCAGTCCGCGCGGCTTCCGGCCATGCTGGCGGAGCACGACCCGTGCGTGGCTTCTCTCGCCGAGCTGGCGCGGCTGGACGACGCCGTCGGGGATGTTAGCGCCTACATCTACCGCCACAACCCCGCCCTGCCGGACGATCAGCTGTACCAGCCCAAAGAGGCGGGCCTCTGAGAGAGGGGGGACCAATCAGAGGCCAGCTTTGGTGTGAGTGGCACCTGAGGCTGCAAACAGTATGTAGTGTGGCTTCTGCTGTCATGGAGGCACTATATTTAACAATTGTGCCATATTTAGTCACCAAGTTTTTATTTATTTTTCTCATCCTGCTGCAGTTCTAAGCAGGACCGATGGTTAAACAGAGGCCTCATAACCCACTTTGAGGGTGCTTGGTGCTCAGTGTTTTGGTTAAGTCATTTCCGATTGGCTTATCTGGCAATGATTGACAGATGCCCAGTTAGCCCCTCCCCCCACTGTGGGTGCCAGGCTTCTGTTCCTGTTATGGAGGTTACCAAAGGCTGCCATGAGTAAGTGGCCTGAGTCTTTGGTCCTTTTAAGCGACAGGCTGGAGGATGTTGGTATGCATCATGGGGATGGTGGGGGTTAGGGGGGAATCTACTTAATTGCATAACTGGCTCAAGCACTAATGTACAGTATTTAAAAATGGGCCTTAAGCTTGTACTAAACTGCTTCATGCAGATACACTGCTAGCTGCAGTCTTGCTTCTGTTAGAGCTCATAGTACAGTGTGGTACAGTGTACTGCTTACCCTAATTCAGCCTGTGCTTATGTTCTACTACTTATTCCTCATGTGGGAATTGGGTGTTTTAATATGATCTGACTGTGGTAAATTCTAACTAAATATTAAGACTGACTAATGACCCGCTGTTTGTGTGCCAAAGTGCAATATCGTATTGCTCTGTTATAAAAGAAATCAGTAAAAATCCATTGGCATGGAAGGAATTTGTACCCTGATTATTTTAAAAAAATAAAATGCTGAAATAAACTAAACAGTCCATTTTTTTAAAGATACACAAAGACGTGACCGAATTGGAGACAGGGCTGCTGACCATTAAACCTCCTTTCGAAGGCTGTAATCTGCAAGGGCTGGACAACGGGACCGAAACACTGGTGAATAGTGTTTGAGGTTTCACGGCTATTTATGCGCTGGCTGGTGGCTACTCTCCATTGATTGCACGCTCCATTGGTAAGAGCAGAGGGTGGAAGGTTGAATTAGCAGAGCGATAGGCCTTAAAGACATGCATGGAGATGAGGCAAGTGTAGATACTGGCATAGACATGGATGGGTTAGACAGATACGCCAGAGTGGAGCACGGGCAGATGAAAAATATTGCTGCCAACAGAACATGATGGTAGACATGTCAGAGTTCAAAAGAGGACAGATTGCTGGTGCGCACCTTGCTGGTGCATGTGGCCAGGACAGCAAGTTTTGGTGGTTTATGGAGTGCGACAGCATCCAGGGTAATGTCCGCATACCACTAAAAATGACGGACCACATCCAACAGAGTAACTGGACGCATTGGAAGCTGTCCAAAAGGGCTGTCTAGGTACTAATCTGGCTTGTATCCAAAACACATCTGTTTCAATGATGCCAACAGTACAAAGTTATAAAGTTGTAGTGAAATGTATTGTTCTCTGATGAGAGTTAGTGTGGAGAAACCCTGCAAAACTGCTGTGTACCCAGAGTGCAGCATGGGGGAAGATCAGTGATGGTTTGGGCTGCAATGTCACCACTGTAACCTGAAGGTGGTGCCGTGTATCAGGATGATAATGCACCGATACCCAAAGCAAGACTGCGGACAGAGTGGTTTGATGAGCATGAAAGTGAAGCTAAACATCTCCCATGACCTGCACAGGTACCAGAGCTGAATATTACTGGGGTGTTTTGGAGGAGCGAGTCAGGAAACGTTTTCCTCCACCAGCATCACACAGTGACACTGTTCTGTAAGAGAAATGGCTCAAAATCCCCATAATAATAATTGGGACTTTATTGATCACTTTCAGGAATTCCTCTTTACGCCTCCCTGAACTTGCTCTCTATAGATGACAGCAAGCTGCCTGTGAAGGACGGACACCTATAGCAGCACCCAGGGATCTGGGGGTTAAGGGCCCTGCTGAAGGACCCACAGATGTGCTGAGGCTGGGCTCAAACCAGCAACCTTCCGATTGCACATAAGCTTAGCCCACTGAGCTACACGCTGCCACCCACACAACCATCTCATCACTCTGCTAATAATACATCAAACCTAGAAAAATCAACACAACAAACGTTTTTAATATACATTTATAAATTTTTTTTTGAGCATTACCTTCCAAAGTATCATGGGATACAAAGGACTGGGGAGGGGTGTAGACCTAAATTTATAAAAGTTACAAAGCATTGAAATATTTTAAAAGGCAACAACAAGAAAACCAAACTGTCATTGTGATGTTTACAATAAGCCGGAGGTCCTGCCTCGTCCTAGACAACACAGGAGCAGCACCGTGGGGGTACACGTGTGACCCCCCCCCCCCCAGAGAGTGAAGCATATGGCTCGTCTATAATTGAAACGGTCAGAAGTGTGAGTCTACACGCTACTGTCAAGCCCCAGGTGATGTACACATCTCTCCGCATACTGCTTCAACAAGACAAAAAAATAATAATATATGCACAATGTTCGTAACTGTGAATTGAGTTCTGGAACATTCCATGGTAACAGCAACCATCTAAGGGCCAAAAAACAACAACATTTGAGATTCTTTTACATTCAAAATGGCTGAAATGAGTCTGGGTGAAACGGCATTGTCCTTTTTTTGCCCAAGTGTCAGCAGCCCAAAAGATGGACGGCTCCCTCCCAGCCCCCAAAAATATCTACAATTATTTCCAGTCTTCAGTTTGTGTGGTTTATTTATTTAACGGCCAATCTGTTCTAATCTGTCCACAGTTGACACAGACCATCAGCACCGAGTCCAAAGTATCGGTAACAGTTCTACAAAGAGCACCTTTAGGGGGGGAAAAAAATCACATAAATATGGCTTTTAAAACCATGTCAATGAGTGAAAGCAGAAAAAGGTTTAAAATTCTTTCTTTCCGAAAAATTTGCTTCTTGAAAATCGTGAGCGCGAGGCGCCGTCGTTTCGCGTCGAGCGCGTGGGGTGCTGGTGGACAGGAGAAGGCCGGTGGCTGACGAAGGCACGTGTTGCTCCTGAGGTCGGGCCTGCAGCTGTGTGTGCGCGCGTGTGTGGGAGTGAGAGGGAGCGAGAGGCGGAGCTGGAAGCCGTCACTCGCGTATGCTGGCCGAGTACGAGAACTGCGGGAAGTGGTCCGACTCCTCGCAGTCCAGGCTGTCATCTGCAGTGGCACGGACAAAAAAAATGGTCAGAGAGATTTCAAAAGGAAGGCAGGGAAAACAATGGATCACACACCTGCGCAGATAAAGAGATGCCCGAAGTGCGGATACCGGAACAGACATGGATGGGTAGATGCGCAAGAGACGAGCACGGGCAGACGAAGACAAACGCGCACAGATGTGCGGAGAGGTAGGCGGAGACAGGTGATTAGACATATGCGCAGCCGTGTTTGGGCAAAGAGACATGCATCGGGGCATACGCAGATGTGAAGACTCGCCTGCTCAGCTCCCGATGCGCATTTACGCATGTGCCTGCACGTGCCCATCTGAAAACACCGAGGCATGCGCAGACATGACGACGCCCCTGTGCAGACGCCGCACTTTACTCACACTTGTCCGGAGGTGTGAGCGTGATGGTCTGTGCTGTGAACTCGTCATCAAAGTAACGGGTGTCCGTCTCCGACGTCACCTGGGGCTTGAAGGGCGGGGTCAGCTGAGACAGCCAATCAAAACAGAGAGTCAGACGATGAGCCAGTCACAGCAGCCAGTGACACCCAGTGGTTGCCGGGGCTTAACTCTCAATTTGCCCGGCTCTGAGGAGCTCTGCACTCCTGACCGACAGACGCCCCTGAAGCTCTGCATGAACACTCCTCACCTTCTTCTGGAGAACATCCTGCCAGTTGATGGAGCTGAAGAATCTGTGGGTCATCACTTCCTTAGCGTCGTCAGTCCCTCCTCCAAGCCTGCAAATCAGCACTATGAGCCTCCGTAGCACACCCCCCCCCAAACCCCCCCCCCCACCACCACCACCAGTACCATCACCATCAGTAGCATGGAGCCCCACCTCTGCTTGGGGTCCTTTTTGAGCAACCCAGCCAGAAGCGCCTTGGCCTCAGGAGACAGGTTCCTGGGGAAGCGAATCTCCTCCATGAGGATGAGTTCGAATAGCCGCTCGTGGTCCTGGTTGTAGAAGGGCAGCCGGCCGCACATCATCTCGTACATGACCACGCCCAGCCCCCACCAGTCCACTGCCCGGCCATAGTCATTGTCCTCCAGCACCTTGGGTAGAACAAAGACAAGAGGTTGTGGACCAAAGGAAACATACTCCAACACTGAAGACCTATAGCACGGGAATATGTTTAGCATTCGGAAGGGCAGTACCTCGGGGGCCAGGTACTCGGGGGTGCCGCAGAAGGTCTTCATGGTGGCACCGTCGGTGATGCCTTCCTTGCACAGGCCGAAGTCCGTAATCTTGATGTGGCCATCCTTGTCTAGCATAAGGTTCTCCAGCTACCGGGAAATCCGAAGCAGACCACGGCAGATGAAGGCATGCGTATGTCTGTCTGCTTTGGAGTCTCTTCCGTGAACGCAGAACTCGGACCGCATCCCATCTGCAAGCCCAGCTGGTTTTGACCCAAGACCCTCACCTTGAGATCCCTGTAGACCACATCTCGCGAGTGCAGGTACTCCAGCGCGGACACGATCTCGGCGCCGTAGAATCGCGCCCGGTCCTCGGTGAAGACGCGCTCCCGGGAAAGGTGAAAGAACAACTATGGAGAGAGAGGAACACCGACATGGACCTGACTGCATACACATCAAGCGCCTGATGGCCAAAGCCTAGCGATCTTGGTTAAAAAAAAAAAAAAAAACAGCCATAATCAGTTGGACGACAGAACAGAGATTTCACAGTACAAATCATATTTAAATGAATCTGTTAGGGACATCACTTCTATTCCTACAGCCAAGAGTGCATAGTTTCCTTGATCAGCCAGTCACAATTAACATAATTAAGTGCGGAGCAATTAGGTCTGATTAAAGAGCTGGGCGGTATGATCAAAAACGGTATATCATGGTATTTTTTAAAGTTATATCGGTTTCACGGTAAACGACAGTATTTTTTTTAAAGTACATTTTACAGGATTTTACAGGACACATTTTCGTTTTACGCTTTTGCACTGTTCCCACATTAACTATATTATTTTATTATTATCCATTGCGCCTATCCGCTACCTTAATAACATACGGCTAATGTGTTTGTTAGCTAACTGTTTATAGATAAACGGCTAATGTTAAGGCGTGCCCCGGCCAAGTTAACATTTTTGATAAGTGTTTAATAGTTCAGTGTTGCTAGGACGCGAGCGTCACTGACCTCACGGAATTTCTCAAACACCGGGATGTCGGTCTTTAAGGTGCGTCGCCAAGTTCGACGTGCTACTTGACTTCGTCGTCACAACTTTGTAGCACTGTTAGCATAGAGGCTTATCGACATCCTTAGCCTTTCCATGCTCGTCTGTAAAATACTTCCAAATGGCACTTTTGCGGTTTTTTCTCTCCACTAAAGCACCTTGTGAGTCGATCAGCGGAGGGGCTGCGCAAGTGTGTACGCGTGTGTGCTCGCCTGCGCTGAAGTGGTGCTGTGTGAATTGCGGCGAATGAGGCGAAAACCGCACTGTTGGTATCAATAATGGTGAAAATGAGTAATTAGATACTAATCGATATAAAAAATTTGTATCCGAGAATTGATTTTTTGACAACCTCGGTGTCTCACTATTTTCAACTCTGGTGTCAGCTATATCTTCCGTTTCTGATCTTTCGCGGTAAATTTTTAGCAGTGCAGCAGTGAAAAAGGTCCCCCCCCCTAAACAGTTTCCAGCTGCGCCACTTTCCAAACATTGCGTAGGCTATTTAAACCAGTATTGCGGAATAAGAAAAATTCATATAATAATCATATAATAAAAAACGTTTTTCGGTACGAACCGGTATACCGCCCAACACTAGCTGATTAATACTACTGTACTTGAATTCGAAGGTTTCCTTCTAGCAAATGCACATGAAGAGGTTTTCACAAATAGGAATGCATTCTAAAGTTTTTTCTTTTAACCAAAATCACTGGAAGACTCCAGCTGCCTGCTTATTTTCACACGTGCTGCAGATGGAACTCATCGCAGCCAGCGCCCTCTGGTGGGGAGAGGCTGCCTTTTACCGCCCGCTTACCTCTCCTCCATTGGCGTACTCCATCACAAAGCAGAGGCGGTCGTGGGTCTGAAAGGCGTACTTTAGTGTCTGAAACAGTACAGCAGCACGGTGTCAACATGACAGTAACCATCTATGGTCGAGAGACGCGGGTTAAACAGCTAGGTGTGGCCAAGAGTCAAAAACCAGCACAAACAGTGCCCCCTGTCACCACATTGGACCAGTGTTATGTCTGCCCCCCCCTAGGTCAGTCTTCTGAATACTTAAGTATGACCACAGCATTTTCTTCGGAATCCCCTGGGTCCTGAGCTTCCACCCTTGCATACTCACAGTGAGGAAAGGGTGCCTGGTATTCTGTAACACCCGGCTCTCAGTCACGGTGTGTGCCACTTCATCCTGGGGAGGGAGGGAGAAAGGGAGTGGGGGCACGTATGCCGAGGTTAGCTGACAGAGTCATGGTGTAGGAGGCAGGCAGCAACACAGCCAGTCCACGCTAAAGAAGCCGACCTCTCTGCCTCCGGATGGTACGTTCCATTCTACAATATGTACTGAACATGGGATCAGCAACAAGGATGGCGGGGGGGGGGGGGGGGGAGAGAGAGAGACAAGTGTTGTATAATGCTGCTTAATCGCAGACAACGAGAGGTCCATCACAAAGGGCAGCGCCCACCTTGGCGATGATGACTTCCTTGCGCAGGATCTTCATGGCGTAGTACACACCCGTGGCCTTCTCCTTCACCAGGATCACCTTGCCGAAGGTGCCTTTACCCAGCAACTTCAGGTAGTCAAAGTCATTCATGGTCTGGGAGCAGAGGGAGGGGGGGGGGGGCGTGGAAAATGATTAACCAAAGGAATGAGAGAGGCGGCCATTTTGCCCCCAAGGTCAAAGCGGAGTGTGTACGGTCACACAAGCATGAGCAGCGAAGAGAGCTAACATGCTAAGCCTCCTCTGCATGACCGTTCGGGTCACGTGAGGTCACTCAGATTTGCCGACTCATTTACTGACAAGATGAATCAAAAGACAGAGGGGGAAGAGTGGTGGGCAGGCAGCCCCCGGCGGGGTGAGCGGCACTGACCACTTTGCTGCGCGACTTGGACATGGTCACTTCCATCTCCTCCAAGCCGCTGCCGTCGCTGCTAAAGCGGAAATCCATCGCTTCCTCCTCCTCGCGCATCTTCAGGCCGTTGGCCACGGTCTGGATGGCCTTCATCCACTCTTCCCTGGACAGAGACCACGGGAGATGTTACCTCGAGAGTCACGGAGGGGCATGAGGAGCTGCCGAGTGGCGTCGCGCGGACAGAGCCGACGCTCGAGCTCCTGTCACCACACCCCCCGCGGCCCCCCCCGTCCCTCACCGCTCCTCATTGCTCTCCACGTGGAAGGTGCGCTCGATGACCGTGGTCCACTGCAGGCACCGGATCACGAAGGTGTTCGGTTTGGGCCTCTCCGTCTTCATCAACTGGCACTCTGGAAGCGGGAGTCGGCATGAGCGAGAGCAGGACGCCAGGTAGCCCCCACCCACGGCGCTGCGATGTCGGGGAAAACCCCGGCCTCCGCGGACCCTACCTGCCACCGAGAAGTTGTTGAGAGGGGGGAGACTGTGGTCCGACGTCTCAGGCCGCTCCTTGTAGCCGATGAAGCAGCCATCGCTCTTCAGGATGAAGTACCGTGGCCTCCAGGTCTTGATGTACTCACCTGTGCGGGGCGGGAATGACGCCCCCCACAGACCAGTCAGGGAAACAGCAGCTTTTACATTTCTATGCTGTGAGAAAGGTCTGGTCAAACACCAGATCACCGACGTACAGTAAAACACTGGATTTTGCTGTGTAATAATGACAGTAATGTTTATTTCTGTCCCAGTGATGAAACTATAAAAGCAAATATTGATAAACTGGCTGCAGGTGGGTAACGCAATCTGACCCTTTCGACAGGGTGGGGGGGGCGTGCATGATTTTCCGTCCTCCTTACCTCGCTTGTGAAGCCACCCTTCTTTCACCACGGTAACGTCGTTCATGCTTGGGCAGGGAGTATCGGGGGGCGGCGCTGGGGGAGGGGGTGGGGGAGGTTAATGGGGACGGCGCTGTCGTGGCAGGGTGGGGGGGGGCGCACGTCAAGGAGAGCTTTAGCACGGACAGGGCGTGACGACACCTGGGAACCTGGGGGTGGAGGAGGAGGAGGGAGGGGGGATAGAGAAGAAAATAAACAGGGGGTGTGAGCAACAGACAAAGCAGAGGGAGCAGAGGGAAGAGGAGGCCCTGCTCTCCAGGGAGGAAGAGGAGGCCCTGCTCTCTCGTTCGATCTCACACGTTGAGGAATATGCCATCTTCATTCACATATCCTGTCACACCGCATCACCTGCTTTGGCCACTTCCCCGTTCTACCAGGAGGAGGCGCTGTGCAGAGAGGAGCGTAGGGTTATTCAGGGAAATTGTGGGCTACTACGCTTAAAACAACCGGTCATTGTCCAGGTCAGGGACACCAAAGCAGATAAATCACAAGCAGTGGGGGGGGGGGGGGCAGTGAAAACAGGGAGGGAGAGGACAAAGTGAGAGCGTGTGACAGTACAAGAGGGCTAAAGATGGGAGGGGGGGCCTGCTTAGTGTCCAGTGCAGGAAAGACTCCCGTTTTTGTACTTGTGACGGTTCACTGGGCGGTAGCCCTGGATGGCGCGCGCACACAGACCACCAGCCGGGCCCAATCCTACCCCACCCGCCATGGACTCATGCCGGAATACTCCTGACCGAATCCCATCCTTGTGACGGCGTGGCTGACCAGCTGCCGGACAGGAGTGCACTGCCATACAGGAAGCCAGTTGAATGACCTACAGACAAACTGAACACTAAGTAACTGCTGTGTAAAGTGTGGCTGCATTTCATTGGCAAGGATTCCGACACTGGGATGTGCTTTAAAAGCAAATGCGTGTAAAGGGGGGGGGGGGTCTCAAATTTAATGACGCATCCGGCATTGCACTGGACACACTGAAAGGCAGAGGGATGCACTGTGCTCAACAGTGTGGGCTAACTCTTTCGTATTTATTGTACATTTAAGCCAAATCGTTTCATTCAAGGTTCAAATTTGCCCTAGAAATAAAAAAAGCCGATCTTCAATGTCGTCGACCTTCGTTTGGCCTTTAATTCGTGTCAATGACCTGATTCAACAACCGTTTTGGGAACAGCACAGTTTTAAGGGTATCGTTTTAGCGCCAGTGTCGGAAAAACACCCAAACTATGCCCTAGTACCAATACCAAAGCAGCGACATCTCATCCTACGCATCACCCTCGGACCCCACCCCCACCTCTGCTCAGCAGCGTTCAGGAGAAACACTTCAGTCAAAAAGGCTTCCACAATTAACAGAGGACTCTATGAAAGCTGCGCACCCCTATGCTACCAACCACCCCTCCCCCTACCGACAGGGAACCTCGGATCGTCTGGGGTTTCGAGTCTGTGCGGGGTCGAGATGTGGGAGGAGCCAGAAATACAGCAGACACGGCAGCTCGGGTGATGAGGAGAGGGGGAACTCAAGGCGATCTGATCGTTCCCGTCGTCCATCCCCGATGTTTAACGAGTGCTGCAGGTTCGCAGAGAGCCACCGGCCTGGGGCTAGGCTGGCCACCGCAAAGGGATGGCCGACACCTCCTCAGACAGAAGGCTGCTCTCGGCTGCGAGTCCGGTTTCAGCAGCGACGTTGGCGCCCCGCTCCGCCTTTCGGTTGTTATTTGACTCACCCCGAACCACTGCCATTTCAAGCCATCAGCTGATGACTGACTGATTACTGCGTTCCAGCTCGGCACGGGGATTTTCGCAGACCGAAAGCATCTGCTCCCCTGACAGGAATCATACACCACAAGAATGTTTGTGATTGAGAATTGATTTCACCTTGTCAACACGATCTCTCATAACACTGACGCGGCAAATATGCCGTTTACAGGCAACCGACGCACAGAGCCGAAAAACCCAAAGGCTGAGCTCGCTGCGTGTGTAAGCAGTCCTGCCAGACTGAGGTTTTCATGCCAAATCGGACCAAACATCTGTCTTGTTGACACCACTCTCAGAATTTGGCCGACACTTCAGTCCACACTGGCTCACAACATATAATAATGTATGAACGTGAGGTTGTATTGCTAAAGTCGTCGCTCAGCCAAAGCATCGCAGCAGTTAAAACCAAGACAGGCGAGCTGTCCCTAACTAGGCCCGGTCCCTATTCACTGTCCCTCTTGATTCCAATCCCTAAACTGGTCCCCAACAGCACCGGAGCCCCTCTCATGGATGGAGGCGACGAATGGCAGTGATCGCAACTCTCTTCCAATCTTCTGGGCTGCCAAACTTAATAGTCCTCCCTATACCACATGAAGGCCCAAGCCACATTTCTACTGGATTACCATGGACACCACATGTCATCAGCATCAACATGTCTGGGTCACCAACCTACCACGAGGGAATACCAAGACGAGAATGAAGGTGATTGGGGCAAAATCATAATTTTAGTATAAGAGCGTTAACCTAAATCTAGATTTGCCACTGGCTGATATCTGTAGATCTCGGTATTCGGATAAATTTGCATGGTTTGTTTGCGGGTCGGGTGTTCTTTTTTGTAGAACAGAACATCGCAATTTCTGTATCAGCCAATCGGCAGCCAATCAGAGAACCGCGCCCAATGGGAACAAGGCTACACTCCGTTCTAATTTATTAAGGGGAAAATAGACTCGATGCTGGACACTGCGGCCGAAAGGATGACAACCAACAGGTGAACAGGAGACAACCAACTAATAATGTGTTACTTAAAGCAGAAGGAAAGGCCAAGAAATATCGAATAAGAAAATAAAAACATTCACCAGTCCTTGTTAGGTGAAAATCACGTTCCCCCAGCTTGACCGCTGCCACAGACACCAGAATGCACTCAAAATCACGGCACCCCAGCCTCCTGAACTCCTGACAAACAGAGGTGCGATGCATAAACCTCTTCAGGACAGCAAAAGCTTCCAAAGCAGAACGGCCCACTCCACCAGTTCTGAGATATCTCTGGAGTCGTACGTCCAAAATGAAGCGTTTCAATTGTGGTCTACGCGTTTCAACCTTCACAACAAAAGAAAATCCAGCACCTTTTACTCTACACGCAAAAGGGCTAATATGTTAATGCTTAATTTAGGTAATATACCTTTATGGCTGTTTTTATCTGATGCCTTTCAGACACTGAGATGTGAAATTAGCCAAAGCCATGGAAAGCAGTGAGTTACTAGAGTAGCCCTGATCGAGGTTTTTTCTCTTTTAAAAAACATCAACATCCACCTTGTTTTGTACTCAAGCTGAAAAAAACCCTACAGATTCCCAACTAGATTAAGCTTGTTAGCGATTGACAGCACAGGCTAATCGCACTGGGGCTCTGAAGTCTTTCGTACCACTAGGTTTAACAGGTTGTTAGAAGGAAATGTTTCTATGTCAGCCTGCAAATCCTTAACCTCTATGGCCCCTGCTGGTCAACGGTGGTAACTGCAGGATACATCAACATATATTCACTCAGTGACACCAGGAGACAGTTTCTACAGGTTAATTCTCTAATCAGGCATAAAAATCAGAAAGGTTTTGGCTCTGAATAACCAGCCGGTCTGTGAGTGAGACAGTTCATCACACCAAACCCGGCAGACCGCTCTGGGGATCCCAGTCCTTCTGGATTATTTATCTTACATGACGCAACCAAAGGTGACGCAAAAGGAAAATAAGGACATTCAGGAATTAAGATATCACATAACGGTTCAAAAAACACTTCTTCCTCGCGTTTAATTAACCTTAATACTAACAATCTCTCACTTCAGAATACATTACTCTAATTCATTCCCCATAAAGAGACTTCTCTACACATCGTTAGTTTTTTTTACGAAATAGGTTTTGACGTTAACTGCGATTTTGTTCTGCTTTTTGACAATAGCGCAATAACAATAACTTTTACCTGTAAGAGGAAAAGCGTTTTAGCAAAGCTGTCAGAAAGCGGCAGGAGAGAGAGAGAGAAACGGCGCCAGATTCATTTCACACTTTCCTAATTTGTAGGACTGGTGTTAAAGGATTTAATTTCAATCCTGTTATATTTCGTCTCATTAAACACCTTAAAATGGAAAGTTACTTCTAACCGATTCGGGCACGATCACGGTAATGTAAACGTAGATTTAAACAAATAAATAAACAAATAAATAATAATAATAATAATAATAATAATAAACATTTACATGAAATGACACTTTCTGGTCTTCATCAGTCGCTGTGGATGTGTCCCGAGTCAAAATAAAACAAAGACAATTATAAATTAAGTAATTCTGCTAGTTTCCTAAGTTCCTCGCCGCCTGTCTTTATGCACATCTTCAGAGAATTCACTAATATTGGAAACGTTATAATATATAATGGCACAATCAACCTAAACGTTCACAACTAAAGTACAATATGGAACGAGATTATTATTATTATTATTATTATTATTATTATTATTAATAGTAAAAGTCTGTAGTTTAATAATGTAGATAATAACGACGGGGTGATGCCAAGCAGCTAAAGCGACTTTTCCCGTTTTTATAAGGCAGACAGATGCCGGCCCCTGCAGCTGCAATCCGCCGGCCAGCGTAGCGGTCTCCCCGGCCGACGGGCACCTCGGAAGCCGGGATGGATTCGCGCGGAAAGAAAACCTTTTGCGGGGGTTATTTTAATACCAACGCTAAAAAAAAGCACCAACGTAGATAATGGAGGAAGCGACTCGGGGCAGCAGGACCAAGGTACCGCGGAGACCGCGGCTAAGGTCTAATGACACCGCCGGCCGCCGTGAGCTGGGTCAGACCCCCCGGCGCCCACAGTCGGTGCAGAAAACCTGGGTCTGTTATCCGGCGGCCGAGTTGCGGAGGCTCACGGTCATGGTCACGGCATCGCAGAGCCCCGTCTCCGGCGGGGCGCCGCAGCCCCACGCACGCCCGACACAGACCCCCCGGGCCACCCCGCCGTGGCCGTGCTCCCCCCCTCCCGGTTCCGCTGGCGGTGTACCTCGGGGCTTTCCTTCACTCCTCTTCACGTCCGGCCGAGGTTGCTGCAGAGGCCGAATCACAACATCCACGGGCGCGCCGCTCCTCGCTTTCCGCTCTGTCTCCTTCCCTCCCCGGCTGTGCTGCTTCGACCCCCCCCTTGTCCCGGGCTGCCCCAGCCGTAATCACCACCAGGCCTCGTCCAGTGAACGACATCAAACAAGAAAAAGAGAGAGAAAAAAAAGGAACTCTGCACGAGTCCCTGGGCGGAAGTGACGCACGCACCGCCTCCCCGGCGCTACCGCGCGCCCCCCCCCCCCCCCCCGTCCGAACGGAGACGCGGCGCCACGTGCACGCGCGCCTGCGGTTGAGATCCACGAGCCGAGCTCCGACAGCAGAGTTCGTTACGCAAATGGCGCAGGTCGCCGTGTGTCCGTACGGGTCCACACACGCGCACATACGAATGTTGTGCGCAGGTCACGCCGTGCTTGGCATGACGCACGTAAACACCGCAGCGTTCCTGTTAATGGCATTCGCTGAGGTCGGACGTTATTTCCTAGATACACAACAGATTTGTTTAAGAAGATCTTAGACAATTACAGAGTGCAGGTGTAGGGGTTACTGTGCTAGATGCGTGACATGGTACCGCATGGTTTTACGGATTCGATGTCGCAGGGATTTTAAAATAAGGAAGAGCAAAGCTCGGTCACTAAAACATCCCGTTCCATGCTGGGGAGCATATCGTGAACACATAAATCGTATTAGCCTATACCATTATAATAAACGATTTCTTAATCCCGCAACAAGCATTCTGACCTGAGCCTGATTATTTATCACCTGACCAACCACAGTTGGACTAATATGACACGTACGCGGGGAAACTGATCAACGTAAACCATCAAACCTCTTCATACGAATATGGTTCCGCAAAATGAAAACGTGAAGTCTAACAGTACATGCAAATACACAATTGTTGTTTCAATTCTACACGAAAGGCTCACAGTGTCTTTGAATTTTCACAGCTGTGAAATTCTATGTGCATACACGTACGTTAACGACCTTTAAAGATGTACTCTACCTTTGTTTTTACAAACAAACATACAAATTTGGAAGAAATTATACTCCACTGTAACTGCCATCCCTGCTCCGGAAGCACTGCACCCTGCACTGAATTTAACTGGTTATTTAAAATGTATGTATGTATGGATGGATGAAGGTGACCAATTCTTCTGAGTTTCTTCCCATCAGCCTCGTCAGATATGTACATGAGGTATGGCCTCGTTGAGGCCTCTACATTCAGAACGTCTTGTAGATTCCCAGAGGCTGTGCGCTGATTCGGCTTTTACAGGAAATAAATGCCAGTAGTCTAGATGTTTAAGATAAGATAATATAATCCTTTATTTACGAGTGGGAAATTTGCATCACCACGGCAGAAAGTGGACAGTACAAGAACAGAGCAGCAAAAATTAACAATAGTAGGATAAAAACTATGTACGTACAAGTGTAAATATATAAATATATGTACAACTCTGTGGAATTGCGCTGAAGAAATATTGCACATACGAAAAACACCCTGATGTATTGGATGTGTGTGTTTTGGTAGTCTATGTGTGTGTGTGTGTGTGGTCTGCTGCAAAGACTTTGTTATAGACCTTCTGAATCTCTCCTTCCCACATCGTGGATGCAGGAGCCTGCCACTGAAGGAGCTGCTCAGTGCCGTCATAGTCTCATGCATGGGGTGGTAGATTTTATCCAAGAAGGATGACAGCTTAGCCACCATTCTCCTGTCACTCACAAGCTCCACCGGGTCCAGAGGGCATCCTAGAAGAGAGCTGGTCCTCTGGATCAGCCTGTTCAGGCTCTTCCTGTCCCAAGCGGAGATGCTGCTGCCCCAGCAGACCACACCGTAAAAGATGGCTGATGCCACAACAGAGTCAAATAAGGTCCCCAGGAGCGGCCCCTGCACTCCAAAAGACCTCAGCCTCCGCAGAAGGTACAGCCTGCTCCGCCCTTTTTTGTAGAGTGCATTAGTGTTATGAGTTCAGTCCAGTTTATTGTTCAGGTGAACACCAAGGTACCTGTAGCTCTCCACCGCCTCGCTGTCCATACCCTGAATGTTCAGTGGTTGAAAACCTATTTTACAGAATTACAGGGGCACAAAGCCAGACAGAGATAGAGACACAGAGAGCGAGACAGGGAGAGAGAGACAGGGAGAGAGGGACAGGGAGAGCGAGACAGGGAGAGAGGGACAGGGAGAGAGAGACAGGGAGAGTGAGACAGGGAGAGAGGGACAGGGAGAGCGAGACAGGGAGAGAAGGACAGGGAGAGAGAGACAGGGAGAGAGAGAGAGACAGGGAGAGCAAGACAGGGAGAGAGAGACAGGGAGAGAGGGACAGGGAGAGCGAGACAGGGAGAGAGGGACAGGGAGAGAGAGACAGGGAGAGTGAGACAGGGAGAGAGGGACAGGGAGAGTGAGACAGGGAGAGAGGGACAGGGAGAGTGAGACAGGGAGAGAGGGACAGGGAGAGTGAGACAGGGAGAGAGGGACAGGGAGAGCGAGACAGGGAGAGAAGGACAGGGAGAGAGAGACAGGGAGAGAGAGAGAGACAGGGAGAGCAAGACAGGGAGAGAGAGACAGGGAGAGAGGGACAGGGAGAGAGAGACAGGGAGAGTGAGACAGGGAGAGAGGGACAGGGAGAGAGAGACAGGGAGAGAGGGACAGGGAGAGCGAGACAGGGAGAGAGAGACAGGGAGAGAGAGAGAGACAGGGAGAGCGAGACAGGGAGAGAGAGAGGGACAGGGAGAGCGAGACAGGGAGAGAGAGAGGGACAGGGAGAGCGAGACAGGGAGAGAGAGACAAGGAGAGAGAGAGCCCTCTCTTCAGTATTGTGTAGTGTGCAGTCATTTGACCCTAATTGTTTACAGAGGTACAGTGATCAATGAAACACACCTGCATCCCAAAGAACTTTCATGTTCTGTCATTCAGAGGTAAACTGGCACTTCTGCAGCTCTGCAAAGCACCAGCACGTTTCCATTAAATTCCATTAAATTCCAGCTGTATAAATCAGCTTGAATCCAGGTAAAGGCAAAAAAAAACTAAGTAGGTCACCACTACCAAAGACGTCCGTTTTAAATTCTCATCAGCAGGGGAGCAGCCAAACATCCCGGCCCCTGGAGAAAATGTCACCTTGGGCCACCCCCCCCGCTTGGGTTGGCTCTTTCAGTCTCTCAGTTGATTTTGCCAAGCAGGCGGGGATTTTGGGCTCCATGCACAGCCCTCATCCCAGTTAGTCCGGCAGTCCGCTTTGCCTCCCGCATTCACTGCACCATCCGTCCAATTTACTGGACCGTTTTGCTGTTGCCGGGAACCCAACACACTGCAGCCGTACTTCTCCATTTGTTTGCCATCATGGTGCTTTCAGAAATGAGCCATTCAAAGTCTTATTTTCTAAATCATTTCGGGAAATTCTTATTTTTATATGTAATTCAGATTCCTATTGTTATATGTATTGATAAAGCCTGGTTACTGTCATTAAAAATTAACCAGTAACTCTGTTCTCACCCCAAGCGCGCGTGCACACACACACACACGCACACACACAGTCACACTAGAGGAAATACTCAAAAACATCCTCAAAGTGTTAACCTTATTCTTGTAAACGCCGCTCTCTGAGCTGTGATAAGAAACCACATACTTCAGTTCTGCTTGCAGCTCTATTATCTGGTATAGCTGGTTGACAAAGTTATAATTCTGGTCTGTTTGCTTGTCATGAGGTGAATTGTTGCCATCTAGAAATGTTCTGCTTTGAGACATGCATCAAATGCACACACAGTCCACGCATGATCCCGCCCCCTTTCAGGTAACCAATCAGCAGACAGATTCGATTCAGTGACAAGAAGCAGCTGGATTTTTTTGTATTATTTTAAACAATGGAGGCATTTTCTCATCCAGTGTTTGAACATGTTTGTTTAAACAATTTCAGTGTAAAAAGACTTTTTTTTAGAAAAAAATATCAATAAAACCAAAATAATCATATTTTCAAAGACAAGAAAATCATTAAAATATTTCCCACTGTCCTCTCACCAGGAATTTCAATTAAAATAGAAACAGCATCTTATTTTTCCTAAAAAAACAAACATATATATATATATTTCAATTTCCAAGGCAGTCAGCAGGCGGGGCCAAAGTTTACTTCATATTTCGATTTACGTTTATAAAACAGGCCTCAGATGGAAAACAACAAACGAGAGAGAAGCATAGTTTAAAACCGGAGTTAGCTGGTCAAGGATTACCTGTTAACCACGGCTAAAGGAGCCATTAGAACCAGACCTGCAGTACGGCACACACACGCACTCACACACACACACACACTCACATGCATGCACACACATGCACTCATGCACACACACTCACATGCATGCACACACATGCACTCTTGCACACACACACTCATGCACACACACACGCACTCATGCACACACACACGCACGCATGCACGCACTCACACTCTGCCAGCCCGCAGGATGGCACGACTCTACTGCAGTAAACATAACCGCCCCCCCCCCCCAACTTCCGCTTTATTGCGTTTCTGCCATGTCACGCATTTCCCTTTTATTTATTTATTGGCATTTTTTTTCATTTTTATTCTGAAAAAGGGACAGACGAACAGGTCATGGGGGGTGTACAAGAGCCGAGAGGGGTCGCACTGCCCCCCCCGTCAGCACGCTGCTGTTCATCCCTGAGGTTTAAACTCCACCCCCCCTCAAACTTTCCCATCAGACCCCAGAATCCAGATGCACACACTAGGGGGGGACCAATCTACAGAGGCATATGATACCATGATACAATCAGCAGGGTTTGGGTCGACCGGGTCGTTGCCGTGGCTACCACCCAGGACCGGTGATGTTGCAGCGGACGGCTTTGCACCAGGAGAGTCCGTGATTCTGGATTGTGGCACTAAACAGGGTGCCAAGCCAGACAGGTCCGTTTTAGAGTGGAGACAGGCAGCCAGAAAGAGAAGAGTTGGTGTTCCGCGAGTGGTGGGGTGGGGGGAGTTGGAACGGTGGGCATAAAGGAGAGCGGGCAGGATGGCCGGGGAAGTGTGTGGGGTATGGTGTCACACGGGGAGGGTGGGCACACAAAACACAGAGAAAGAAAACGTCTGTGGGACCACCACCCCCTTCCAACCTCCAGCACCCCCTGCTGGCTACAAGGAGCCTCGCTTCTGCAGCTCCTGGATGAGGGCTGTGGGAGCAAAAGAAGAAGGTCAGAGGTTAACATCCATTCCTCAATTACAAAGGTCCACTAAGAGGAAATTGCTGAATCAACATTCAGGTCTGAACGGAACGAATATGATTTGGAGAAGTGACAGAATGAACAGCCACTGCTGAGGGTACAAATGTTACCGAAGCCTCCAGGGAGATTGAAACGGGGATCACTTCAGATCTGCTTCTGATCTGAATTAAAAGCTCAGGGAGTTACTCTTAGAGATGGCCGTTCTGCTCAGGGGCTGCAGGGACAGTTCTGCGGAGCCCCTTCCCATAATGCTTAGCAAACAGCTGACACTTCCTCTCTGGCAGCCTCCTCCACACTGAGGCTGCCGATAGCTTATCGGTGGGGGGTGTCTGTGACCTCACCTCCAATGATTTCCTCTTTGACCTTCTGCAATTCTTTACGGACTTCCTCCAGGAGCTCCTGCACACACAGACATATACAGACACACACAGACGCACATATAAGAACATAAGAAATGGCCGTTCGGCCCATCAAGCTCATTTGGGGAGAACTTAACCAATAGCTCAGAGTTGTTAAAATCTTATCTAACTCTGATTTAAAGGAGCCCAGGGTTTTAGCTTGCGCTACACTAACAGGAAGACTATTGCATACTCTAACTACACGCTGTGTAAAGAAGTGCTTCCTCAAATTCGTTTTAAAACGTTCTCCCGCTAATTTCCATTTATGGCCACGAGTTCTAGTATTTAAACTGATATTGAAGTAGCCATTTGACTGAACAGCATCCAGACCTGTTAGAATCTTATAAACCTGGATCATGTCCCCCCTTAGTCCCCTTTGCTCGAGGCTAAACAGATTCAGCTCAGCTAACCTCTCCTCATAAGACATTCCTCTAAGACCAGGAATCATTCTTGTAGCCCTACGTTGCACCTTTTCCAAGGCAGCAATGTCCATCTTAAGGTATGGTGACCAAACACAATATTCTAGGTGGGGTCTTACCAAGGAATTGTATAATCTTAGCATCATCTCATTTAACTTAAACTCCACACACCTAGAGATGTAACCCAACATCCTATTGGCCTTTTTTATTGCTTCCCCACACTGGTGAGAGTGGGACATGGAAGCATCAACATACACACCAAGATCTTTCTCATAATCAGCTACCTTTATTTCAATGGAACCCATAAAATATCTGTACTTTATATTTCTGCTTCCTGCATAGATTACCTTACATTTATTTATGTTAAATTTAATCTGCCAGATATCAGCCCAGTTGCTAATTAAATCAAGATCCTGTTGTAGCCTCTGTGCTGCTAGATCAGTATCTGCTACACCACCCACCTTGGCAAATGTAACCAGTTTACTGTATGCATTGGTGTCAATATCATTAATGTAAATTAGGAACAATAGTGGTCCTAAAATTGAACCCTGCGGTACCCCACTATGAACGCAGACCCACTGTGACATTGTGCCTCTAATAACTATTCGCTGCTTCCTGTCTGTTAACCAGTTTTCCATCCAATATATATACAAACGTGCACACACGCACGCACACACACACACAAAGTTCAAAGGTTGGTCATACTTGCCCCTCCCTCTCTCATACCACTTTCACATTTGTGCCAAAACATGGAAAACTGCCAGTTCTCCTAGGCGAATCACCTGCTTTATCCTCTCCATCTCGGACTCCTGGCTGACTCCCGTTTCGCTGGTGCTGGATGTCTTCACCCTGGCAGGGAGGGAGGGAGGGAATGAGGGAGGGTGGCGCACAAAGAGGCGAGAGGAGCAGCCAAGCGAGAATTCGGAGACTGAGCCAAGCGTCTCTGTCGCCATGGCGACCAGATGCCTCTGGATGCTGTAACCGTGACAAAGCTCCAAGCATCACTGAGAGTCGGTCATGCCACTAACGTTGAAGGGCAGGGGGGAGGGGGTGGGGGCACGCCAAATGGGCCCTGACTGCTCGTACAGGCTGACTGTCAGGTTAAGGAGAGACAGAGGGCAGCTGTGTGGAATCACATGGACGGTGGAGAGAGCGGATAGAAGGTCACATTGCTAAGGGTAAAGGCACAGCTGATGGCGTACAGCAGCAGCAGCATTAGCAGAAATATTCCAGGCAAACCTGAACAAAGTCCCCTCTTGCAAGGCTTCACGTGTTATGTCTGCACTGACCAGTGGGTGGCGCCCCTAACATGGCAAAGCAGCGGCAATGCATGGGAGAGCTGCTTTTTTTGTTGGGGAGGGGGGGGTGGCTAAAAATACCTGGACCCTGAGGAGAAAGGAGGGGCAGCTGTGCTGGGGGAGGCTTCAATGTCCTTGGGGGCGGAGTTACTCCTGTTTGAGACATGCACACTTGTTCATAAAAGATGGCGGAGGGGATGTGGAGGCAAGGATGAAGGGGAGGGTGGGGGGGGGGCAGGACAGGCAGGCAGGCAGAGACGGGGGCCCCCTACCTTGGCATTGTAGAAGCTTTTTCCCAGGGTCTTCTGGCAGTTTCTAAGTGTGACAGACAGGAAGCACAGAGATTCAAGGTCAGGCAGAGCAGAGGTGACAAAACAACATCCTGCATCAAGGACGAACGTCTCCATGCTTTGCAGGTGGGTGGGTCCGTCGGGGAGGGCCCCGCCTGCCAGGACGGCCCACACAGCCATCCAACTCACCGGCTGGGGTGGGGGGCTTCGCCTCCGCAGTTTCCACGTCGTCCTGCAAACCCACAGACAGTCGGAAATTG
Source organism: Brienomyrus brachyistius (assembly GCF_023856365.1). Lineage (NCBI taxonomy): Eukaryota > Metazoa > Chordata > Actinopteri > Osteoglossiformes > Mormyridae > Brienomyrus > Brienomyrus brachyistius. The sequence continues at coordinate 602,391 of NW_026042333.1, forward strand.
GGGGAGGCTCGATTTCATTACACGCACGCGCTGGTACCCATGCGCCCCCCCCCCCCTCCCCCACAGCACACTCACGCTACTGGGCTCCTCCTTCTTCGCTGCCGTTGGCTTATCTGTGGCCTTTCTCCTGTTTTGGAGAAATTATATATACATCATATTTGGGCAGAGTCAGAGTCAAAGAGAGGCAGAGTCACAGAGAGGCGGAGAGTCAGCACTCCATATATTTGGGAGGAGCAGACCTTCGAGCGAGGATGGCGCTCATCTCGCCCATCAGGCCTCCTCCGCCGCCACCACCGCCGCCGCCGCCGCTGCCCCCTGATGGTGCAGGGGTGCTACTGCGGTCTCCCTTGGCTGCTGTGGGTGAAGCGCCACCGTCATCCGCCTGGGGGGCAAAAGAAACAGACAGACAGTTAAACGATCTCCTCACAGGCCGCTGTGCACCATGTATCTCTTTTAAACGAACAGCTAATCAGAGCTGCCTGTGTTTAAATAAACAGCCAATCAGGAGTTTCCTGTGTTTCAAAGAACAGTCAATCAGAGCTGCTTGAATTTGTGGTGAGAATAGCTGGAACATACCTTGGCCACTTTGCGCAGCTTAGCCCCCGCAAGAGCCGCTGCCAGCCCCCCCTCTCCGCTGCCCCCGCCGCCGCCCCCTCCCCCTACGCCACCCCCAGATGACGGCAGTGGCGGGGCCGGCGGCCCAGAGGGAGGAGGAGGTCCTGGAGGAGGTGGGGGGCCACCTGAGGGTGGGGCAGGTGGGGCGGGAGGAGCTGGTGGACCCGATGAGGGAGGGGGCCCTGGTGGAGGAGGTGGTCCTGGCGGGGGAGGAGGGCCTCCTGGGGGTGCGGGAGCTGGGGGCGCGGCCGCAGCGGCCTGCCTCTCCCTCTCCAGACGCGCCCTCTCCTGCTCCTGCCTGGGTAGATCACACACACACACACACACACACACACACACACACACGTTACTATACATACAGTGAATAGAGCAGAACATTTCACAATCCACAATATATTCACAGGCAGGAACACACTTAAGGTTAATCCCTAAGGAACAGCTAGGTTGGGAAAGGCGCTATATAAAAACAAGCATCCTCCAGTGTGGAATGTAGAGTTGGGCCATCGCAGTAGGCTGTTCGAGGCCAGTCCGACTCCTGGGATGGATATCGCTGTGGTTACAGGACATAATGTGTGTGTGCCTTTTCCGGGACAAGGCTCAGATGGAGTGTGATGGGCTTGTGACTCATTAACTCAGCCGGGCTGTGTGTCGTCAGCGCGGCAGCCCCCCCATCACGGTGACCTGTCAGTCCTCGACCCCGGGCACAGAGAACCCATGTGACAACCACGTCGCACTCTGCTCCTGCCGAATGTCTCATTAAGGCCTCAGAGTGACCCGGGGGCAGGTAATTAAGCCCAGTGGCCTGGAGACTGCAGCATGACATGTGACACGAAGCGGGGACTTGGTTATTGTGTGTGTGTGTGTGTGCGTGCGTGTGTGGATTATGCCTACATTGTGGGGACCATTTTTTAGGTCCCCACAAAGGTCTGTGAATGCAATCAAAAAATTAAAAATACCAAATATCTTGTATTTTATTTGGTTACTTATGGGTAAGGTTAGGGCAGGGTAGGGGTTAAGGTCGTTATGTTATGATTAGTTATCCCCATAAAAATGAATAGAGAGTCCCCGCAAAAATACTACAAACCTGTGTGTGGTGTGTGTGTGTGTGTGTGTGTGTGATTATGCAAGTCTCTGAAGCAGTGCAACTGTGCCCTCTCCCCTCCATTGCCCCACATTTGGTACCTCCTCTGCTGCTCCAGTTCTTCTTGGGAGGGTCCATTCTGCACAGGTCGGGGGGCACTGGGAAAGCCTACCGGGTAAAAGGTGAAATGTAATATCCTTCAATATTTTTTTAATCCTATAAAATACATAACAGTGATAATAATAATCCGTGTGAATCACGGTCTGAATTGGCCTCCTTGAACGGGGACTAGAATCTCTGAGCAGCACGAACCAGGATGCTGAAACAGGCACCGGATTGGCCACCTTAATAATGACAGGAAGCCAAAGAGGAGCCAGAAAATTCCAGATAAAGAGCAGCAGATCTTTGTTTACGTTTAATTCTTCCACAGAACCACCCCCCCCCCCCCCGCCCACCACACACACACACACACACAGGGTCACCGGGACAGAGCACAGTGTGACAGTGGCAGCCATGATCAAAGAGCTTCCTAATGAAAAGGGACACAGTAGCCAGCGGTACCTGCTTCGCCCAGTGCGTTGATCACTTCCAGAGCGTGCGAGATGCCATTGGCGAAGAGGGCCGCGTCTTCCTTGCTGCCAAAGTTCAGACCCCACACCTGCCTGGCGTCCCTCCACTGGTGGAAGTTGGGCGTGGCCTGGTTATACTTCAGGCCCTTCGTGATTGGGCAGTTGATCACCACCTGTGGAGGGTTCACCAATCATACACACTGTTCTGCTGTCGATACCTAAGGGTGCGAATGCAGTGCCTGGCTATGCATCTGAACATGAAAGTCCTGACCAGCCTGTCTGCTGCTGTGTCGTAAACCTAACCCCTGCTGCTCAGGCTGGACGACGGATGGATGGATGGATGGATGGACAGATATAAGCCTTATGAATATTCACCAGCTGATACGCTTCTGCTGTGGTCTGGACAGTCTCTCAAGGAGTGATACACTGAATTTTACACTGTGGAAAAACCAGTGGATGTATATATTTGCGGCCACAAGGGGGCGACAAACGCCACACTTGTGATCACAGTGACACCCTGGTCCTTGGACTCTCACGTTGCTCTGCTTCCTGACCTCACATTTTCGAAAATGAAAGTTTATGCGCAAAAAGCTGATGCGCATGCAGAAGCAGGCGTCCTTCTGGTAAACAAACGCGAAAGTCAGAGATGGAGAAGTCGAGGCCAGAATGGCTGGAAAGGGGAAGCAAGTGAATGGCTGAATGTGGGAACGAAGGAGAGTCACAGCAAGAGAACGCAGCAGGAGACTGATTTTACAGGGGCCCAGGGAGGCAGGCGGGCACCAGAGGGCGCCAGAGATGACAAAGCCACACAGCGGATGGAAAGGAGACGGGGTGACTGCGCACAGCAGGGGTGCACAGGGCGGGTAGGCAGGGCCAGGACTCAGTGAGTCAGCTAACGGTGCCTCCCCCATATCTGGGGAGTCAGACCGGAACCGAGATGCTGTGAGATCCCACAGCGCTGAGCATGACCTGCTTCAGCTTCCTCTCGCACAGTAGAGTTTTGGAGTTAGATGTAGGCAGCTGGGTGTCACAGCCTGCCCATGACCCCGGCCTGTGCAGTGTCTTGCCCAGCCCCATCATGTACAGGCCCCTCCCCTTATATACAGTCCCCGCCCATCACCTGCTAGCCCCGCCCCTCACCTGCTGGTCCGCCTGTATCTTCCGGCCCACGATGCGGAAGGTGTTGTTGCCGGGGTTGTGGTACACCTGGACCCGGCTGAAGGCCTGAGCGCCCGTCCCCGCCGGAATCCACTTCTTGTTTGCGTCATCATAGATCATCACAGTGGCTCGAGCCTGGCAGATGCTGGACTCACTGGAGAGGGGGAGGACAGGGGACAGGAGGGGTCAGACTGTAAGGTGTTGATGATGGTCCTGCAGAGCCGCACGACCTGCACTACATGAGACGAACCCCAGAGGGCCTCGTCTCCTGCCTGGCGTCTTGTTAACGGCGTTAACCGTAAGCTCCTGTGTTAACCAACAACTAGATGCAGACATTCCTACTCAGAAACAAACAGGAAGTGGCCGCGCGTTTCCGTGGCGATCAGAGAACACTGTATGCTAACTGAACATGTGAGTCATCTGCACCTTGCTGGGGGGGAGGGGGGGGAGGAGGAAGCTGGCGGTCCAGCGACCGCTGTGGGAGTGTCCAGTTCCAGCACCGATGATAGAAATAGCTGAAAGAGAAAGTGATGGAGCCACCTCCCCCAGCTCCGGGCACGATAGCGGCGTAGCGCAAACGGACTGGAGGAGTGTAAGCACACGGGCCAGCGAGGATCAATTAAACCATCAAGAAATAAAAAGGCTTAAATGATCAGGATGCCCTGGTTTAGAGACGTACAAGTCGATTTCGCTACTTTAGAAAAGTGAGAGGCGGCTTATCGGCTCCGGCTGCCGGCTTTCCCCCCGTCAGATCCCTGTGTTCCAGTGTCACGAAAGCTTGACTTCATTTTGACTTCTGCTAGATCGCTTCAGGTGACATTTACTTATCACCTAAAAAAGCCTTTCCCTTTTAAAAATATTCATTCACACAATCTGCTCTTATTTCAGCATTTAGCACTTTGCGACGCAGATAGAACTTATCAGCTGTCCAATCAGAAGGGTGATCAGGTGACTGCCGCTGACGCTGACGCTGAGCGCGTGCAGGCGTGCGAGCGGCGAGCGGTCAGCGCGGACTTGTCGCTCACCGCCTCCGAATCCGAAGCGTTTACGCCTCCATTTATACAAGCCGTATTTTTAGAAGCGGCGCGGAGGGTTTCATTTTTTTAACGAGCCGCTGCTTCGGTCTTACTCAGGCTCGGTGAAACGCTCAAAAGAGAAGTGCAGAGAGAGAGAGAGGCAGACGGGACAGACGGATGCATGACGGCAGCCTGCAGAGTAACAGCACGCTCTCACTCTTGCTGACGCACCACCGCACGGCAGCATGGCCCGGCGACTTAACTCCGCCGCACAGACACGAGGCATTTCTGCCTGCCCTCGGGATTAAAGTAAAAAATTGGGTCAGGAGGGGTTTGCAGGGGGGGGCGAAACCAGGCCCCACCCCCTCCATCCCTAGGGCGGATCTTCACTCTGTATCCACCGCCTCATGCCAGCAACTAATTGATTGTGTCGAACACAAGATGTTAAGGCTTTGTTGACATTCAGGTTACGTGTCAAACGTCAGCTTTTCTCTACACAGCCTTGATGCCAGCAGGTGGCGTAATGGTTAAGGACTCACTGGTTCTAAGGGCCTCTTCTGATTTTTTTTTTTTGTTAAATCGGGAAAAGCACGAGAATGAATGTGGGAGTGAGTTGTGAATGCGAGTTGGCCTGCATGCGCACACGAGCACGCACTCACACACAGGTTTGTAATTATATCTTTGTGGGGACTCTCCATTCATTTCTATGGGGAAAACTCTAATCCCAACATGACGACCTTAACCCCTACCCAGCCCTGACCTTAACCATAAGTAACCAAACGAAATACGAGACTTTTGGGATTTTTAGTTTTTTGATTGCTTTCACAGATCTTTGTGGGGACCTGAAAATGGTCCCCACAATGTTTTATCTGATTGTGGGGTACATTTGGTCCCCACAATGTAATATCCACTAACACACACACACACACAGCCACAGCCCTGCCTTGCCCCGCAGTGCATTGTGGTTCTTCTCTCAGCTGTTCTGACACCCCGCGACAGCGTACGCCACACGTTCTCCACACTCCCGACACCCTCCCTCCTGCTCACGGTTCCCAGGCTGCTCTGGGCCTCCTGTCCGCCCACTTCCTTTAAAAAAAAAACCAGAGACCTGTTCCAGGTTCCTCTTTGACGTGTGAAGCGCACATCGGACAGGGCTGTTTAAGGTGCTATGTTGCACACATACACACACACGGAACACACTTATTATGAGTCACACACACACATACATGCAAACACAGCTGTGAACCCCAGAATCCCACACCTGCTGTTCATTCCCCTCATTACCCACCCCCCCCCCCCCAAACGGGGATCAGCGGAGAGGAATGGGCTGGGCAGCCCCCCAGCTGCCTGCATTCCCACGCCTGCTGTCTGGGCTGTGCCTATGGCCCCCGGGGGACACACATGAAGGGTTGTACAACCAGCCGTAGGGGGCGCTTTGACACAATCAGATATCAGGAAGGGTATAAATGAGTAGAAAGAGAGAGAGCGGGGGGGGGGGGTGAGGCAGCATGAGGAGGAAGGAGTGGCGGCAGGAGGACGCTACGGGGGTCTGTAATAATTCACTGACCATCCCAAGGAGCAGAAAGGCAAATAGGCCGAAGGATGCACATACCCGAACATGCAATACCTGCACTCACCTGTGGAGGGCGCCAGTGGGGCTCGGGCAGCCTCTATGTGTGAGAGAGTGTCCCCTCCTGGGGGGAAACACTTGTGCTTATCCCACAGCCAGGTGGAGCGCAGCACCGTCAGCAGGCACACGTCCCCGTACATTTACCCCAGCCATTAAACGATGGCTAAACATCACCTTGACAAAGACTGGGGCACTTCCCATGCCCATTCCTTAAGCATCACGCCACCTGCTGGTAACCACAAACAACTACAAAGAACCATTTGCACTACATAAGATCAAGCTATGGGTGAACGACAGGAAGCCTCACGAGTAGGACAATGCAGACACACATATAGATGCACAAGCACACTGAGACACACACATATACACTCCCCTCGGCACAGAAGGTGTCATCTGCCTTACACGCTACCAGAAATGGAACCAAGACATACTGTGGATAGCTATTTAAAACACATCCACGTCGTTTTTAAAGCAACTACCCCCCCCATGAACCGAGAGCGACATCTGTCTTCCCATAGAGTCACTCAAACAAATGCTCCCCGCCACCCTGCCCACCTTCAGCCATACTGTCTGTCCTGAGGAGGGGGGGGGGGGTAGGGGGGAGATCCGCTGAAACAACTGGAGACAGTCATTTTGTGTTTGGCCTCCTGGGAAGTTCACGGAAGGTGGCGTGATGAAGTATGTGACCGTGCATGACACAGCCGCAGAACGGGTGTCCCCGACGAGCTCGTTTACGCACACGCGTCTGACGAGCCGCTTGGCACCGCATCACGTCCCCTCACGGCTACGCCGGGGTCCGCCGCTCTCTTTCCCGCCTCCGAGCCCCGGGCCGCTATTTTTAGAAGTTGCCCATGGCAACCCATCGCCGTGCCGCCACCGTGACTATGGGAGCCTTCCGGAATATTGTGATGTAAAAGCAGAAAGTTTGGTTTTGCGTGTAAATACCAGCTGTGTGGAGTCTCCAGAGTCCACCCACCCCTGCACACCCCACGTGGGGTAGGGGGCCGACAGCCACACCCTGCTTCACTAATGCACTAGGGGGCGGCAGCCTAAGTACATTCGATTGTGCTTTAATGGCACTGCTAATGTAGCCACTTCCCGAAACCCAAGCCGGGAGATGCGTGGGAGATCGATCCGAACCGGCCGGCCGGCCTCCATTTAAGCTCACGGCCACCGTTCTGCCCGCTAGACAGCCAGCTAATATCGCTCCCTAGAGCATCAGAATCTGAATCAGGTTCACTGGCCACGCGCAGGGAAAATGTCCGTGGCTATATTCAGTCTGATATATACGACAGATATGTGTGGATGAGCAGTGTATAAGTGCAGGCGAGCAGTGCAAGGAATGTATTATTGAACACAATAGGTACAGAACAATACAATACATACAGCGCAATACAATAGGCACAGCAATCATTGATCCGATTGACCCAATTGGCAAACACGACCTGGGAACGCCTTGATAACTATAGCACCAACCACGAAGCAGAGCCCCCTGGAGGCCAGGAGGACTGGGGGAAATGAGCCATTTGGGGAAAGCTGAGGAGGATTTCCAAGAAGCGCCTCCCTTGACAATACATGAGCTGTGGCGGGTCCCGCGACTCTGAGCTCAGTCTGCACCATGGCGCCCCCTACTGGCCCCTCCCATTTTCCTTTTTAAAAGCTTCGTAGACACTTTCCACAGAAAGCTACTTTCATAAAAACAAGTTACACCCAGCACAGTTATTAAACTCCCAGTTAATAATCCAGCATGATAACAAAGTGGTCAGACCTTGTCAGTTGCCTGAATAATCAAAAAATAAATAAAAAATCATCAAAAGTCCTTAAGAACTATGTCCCCTGCTGGCCAGTGTTGGTAGAGCTGAGAAATTCCTCATGGCTATAATTACATTAAATAAGATATTCAGGCGGTTATTATAAGGATAAATAAAGACAACCTTTGGCCTACAGTTAAACTGCCAAATTACTGTAGAAAAAAACAATGACGTGCAAAGTGTAGAACCACCAATCGCGTGACATCGAGGCGACAGCTTACAGGGCGAAAGCGACATTTACGCCGAACTGGGAATTTTCATGAAGTGTAACTCTGAGAAGTGTAATCTTTTTGCAATTCATCGCCCTATTGGGAGGTGTGGAGGCTATCGCGAACAAGGAAAAAAAAAACAAGTTCCCTTTGCAATTTCCTACACGAAGAGACTCACAGGCCAGAGGAGTGAGGTGCACACAGGACACCGCAAACACTGCGTAAGATGAATCGCTGTGTGGCCCCGAAGCATCAGAAGAGAGCGAGTGAGAGAGCCAGATCATCCCAAGGAGATGCCCAAAGCTTCATTGCCTGTCCTGCATATACTCTTAGCGCAGACAGGACTGAGTGATGGACTACTCAGGGTGGAGGGGGGTGGCTGTGAATGTGTCATCTCTCCGGGAGACAGCTGTCCGGGAATAGCTGACCGGCGTTCCCACAAACCCACGCCAGCATTGAGACAGCCATCCCCGTTTCGACCTTCCTATCTCTCTGTGTCCGGTGTAAGCGAGTGTTGTGGGAGGACTGGCATGTTTTCCAAAGTTTAGTCCCAGTTTAGTCTGGGGCCAGAGCTGGGAGTGGGCGAGCAAAGGCGAGCGGAGCGATAAGCGGCATGAATCACATTGCTGCCGCGATGACAGCCATTATGCCGGCCGAACCGCTTCCCCTGATTTTTGAATAACCATCTGTGGAAGATCAGCTCCAACGAGGTGCCACTACACCATTACATCTTTCCACCTATTCTCCTTTCAGTCATTCACAGATCTCAAACAAGCTCGTGCAAATCAAGCCATAACTTACTATGGGTCTAAATGACTGAAAAGTTATATTTAACTGATTGTGTCTAAAAGACCAGAAAAAAAGTCATCACCTAAGGCAGGCAGTTACGCCACCCATCCTGCACACAGCTTATCCAGCACAAGCTATCGGCGTTATTACACACGTTGGTCGCTTTCGATTTCGTATATTTGTGAAGTTGCGGAAATCCGCACGTTTAACATTAGGAAAATCTTTTTCAGTTTGCGCGGAAACCACGTCCTCTTCCTCACTTCAAAAAACGCTACATGACATCTGCACTACTTGAAATTTCTATAGTTATTTTTCAATATATAGGGTTAATATGCCTAAATATTTAATACTTTATGGCACTAAAGTATCCGTAAACTCCGTACTCTTCCTCTGTACGGTCTAGCTGGAAAACGACAACTATGTGCCGGCGATTCAGAGCCGTGAACGCGGCAGGCTTTGCCCCACAAAGGGATGCGGATCTGAGCGCACCGATAATGTCAGCGCGGTTCCGGGTGCAGCCTGCAGTGAAACCGGTCCTCTGGCCACCTCTCGGAGAACAGAAAGAATGAAAGAAAGAAACAATGAATAACAAAGGCAACAGCCGCCTTTAACCTTTGGGGGATAAATGGGGAAATTGGGAAATCACCTACGACGTGTTACAACTGAATGTGAGAAGTGCATTGTGCAAAGAAAAGACGGCGTGGCATAATAATATAAGCCAGAAAAATTACCCAGTTTCATAACTAAAGCGTTTAAAGCTAAGACCGTAAAACTAAAGTATTCAATTCGGTCAGACGTTTGGTCTGTCTACATCATGTATCCACAAGGATCTCAAGATGGCGAGATAGACACACAGGAACACGGACGCCTGTATTTTATATATTTGTGCTGTAGGAAGTATCTCTGCCGGGAGGCTCAGTCCAGGACAGTGCAACTGTCCATGTAAAACCGGTTATAATTCAGCCCTGTGTCACAAATAGGTGCGGCGACAATTGATCGCAATGGGGAGGGCGAAAAGTTTAGGATAACTGTCAGATTGACAATCGCATAAAGAGACGGGCAAATGAGTGCCTTCCCACTTAATCCCCGGCAGCTAGAGGTGCTTTTTAACCTATTAATACAGAATCTGGGATAGACAGAGCCAAAAATAAAAAGGAAAGCCGTGGTTCATGCACCGGTTCTGTGCACCGTGTTGAAAAGCAGCCGGATGAAGGGAAACACGCGTACAAATCACACTTACCCCAGTCCTTACCTCATTTTTGGAGAACGGTGTCGGTGCCGAGCTGCGCCGAGTCCCCGGTCCCGGTCGAAAAGCGAAAGACACAAAAGCGATTATGCAGCCGGTCGGGGGTACAGATGTAACCAGCCGCCCCGGGTTATGAGTTCATGATCACGAAGAAAACAAGAGAGAGAGAGAGAGAGAGAAGAGGAGGAGGAGGAGGACTGGCTGGCTATTTCCTGATTCGGGAGGGGAGGGGAGAGAAGAGCGCGTACTCGCACGGCAGCTTGCAGGAGCTCCGCATAGCCTGTACACCCACCGCTCATTTATTCCCACTTTACACGTAGCACAGGGTGACAGCGCCCACGTTTAGGTCCTATTTCTGCCGCCTTCCGCCCGAAACACCTATGCTGGCTGGTTTGCCGTGATTTCGGTGCCGGCTCAGCGCTCCCCTCCCATCATAACCCTAAATGATGATCGAGCCGCAGCTTCAGCAGCCGAGATGCGGGTTTAAGCGGGCGATCGTTCCGGTGTGTTCGCTGCTACACAGGCAATGGCAGGCGCACTAGGCATGGAGATAAAAGCCCTTTATCTGATTTTACTGGGCTAGGGGCAAAAAAAAAAAAAAACCGCAATACATGCATTTATTTAAAACGTGTATGTACCTATCAACTATACCCTATTTAATGCCCAGGCTTCTCGATGGTCACAGAAATACCATAATCAACGAGGAAGGAAGAAAGCAAAAAAAAAAAAAAAAAAGTGAACCGTGAGTTTAAAACCGCAAAGCTTTTCCTGTCTCTCACCCCCAACACAGGCAAACCTGGGTTTAAACTCAATCGGTTATTCTCATGACACAGGCGTATAAAAGTATACGTCGACAAAGGTTTAACGAACTGAAGTGAAAATGCAATCGTGTAAATAACTATAGATTAAACCACCACAACACGGATAAGAATGTTCTCGTTTCTCCTTTTGTGTCTCTCAATTGTAATCTCTTTTCTGCGGGCAAAAAAAGCGACAGCAGACTAAAAGTTGCAGAAGTTACTGTAAGGCTGCATATGCTGGGCAGCACCGCTCGTCCATCTCTCGCTGTATATTGTTCAGATGTTCATTTTATGCAAGGAGCACTTTATTCAAATGACTCAGCGCTATTGGTTTCCAAAGATTACCCTCCACGGCTAAAAGCCGCAGGGCATTATATGCTTGTTAAGTATATATTATACAGGGTAACTCAAAAATAGCTATACAATATATTACACATGAGTAGGCCTTTTAGGCCTAAAATGTTTGCGCGAGGATTTTATGCTTCTAATTTCATGTAATTTACTATTTTTCGAGCATCATTACGGCAGGATATTTACATTCAGAATTTAATATGCAAGTTCTTTCATTCTTAAACAAACGTACATACAAACATGAAAATCCCGTGCTGCGATTTCAGTAGGAGAATTTTGTGATCTAGCCTGTAGCGAATTAGCCTTTTGTTCCATTCGCGTATTAAAAAGTATGATTAACTTTTAAAACGCATGGGCAGGTTTTCCTCAAACTCTAAAACCATTCATCTAATACGTTGGCGTTATTGTACTTGCGACCATTTAAGATTACTACCGACAACAAACACCAGGATGAGTAATCAAAACACAGCTTTCTGTAAACAGACAATGTTTTATATCTAATCTACATGCACATATATTATGTCCATTCATTGGGCCCAAAGATGGGGTACACCCTTGATGGGTACCACACAATCATACTGTACGGGCACCGGAGAGATGCCAGCCAGCTGTACTCGGTATCTTTGAACTGGGGGAGTAAACACTCATGACGTAGATATGACATGTGAATTCCGTACGCTGAACAATGCCCCCCACCGAGCCAGCCCCTAAGTCGGCAGCGCTGGCCTCTTGATGGGTCCCCTTTTTTAGGGCGTTTTTTCAGCACAACCTTCCCTACGTTTTATTTCGCAGCATTACAAATGTATTATACTGGCTCCTCGTTATATCGAAACAACCGTACCCATTTTACCAAACGACATAACATCGAAAGAAGCATAATTGGGGTATCCGGGGGAAGGGAATTAGCCGCTGAGACTGACAATTCAAAACTGCCATCGCTGGCTTTAAACCGACCGGGTTTAAAGCACTTTGTGTTTCCGATCAAAAGCACGTTAATGCCGCTACGCTCTGCACCAGCAGAGGGCGCTGAGGATTGCCGGGAATATAACAACTTCTCGTTTAGAATAACACAGCCACACTAAGCTAGGGTTTACCAAGAAATGTAAGCAAAGGTCAGTTACATGATCGAAACCCCAACACTGCCTACTGTACCACTGAACATAGGAAAAGGCACCCAGCTGCAACTACCGCATACTACCGCAATTTCAACAGAAACATCAGAAGCCACACAGAGAAATTGGACAGCCAACAAAACTTTTTTTTTCATTTTATTAGGAAAAAAAAATATCACCATAGAAAATGGCAAATGTTACAAAGCCACGGATATCCAAAAACGTAGCCCAACTGAACCGGTGAGTCATTTGAGGGGAAGCACGCAGTAGCCAAATTTCCACTGTCTGGTTAAGACCGAGTCTTATCTAACCCTATTCTCTGGTTCAACACAATGGAGCCATTTTAATAATAGGGAATAAGGACCTTGATGTGGTTCACATAAAAACTCCACACATTCAGCGGCTCATTAAATTGACACCCAGATACTAGAGAATAAGACACAAGGAGAAAATGACCACAGCCTGTAACATGGCGACTAGCTGGGAGGCCATCAGACCCAGTCTAGGTTCCAGCCTTTAAGTCCAAATTACTGGCTCCAGATTTCTTTCTTTTTTTTTTTTTTTTGGGGGGGGGGGGGGGGGGGGGGTTATAAAAAAATCTAATGAAGTTACACATCACATACATTTGGCTTTAATTATCCAAATAAACAAACCAAAGACCAAAATGATGGACCATCGCATGTGACCGCTGAGGACCGAGACTGTTCACCATTCACCTAAAAGGGGGGGAGGGGACTATTTCCCACTGATAAGTGGGTTCCTCAGCACCACAATGACTGAGTCACCACGCAGGAACATCTTGGAGATGTAGCGGTCCTTGTTGACCGGCTTGGACTTCTTCTTGCCCTTCCCGCTCTTGGGGACCTCAGTCCACATTTCCTTCACGTTCTCCAGCACCATGTTGCAGTGCCTGCACAACACAGGAAGACACATTGACACAATGTTATTTATAACAGGTAAAAATGACCGGTGTACGTACAGCACAAAAACATTACAGATACACATTACAATGTCTGCCTTTTTGTACAATAAATAAGTTATTAGTGGCCAATTACGCCAAAGCAGTATAGCCCAAAGAAGAAACATACAATCCCAAGCTTTGGAACCCAAAACCAATTTCTTGTTCCCCACAACTTCTATATGGACGAATTCTTTGTAGGATTTACACTTAAGGACTCGCCCAGGTCCAAAGTCAGCCTACCTGGTTAACGGACTGGAAGCAGCGGTTAGTTATTAGAGGCACGATGTCACAGTGGGCCTGTGTTCATAGTGGGGTACTACAGGGTTCAATTTTAGGACCACTGTAAGTTCCTAATTTACGTTAATGATATTCAGTGTTTCCCCTACCATTATATTGGGGGGGGGGCGCCCAACCCCCCAACGGCGGCACCTGCCCCCACTTGAAGGTCAAGTTAATTGTATTTAATTTTATTTTCTATTTAGCACCACATCACAAGAGAAGTCATTTAAGGTTACCCTTCCTACAGGACAAGTCTATACATTTTCCTTTTATCAAACAAACTAAATAGCTTTATGTTATTCATCTTATTTACATAACAGCTTGTCATTTTTTTTTTCTCTACACAGTCACGCGTTTACAGTTCTCCTCTGCTCTCTGTATCGCGCGTGGTGGAGCTCCGCCCTGATGCGCACGCACAGACACGTGCACACACACAGGTGAGCACACACAGGCGAGCACACTCCCACCAGCGGACAGAGAGCGCACATTGGAAAATATGTTGCGTAAACCACATGAAAAGCAGACAAAAATATCTATATTATTTATATAATATAATAATAAATGTTCAAATATTTAGTTTAGTTGTTATATTGACTGTTGTCATTAAACGAAACACATGAACACCATGAATCCTCTCCGTGTTGTCCAATTAGAAAGGTCAATAGGATGTTGGGTTACATCTCTGGGTGTGTGGAGTTTAAGTCAAGGGAGGTGATGCTACGATTATATAATTCCTTGGTAAGACCCCACCTAGAATATTGTGTGCGGGTTTGGTCACCATACCTTAAGAAGGCCATTGCTGCCTTAGAAAAGGTGTGATGTAGGGCTACGAGAATGATTCCATGTCATAGAGGAGTGTCTTATGAGGAGAGGTTAGCTGAGCTGAATCTGTTTAGCCTTGAGCAAAGGAAACTAAGGGGGAACGTGATCCAGGTATATAAGATTCTAACAGGTCTGGATGCTGTTCAGCCAAATGGCTATTTCAATATTAGTTTAAATACTAGAACTCGTGGCCATAAGTGCAAATTAGCAGGTGAACATTTTCAAATGAATCTGAGGAAGCACTTCTTTACACAGCGTGTATTTAGAGTATGGAATAGACGTCCTGTTAGTGTAGTGCAAGCTAAAACCCTGGGTTCATTTAAATCAGAGCTAGGTCAGATTTTAACAACTCTGAGATATTAGTTAAGTTCTCCCCAAACGACCTTGATGGGCCGAATGGCCTCCTCTCGTTTGTAAATTTCTTATGTTTCTACCTGTCAAACGCCTTAACACGGCCAAGCAGCTTCTTGTTATTTCGGCAGTTGATGAGGACTTGCGTGTTGTTTTTCACCGACTGGGTGAGCACGGACAGCGGGCCCGTGTTGAACTCCTCCTCCTCCCGCTTCTGCAGCTCCTCCGGCGTCATCTCTGATTTGGGCTTATTCAAAAGACTCCTACAAAAGACGCAAAGACATGAAGTGTTTACTTAGAAATCCCACGCGGGTATTTAGTTAGGCCAGCTCTTTGCAAAGAGTTACACGCACCGGATTAACCACCGGCTAACACATGATACATACGATAAAGAAACGCAACCAAATCGCCTCGTAAACACTCCACTTTAAGAAAAATTGAATAATTACATTAACGACAAAACAAATAACTTACATGTTTATATTCAGACTGCAGTCGCGGTGAATATGAATACCGACTAGATTTAACAAAGCAAACTGGCGTGCTGCAGCAGATGGCGGCTTCCGGTAAACTCGCGTTTCCTTCCGGCGGTATCACTTCCGGGTCACATGTGCAATTTGACTAGAGGGCGGGTTATTGCCCCGTTACTGTGTATTACAGTGGATGCGCTTTTCGTTATGCATCGCGCACATAAGTAATCTGATTAAAGTTTCCATGCATTTTTGAGAGTAATAATGTGTTACTCCCATAACTGCACATAAATATTAGTTTTCATACGACGTGGTTGGAACAACGTAACTTTAAAAATCACTTATATAGCCGGGTAGATTTACAAAAAAAGATATAAAATAGCTATATACTTCCCGAGATTTCATTCTGCAACTTTCTATTGACCATGCCATCGTACTTATGTGAGGCCTCGTTTGTATGAGAAGCACGCATTTATTGTATCTCTCCATCTCCCACAATGCATATCATGCGCCTGATAATATCAGACTAGACAGGATGTTTTTTTTTCTCGCCGTTAATCACACCAATGCCTTATTATTAGGTCAGGAAATGCTAGATGATGGGAGATCTTTTAAACAGGCGGTAAAATAATTCACAGCTTCAGCTGTCGTTTGCTGCGGGTAATAGTGTCTGTTAATGGCTAAAAAAAATAAAAGCAGAAGTAGTGACACTGTGTTTTTCTTTTCGAATGGGTCGTGCAGCGGCGCAGCGTCCCTCTCGCCGGCCTCCGCATAACGTGCGGTTGGCTTCGCCAAACAAGGCCATTTAACAGTCAAAGATATTCCCGCAAGCCCTCCTGCGCCAGCGCAGTCCGGCCTGAGCGCATCCAGGTATGCAAAGCGGAGTTTCAGTACGACCTATTTTGCTGCCCTGGGTGGGGCGACCAGGAGGCTCCTTCTCACTACTACCCGTCTTCCACTTAATTATGTTTATAAATTCGTATATGCTGCGTTTGCTTTACACCATGGAGAACAAAAGGTGCTGTCTAATCGGCATTATGATCCTACCGACAACTGCGCTCTTTCATTTAACGAATGGATTTCAGATTACCTGTTTATCAAAGATATTTGTGTGATACATATCTGTGCAGCCCCGACTGAATGACTGGATGTATAAATTTAAAGCTGTAATCATATATATATATATATCGGGGAGACACATTGACAAGGCAACAGTCTTTTCAGATTATTTTGCGATAGATAGCTTTCATAGGCGTGTAGGGTGATGGAGTTTTGCAGAGAGTGAATCGAATTTGACTGTTCGGATGCACTTGGCTCTTTCCAGGTCTGCCCAGAAGGTTGCCTGTGACCACACCTCGCTCTCCGTCAGCGGGGCTGGGTGGGGCGCATATTTGCATACAGTTAGAGCGAGTCTTGCAGTCGGCAGCGGGAGAGCAGGACAGTATTGTGTGACAGCTGGCCAGGTGGCCCGGCGAGCGGTGACAGGCAGAGGAGTAGCCCAGACAAAACTTCCCTGGCTTTTGCTAGCTGTCGCGCAAAGCACCAGCTACCGACATTTGAAAAGTAATTGGACCTTTTCCTCAAAGTCTGTGGGCTTAAAAGATTTGTTGGAGGGGGAAGTTATGCAGTGTACACACATGAGCACACAGACACCTGTGCTCAAAGAATGCAGGGTTGCCAACTCTCACGCATCTGTCGTGACACTTTCGAATGGCAAGAAATCTTACTGCAAGTCTGTAAGACTTATTCCATTTGAAACCTAAAATTAGCTACACCAAGTGTTTTTTTACAGCAATAAAACAACAATTTTATTATGAGGTAATAAAACTGTTTCATACATGTAAATGCACGTGCAGACTTGTCTCGAATTGAAAATCTCACACCAGCCAGTTGGGCAAACTTGGCAACCCTGATAGTGAACCAGTGACAATAAGAAGCGCTAGCTGGTTGTTCTTCATCTGACCCCTGTAACATTTGCCTAATGCGCTTCGCTCTCTGCCTCCCCATCCTGCCAGTGGATTCTGACCTCACCGCCCCGATGTGTGTCACTGCACTTCCCTACTCACACAGTTCCCCGGATGGCCGGGAAGAAGCAAAACCCATCCTAGGCGCCTTTGGGGACTGCGGGCTGCACAGGGGAGGAACAGGGCTGCACTTGAAATAAGGGCCTCGTGATCGTCGTCGGGCCCCAGCACAAGTCGGAACAAATCATTGTCGCCCCGCTGTGTTCAGGCACGGCAGGAAGTGTCACGTGGAGCTTCGCCAGCGAGCTGCTGTGTTTGCTCTGCATGATAAAAGCTCTGGGTCTTTTAAGCGTAAGAAAGACGCGTGATGAAAACAAACACAAAAAAAAAAACTAAGTTGCGACTCCCTGAGTTACACTGTGGCAGTTTATGCGAGACTCAGCCTCTCAAAGGGAAGGACATGGTGAAAGCAAACGTGACTTAAGTGTTGCACGTTTATGCTCTTTTAGTATTTTCGGAACGATTTAAAAATGAGGGATCGTGTGTAAGAGCCTTCAGGCAGCGCAGGCCTGCAGCTGTGTGTTTACACATGTACTCTGACTAGAGACCGAGAAGGCAGGCAGGCGTGGAGCGGATCCCTAGGGGGGTGCGGCTCTTGACTCCCCTGCCGCATTTGAATAACCTTTATGTGCGCTGGAGAGCGACAGACCCAGCAGACAATGCAAGGGGGGGGGGGGGTACTCTGGCAAACAGCTGATTTTACTAGCAGTTCAGGCTGTGGGCCCCCCCCCCCCTCCACTACCAAGCTTCTGTTACACAAACCGTGGCGTCGGTGAGAGGATCCATCCCAGGGCCCGATTTACATAGGCGGGGGGAGCCTGAATGGGGCAGGCAGATTCTCAGTATCTGGCATGCAAACCAGCTTGGGGGGGGGGCATCAGCCTGCACAGTCTCATGCATCATCCTGCACAGGTGTGTCCACCCCCACATGCCCAGCCCACCCAGCCCTAGAGGCGGGACAAGCCAGGGAAATGAGTGCTGTGATTTCTTTTCTTTACCTGTGGGGGTGCGGGTCTGGGAGCAGTGATAGGTGCGTATGAAGCTGTCGGGGGGAGGGGGGAGGGGGGCATTGGCCGACACCCACCGCGCATAAACGGAGACGGACAGGACCCCAGGACAGTGGTGGTAGACGGGCGACGAGGACAAGGACAGAGAGATGCCACGCTCCTTTCTGGTGAAGAAGAAACGGGGCATCTGCGGGGGATGGAGATGGAGGGATGAGGAAGAAGAGCAGTCACCCGCGAACGAGTGCCAGACAGGTGAGAAAGGTCAGGGCAGATCAGGGCGACTCGGGACAAAACTCACAGGTACAGACACTGAGTAAAGCTGTGTGTGTGTGTTTCTGTGTTATTCACTGTACAGTGCATATCCTCAGTGTGACAAACCCCACTGCTTGGGGACATCACTGTAAACAGTGACCATTTGCCATCTAGTCTGTCTGTCTGCCTGTAGACTGAAACCGCACGATGTTTCACTCATTATGTCATTTTCCGCTCTTCCCTCAGCAACAGGAACGACCCCGCTGCCCCAACACCAATCGTCTTCGCCTGGCTCCGATGCAGAGCCCGCCACGCTGCCTAAGCCCTCCGTCCCCAGCCTGCCAGTGGAGATAGCCCAAGCCTGGCCCCCATGTCTGTCCCAGCACCCCCTGCTGCCTACCCAGGGGCAGTATTACCCCCATGCCGTGCTGTCAATGGCCCCCCGTGCCAAGGTAAGGCTGACGCTATCCTCACAGCCACGTTCACTCACATGCATTCACCATCCAATAGAAGGCTGAGGATTTGCTGACCCCACTCCCGTAACCATGGCTCCTCCCTCATCCCCCCACCAGCCTCGCTTGGCCACTAGTTCCGGGGACTTCTTGTGTGCCGTCTGTCACAAGGTATTCCCGCTGCAGCGCATGCTGACCCGTCACCTGAAGTGCCACAGCCTGGTGAAAAGGCACCTGTGCAGGTTTTGCGGCAAGGGCTTCAACGACACCTTCGACCTGAAGAGGCACATGCGCACGCACACGGGTGAGAGCGCCCCCTACTGCCGCCGCCTGCTCATAGCGCGCGCACGCACCCAGACGCTAACGCAACCGCTCCCGCAGGCATCCGGCCGTACCGCTGCGAGCTGTGTGAAAAGGCCTTCACGCAGCGCTGCTCGCTGGAGTCCCACCTACGCAAGATCCACGGCGTGGCCCAGCAGTACGCGTACCGCCAGCGCCGCTCCAAAATATTCGTGTGCGAAGACTGCGGCTTCACCTCCTCGCGTCCTGATGACTATTTCCAGCACGTACGGCAGCGGCACCCGGGAAGTCCCGCCCTCCGACGGTACTACCGCAAGCACACGCACGAGCAAGGTGCCCCCAATACCACGGACCACAAGATCACCCCCTTAGTGCTCTACCCGCACACCAGGTACTTCATCTGAGGGGGGGGGGGGGGGTTTGGCTGGCCCCTGCCTGCTCATCCCCTCCTTCATACCCATTCCTCCATAAGGGGGACATTAAAAAAAATATATATGTCCATGGAAAATTGTCCTTTATCTCTTTTTGTTTTATTATTTAAAAAAACGTATAATAATGTACAACAGCACTGACAAAAATAAAACTAAATTAAAAAAAAAAAAAATCGGCCAGTTGTTTGCTGTTCCTCTCAAACACCAGTCACACAACAACACCACGGAAAGCAGTTTCTGTTCCGATGTGGAAGCCAGTCGCAGAGGACATGGAGACACAACCCTGTGACAGACAGCATCTCCGCTGGCCTGAGATCATTTTGATGTACGTATGCGCCACCTTCCTCCCGCTCCTCTTCACTCAGTCCAGCGATGTCCACAGTGAGGCGCTGTGCACACATAGTATAGCCTCATTGCATCCTGCAAAACAAACAAGATGGTTGCACTATGCCATGAGAAACAAGCTCTCTCTAATGACATCGAACAGCTTACTTTTGCACACACAACAGAAATAATTTATGAGGAAGCGGTACAGTACTGCATATTCTGCTAGGAGCAATTACATCTAAATGAATACTGCACCTCAGCTTTCATGCTGTGAGACTGGAAGAACACCGCCTCCTTGTGTCCGCACCTGGAATAGCAGGCGGCAAAATGTGAGGCAAGAAAGTGGGGAATCAGAGGCGAGCAAGAACCGAGGCAGGGTACGATAGTGTGGGGGAGACTTGGAGACGTACTTGGGACATGGATGGTCTTCAGTACGAGGCAGGGTGGGGTCTTGGGACACATCTGCTATAATCTGAGTTAGTTCACTGGGAGACATAACCACGGGCGAGGTTAAAATAACGGTGTACTCAAACCGCTTTATGTACATTACTTGGTTACAAAGCTGCAAGACTGTGGACGCCACTCACTCAACCTCGTGTGTGATCTTGTTGACATAGATGCAGCTGTTATCGGCTTCTTGCTGGTAATCGCAGTTCCTGCACTAAAACGCGTTGAGACAAATTTATGAGACGAATCGCCGGGCGGACACAGATCTAAACGCAGAAGCCAACAAATCAGTGATTCTATACACTTCATCCAATCTGTCATAACAGTAGTGTATTAATTTTGCGACGCAGTTTTCGTTACGCCGTTTCGTTTCGTTTACCAATGGACACCAGAAACGTTCCTTCAGTGACCAGAAGATCAAGTACTTAAAGACAGCAAAGACCTTCCACTTACTGCGTAGAGTAAAATGCGGTTCTCTTTGTCTTCTTTCGGATACAGCATGTTGTTGCTATAAAAAACATAATTCCATATGACGTTTCCGGGCATAACAAGCGAGTCAAAAAGTCACACTAATGTTTAACAAACGTAACTTATGAACACAGCCTAGCACTATGATGCTAACAGGCTACCTAGCACTAACTTCAGTGTCCTTTGGTAAAGTAATTCTTACCATTCTTGACAGAACCGGATTCCCACAAACCCAGGCTCATAAGTACCACCCTCAAGCTCCATCTCCAACACACAAAAACGGCAAATAATACCACTTATAGGAGTGAAAAATGCGAATGCGCTCTCCGCACCCACTGCTCAGGACCTCTCACGCATGCGCTGATGAATCGTCGCTCTAATATGATGCTCATATGATCGGCGTGCCGCCCCCTGCAGTCGCGGAGGATCAACTAACTTAACGGCCGATAGAAACCCCGGACTCACTGCTAAAAGTAACTAATAGCAACAGTCCTCAGAATAAATAATGTTCTTATTTTTATTTTGCGTGCTAAAATTAATTGAAATTTTGTAAGAAAAGATGTATTGTGGCTATGAACAAAATTCAGGCATAATCTCGTTTCAACGTCGTATAACCAAGGGAGCGTGTCATTTCTTGCTTATTTACTTAGGGACCTTACATGGGGTAACTAATTTAGCACAAAATGATTGCACACATTACCCAGATAGATGACGAAATTCCGGGTTAATTTTGTCAGTAACGCTGAAGCAGCATATTAACCTCGCGGACTCTTATATCATTACAATTAAATGTGCATGATCAAGCCATATAAGAATGATTAATTGCGTGGGAGACCAAATAAACAGCAAATGCATTGCGGTATCAATCCCAGATCTGCTGTAGAGCTGACAGCGACACTGGGAGCATGCCTGGTAGACTTAGTACAAGGAAATGACCCGAAATTAATAATGCATCTCTTTATTGGTGTTACAAGAACAACTTCGGTGATTACACGTGAGCAAGAATAAACTCTTAAATATTTTCCTCGTAATAAAATAAACGCCTGCAAAATCTTTTAAAAACGACAATATATTACGTTCTCATTATGTTACCTAGTACGTGAAGGTTATGTGCGTCCGTCATGCAGTAACTGAAATATTGCACACTTTTGTTAAAATCACAACCATTGCATACAACTCCCGTTTACATGCAGCACTGAACTCAGCAACACCCACCGCGACCCTCCGTCATCCTCTTCCCGGCTGCTACATTCCGTGTCTTATTAGTAAACATCATGCATCCGTGAACGTGACGAAAATTACGAGAACGTCCCACTTAAAGCCCCCAACCCCGACCTCGATGGAGGGCACACGAACCCTTCGTGTCCTTGGTTACCGACTATCACGGCCCCGTCCACCCAGACTGACCCCACCCCACATTATTATTAAGCATCATATAGTGCAATATGTATTAAAGGTAAAATGCAATACATGCCGAAATGCATCTGCACAAGTTGCACATGTAGACCAATGACTAGTTGGAAAATTCAAACAAGTGTAAACATTAGTGCTGTGTTATACAAAAGAACAGGGCAGGACATATCCAGCCTTTCGACTTGAAGGCCTGTCAGGCCCACCCCTCGCACCTGATTGGCTGCTTGCCCTCTCCTCCTTTTCACACTGGTGTACAGTACAGTGCCCTTTAAGAACCACAGAATTGGTCCTGTTAAGACTAGTTAAGACTAAGAGTCATTTAACATCACAGTTGCGCACGTCAAACGCCATCAATATTCTGCGACAACCCTCCCCCCTGACATGTCTGTGTGTCCTTTGCACGCAAGTCACCATCATCTTCATCAAATCCCCAAGAAAGTGTTGCATCTTCCTATCCTAAGTGGCAGAAATGTTCTGTGAAGTCCTGACGAATGCTTCACATGCCTACACTCAACCCTTGTCAGCAGGCCTCATCAGCAGGCCTCGTCAGCTAGTCCTCCTGAATCTGTTTACAAACATCTGGCTGCCCATTTCTGCTTCTGGCTGTCCATCTTGTTGGATTTACGCATTTCTGTGTGGCACTGCAGACACATCAGAAATCTTTGCATAGAGGTTCCCTTGGTTAATTTCAGCAAAAAACACATTTCCGCTGCAGGGATGAGTCCTGGAAGTTCTGGAAGGTTGCCGTCTCAGAACGTACAACCATGCTGGTCCATTGCCTGACCTCCTGCATGCCGTGTAACCTCAGCGACCTCCACTCGTCTCTCTCTGCTGCTTGCTCTCCACATCTCCTGGACTCAGTCCATCCCTGATTCAGTAAAGCACTGGTAAGGCACATTGAATAGTCCACAGTATTGGTGTATCAGATTTGGGGAGGGTGACTGATCTCTCCCTTGCTTCAACTGAAGAACAGTAGGAAGGTAAAGAAAGCAGAGAGGCTCCAATTTCAAGAAGTCCATCATTCTCTCTGCTGTTCTGCCTGGAACCCTGTGTACCAGTGCCAGCTAGATGGGTTGCCCTGATTGGACATTGCAAAGTCACCTGGTCCATACTGTGTGGCCGGCTTTGTCATGGACCTCCACTGCTGTGATCTTGTTGACACTTTGGTGTTGGAGAAAGGCAACTCCAAGATGCTAGGTGAGATGGAGGGATCGACAAGTGCCCCCAGTGTGAGGAGAGGGGTCAAGAGATGTCTCAACTGCACAGCCTCCTCCAGGCACAGAGTGCCCCCTCCCCACCTCTGCACACCAACAGGTAGCCCTCACAGGTCACCTGAGGCCACTTCACCTGAGGGAAAGAACCAGGGACGGATAGCATCATCAGAAGAGTGTTCGATAATACTGGCATGACCATGATTTTTCCATAGTTGAACTCTAGAGTCAGTTAAAATGTTGTTGAAGGTTTTGGAATTTGGTGTTGATATGAATGCTGTTGATGGTCTTGGTGTTGATATGAATGCTGTTGGTGGTCTTGGTGTTGATATGAATGCTGCTTGGTGTTGGTGGTCTTGGTGTTGATATGAATGCTTTTGATGGTCTTGGTGTTGATATGAATGCTTTTGATGGTCTTGGTGTTGATATCAATGCTTTTGATGGTCTTGGTGTTGATATGAATGCTTTTGATGGTCTTGGTGTTGATATCAATGCTTTTGGTGTTGGTGGTCATAGTGTTTAGTGTTGATATTATCACTGTGTTGATTATAATGTTGACATAAATGAACTGGTATGGGAGCTTATGTTGCTTCTTTGGCTAAGAAGTGGAAGTAGACAGAACAAAAGACAGGAGCCTGAATGCCACAGTGGAGGCCATTAATTCCTGCCACGACCTGCTGCACACCTGTCCCATCACTCCGACCAGCAGGTGGCGCCCTCCCACAATTCCATATACAAGTTCACCTACGTTTGGGTCTGTTCTTCGGTTTTGAAATATTTGCCATATCTACTCATTTGAGAACATAGATAACTGCCCCTACCCTGTGGAAGAGCAGCAGGTATCAGTGTAGAGGGATCACTAGCGGATGATGGCAGACAGGAGGCGCCGTTGTCCTCTGTAGGCACATAGATTGGGCCAGAATGTAGGATAATGGGGAAATGGATCAATCAAGTGGCAGGAAAGAGAGGATATAAAGGCAAAGTTCTCCTGCGAGACTCTATAGCGTTATACGCTACCAAGAAACCTGCACATCAGCACACAGAGTATCCTTTGGCAAAATTTACCCTTATGTATGAATACATGATATATGCATTTATATTAAGATCTTCTGCTTTCCAAAACCAGACCCAGTGTCAGTCAACCCATTAGGAGACATAGGCGGCTGCGTAGGGTGTCATCTTCTGAGGGGGCACCGACATGGCAAAATGCCCCCCTCCTGACCTGGCGGAGCAGCTCGGCTATGGCTCCACATGGGCTTTCACCGGAACTATCTATGCCCCCACCATATCGTTAAATCAGTCTGTATAAGAGGAAACAAACACTCAACCAGACTCTCACTGACTGAATCTACCCCACAAGGGATCTGCCGGGGTGCGCGTACTGGGCGAGGAGGAGCTCAGCTGCTGGGCTCTGATGCCTGGAGATGGGGGGGGCGGGGGGCTAGGGTCAACCGTAGCCCTCAGACCTGGGTGGGGGGGGCAGACATTCAGCTCTGAGGACAGAGGGGACATAAAAGAAGGGGCAGGACATCAGACCAGGAAGACCAAAGCTTTCTGGTAACGTACCAAAAAAAGTGGGATCCAGTCAAGCTTCTTTCCATGGCTGCATTTGCTTAACAAATTCATAACGTGAAGAATAAGTGCAATAGAATCACCAAGGGCCTAATTCTCCGTGGCCACCAGGGGGCAGCGTTGTGACTTTAAACTCAATGATCTGATGACAGAATGGAAAATATCACTGGAAAAGTTGCAATGGTGGGTAGCGCTGGGCGGATGCTTGCCTGAGTCGTCCTTGATGCATATGCTCTCGATCTCCTCCCGGAGCGTCGCCATCTCCCGCTCCAGCTCCCCGTTCCTCTTCTCTGCCTCCCGAAGCCTCCTATAACAAGGGGGGGGGGGGCAGCAATACTTGCGTTAATCATCTCCTCTATGCAGAAATCACTTGCATGTGAGCATCCCATCCCATGAAAGCAAAGATAAAATATATGTAAATTACTAAAATGAGACAATCATGCAGGTCATCCAGACTCTAATCTCGGGAGAATCTGTTCTAGAAACACCTGTAGCTGACATGCACATGGACAAGTACCTGTGCAGGTCATCGCTCCACGCCGTGTTTAGCTGTGCCTTGTCGCTGCCACACACAGCATCTGCTGTTCCTGGCACGGCCAGCAGGGGGAGCACCTGCAGCACTGGCAGCTCAGCGCTGGGACTATCCCTAAGCTGCCATACTGGACTCTGCAACAGGCACAAAGTGAGTCGTAGTGTCTTGAGTTATCACAGCTGCCAATTGCGATCTGGCTCTCACCAGTTTCTCCTGGAACCTCAGAGTGTTGCGGTCTTTGACTGCCTGCCTGTCAATCTCCATCATGATGTCATGACTCCGATCCATTGCCCCTGTCTCTCTACAGAAAAGAAAGAAACCTTTTACGTGTGTTAAGCTCTATAGACAACTTCCACAATCTGTGTGACTTAATAAGATGCATTATTTTCATTTGGGCAGCAGGGGGCGAAATTCCTACCTTTTGGATAGAAGCTGAGAATGTGTCTCACCTCGTGGCTGTGTAGGAGTAGCCCACAAAGGCCAGGTGAACCCCCACAGGCGCCCGGTCCATGACGTCACACAGCGTCTCCTGTCGGACACAGAGTTTCCTCCACACGTGACTGTGTTCCCAAATGATTGTGCCGAGAAGCTCGACCTGCCGACTAGCCCTTCAGACTTCGTGCCGGTGGCACCGTCAAACGTTTGCTCCAGCAACACCCAAATTTAGACACAGCTTGAGAAATGACAACAACCCGGCCAGTTTTACCCAGAAATAGCTGTGTTTATGTTCGAAAAAGAAGCATGGATGTCAGCTTGCCAGTAATAGCCCACCAGTGAAAGGAGCTACATTTCTGCGCCCCGGTTTTTATGCGAGAAGTACAAAGAGAACTTGCCACAAGCCCAGAACGTCAATAAACTGCAAATTTCATAGGAGTGAACACAGTATAAAAAAGCCACACGTGTCTCTGGATAATTATAGCAAAACCTGCCGGTGTTTCGGTTTCCTCAATCTTGCTAAAAAGTTTACGTTTTTGGAGAATGCGGAACGCGTTCCCGTAGCTATGGTTAAGCAAAACAGACATATGTATAATCAGTGAGAGAAAGAGCAGGGAGCCACGTGTGCATGGTTGGAATCTAGATTATTAAACCCCGCCCCAATGCAGCAGGACAAATCGCTAACTGCTGAGGATTCTAAGGGCTCCCACAGGAGTTCCATAAACCCCTGGGGAGGGTCCCTTTAAGCATAGAGCCCCATGTGACTTGGAGTGAATCATTGTCTGTTTGTTTAATGTTGAACATAGTAGAGGAAACCGCCGGTAATGACGGCAGTGGGTGGGGGTCAGAGTGGGGGTGAGGGTCGGCTCCATAATTACCATCTCACTGAGGCAGTCATCGAGGACGTCGAAGTTGGAGGTGTCCGTGGGGTTGGACACCTCTGGCAGGAACGGCGCTGGCTGGCGGTGCAAAGAGCTCCAGTCCAGGCCGGAGAGGAAGGGGTGCTTCCGAAAGTCCCCACAGCCGCCGGCACCCAATCGCTTCTCCCGTTCGCAGATCAGACCCTCGATGAGTGAGCGTGCCTCAGCGGAGACCTCGGGGCCCGACAGCGGGAACTCAAAGTACTCCTGGAGAATGCGTGCGTGCGCACGCGCACACACACACACACACACACACACACACACACACACACACACACACACACACACACACACACAGTTCATAAACTTTCGGCCCTCGTTTATCGCGGTTAATCATTTCCAGACTGTACCGCGATACGTGAATTTCCGCGAAGTAGGAATTCATAAGTAGGAAAGGATAATTTTCGTAGTTAGAGTATAGAAAACCTGTTTACGACCTTCTAAATGCGGTTTTTAATATTATTAGAGCTCTCTAGACAGAGAATAACACCCTTTAGTCACCATTACTGTTATGTTTGCTGGACACGGAAGCAGGAACGGGGAGACGAGGAATCAGGATCGAAGGGTTTATGTGGAATTACTCCAGATAGAGTAGTGTGGCGCACAAGAGAATCGTACAGGCAAGTCATGACAATTACACTCGTATTACCCAATATATTAGACAAAATAAGACATATTACACGTTACAAATACCATATTATTATCATTGTGCATTTAATTACGAAGAGCAAAGCTGCTTCCAATGCGTAGCGATGTATCATTTTCACTGTCTCGATCAACTTCATAATGAATAAACAAAAAACCGCAATGGAGTGAAGCCGCGAAAATCGACTGTATATATGTTATTGTGGGAAGTTCCAGGGGCATAATCAGGGGCGGAGCCATAAGAGGAACCTCCCGTACACTAAATACAGATAATTTATACTGATATGATTCTTCTTAACAACTAGAATATATTTATATATTTGCCCCGGTACCTTGTGTGAGGTTGTTTCGCCACTGGGCATAATCCAAACTTTGATAACTGTAACCCTTAATCAGTCCTAACCTTAACCATAAATAAATAATATAAGTCTTTTGACATTTCTAGTTTTTTAATTGTAGTCACAGTTTTTTTCATATGCGTGGTGAAGTCATGGTCCCCAATACCACCACACACACACACACACACACACACACACACACACACACACACACACACACACACACACACACACAGATACACACCTGCACAGAGTTTCTGGTTGCTAAGGAACTATCACCAGCTCTGAGCAGTTTACCAGCAGTCAACCAACTCTCAGTCCTGTAAACCACTGTAATTTCAACCAAGTCCCAGTTAGGTACTAACCAACCAGTTTCGCTTTCCAGTAACAAGCTGCAGACATTAAGACGTAAAGCAGTCTGCCTGGATCAGCATGTCTGCTGGAAACCGTCTGCCCTCACCTTGAAGTGGATGATCTTGGCGTACGTCTCTGAGATGCTCTCTGCATAGAAGGGCGTGGTTCCGAAGAGCATCTCGTACGCGCAGATGCCCACCGCCCACCAGTCGCACTCCGGTCCGTAGCCGCCGCCCCCCTCCACGGCTCGCAGGATCTCGGGGGACAGGTAATCCGGCGTGCCGACCGCCAGGGATGAGAAAACCTGAGAGGGTCCATGGGGGTGTCAGTCAATAGTGCATGCAGCAGGAACGCCGGGCAGATAACGGGAACGCCGGGAACGCCGGGCAGATAACGGGAACGCCGGGTCCCTCACCATGCCATCTTCCTGAAGCCTCAGGCACGAGCCGAAGTCGCCCAGGCGAATGTGGCCATCAGCGGTAAGTAGGACGTTGTCTGGTTTGATGTCCCTGAGCGGTGAGGGGTGAGGGGTGAGGGGTGAGGGGTGAGGGCAGGCACAGGGCACGTCTCGAATTGCATGGCACATCCATACAAGAACATGGCAAATACATACATACATACATAAATACATACATCTAGCAGAGGACGAGCAGTGGGTGATATAACAGGTAGCCTGTTTCAGAGGCATGGAGTGCTGGCTCTGAGGCTAGGGATCAGTGCCAGCAACTGGAAGGTTGCCGGTTCAAATCCTGTGAATGCTTGGAGTGATTCTACTCTGTTGGGCCCTTGAGCAAGGACCTTAAGCAGTTGCCGCTGCAGCTGCAATTGCCTCGTCCTGGGTATGATGTTAATCTACATCCAGCCCCATAAGGAAGTCCTCCAACTCACAGGGGAAAAAGTTGAGGGTTGGTGGCAGGATTGACACTCCAGTCACCGGAGAAAACCTCACACTGGTCCATTCAGATTAGTGTGGTGCTGAGGTATCACCTGCCGCACGCCTGCACTCAGGTTCTCATCCCTGAGGTGGTTTGTCGTGTGGTGGGTGTGGCAACGCGCTGTAATCTTTTTTCAGAGAAACTGAAGTTGTGTTTGGAAATGAAACACAGGTTTTTGATGTTGGGCTGTACCTATATGAGTTCACCACGGTAAGGCTTAGGGCTGGGCCCTGGCACAGATGCCCTGATTCAATTCACTCCTATTTGATTAGGTTCCGATTCGATATGAAACCCATAGGAATGTGATATGAAACTCTATGTAGCAGCTTTCCGTATTTGGAGAGAAGTTTGAAAAGCTCTAAATGGAAAGCAAAATTACAAATGCAGAGTCACTGGAACCAAACTGTGAAAACCACAAAAAAAAAAAGCGCAAAGGCTTGTATACCAACATCTTTTCACTTGAGGAACATTTGGGTTTAGTTCTCCAAAAACAAAAGCAATCAGTCTCAGTCGAACCACAAACAATAACTTCTGACTAAAAAGAATAGCTGTAAATAAAAATGGGCAAATCTAAACCTCGCAGGCCATGTTTACGAAGGACTTTATCTTAGATATGTGCCAAAATATAAATTAGAGCCTTTTTATTTGAGGAACGGAGTGGAATTATTTAGGGCTGGGAAACAGCTCTGATCTCACATTCCGATTCATAAACGCCCGATTGGATTCCATTTCATTTCAATTTATGACACATTCAGTAACATGCGATCGATCTAGATCGATCTTGAGATTTTGTTGGTCAATACTGAATCACGATTAACCGTAAAATCGATATTTTGTCCCACTCCTAGTAAAGCAGTACCTGTGTACATATCCCAGCCTATGGATGGAATCCACGGCCGTCACCAACTCTGCCAGGTAGAACTGGGCCATATCCTCTGGGATCCGGTCCCCGAATTTACTGAGCAGGGTCAGCAGGTCACCACCAACGTAGTAATCCATCACCAGGTACTGGGTAAAAATTAGGGGTTTATTCAAACATTTACTACGGTTAACAGCAGCCTATGTGTTTCATTCAGCAAGCTCCTTAACCACAGCACCACCTGCTGGCCACCTTGATTTTGCAGGTTGACTTTAATAATGAGAGTGGCTAC
Organism: Brienomyrus brachyistius; assembly: GCF_023856365.1. NCBI lineage: Eukaryota > Metazoa > Chordata > Actinopteri > Osteoglossiformes > Mormyridae > Brienomyrus > Brienomyrus brachyistius. Next base: position 632,875 of record NW_026042333.1, read on the forward strand.
CAGGTAGTTGTCGTCCTGGAAGGCGTAGTGCAGCTCGGTGATCCAGCGGCGATCGCCTTTCACCAGCACCTCCCGTTCCTCCTGGTAACACCCTGTCTGATGGGGGGGGGGGGGGGGGTATGGCATGTCATGTTTTGCTGATAACCATGAATGTTCCCTCATTTCAAGGTGTCACTGGATTTATGCTATGCTGGCTCTTCTGTTCCACTGGCACCAGCTGGGATTCAACCTTTTTCACGGCAGCCATTTTTTTTTTTAACCTCTATATCTCAGCTGTCGGGGGAGGGCCTCACATCTCCTCGCTTCAGCATGTCCCACTTGTTCATGATCTTTAGGGCGTAAATCTGCTGTGTCTCACGCATGCGTGCCAGCGCCACCTGCAGGGGAAGCAGTCAGATTCAGACAACGGGAAACCCCCCCCCTCCCCCCCCCGGGCCCCTCCGCAAGGGGGGTTGAACCCCGCCTCCTCACCTCACTGAAAGTTCCTCGGCCAATCACTTTGAGGATGTCAAAGTCGTCGCGCTGGATACGAGTCTTCTTCACCTGCCTCACCAGTGGCTCAGCTTTGATTGGATAGGAGTCAAGAGAGATTGTTGCCATTGGTTAGTCAAACCCATGTGACAGCCAAAACCTCAATGGATTTAAGCAGCTGATCTTATTATATGAATGGATGCTTTAGACTTCCCTCATACTGATCTAATCAGTAGACAGGCTGGGGCCTGGGAGGCTTGGCAAGTCCCATCTGTTCATGGGGAATGTGGTAAATCCCACTTTTACACGCAATGTTTACTGTAACCCCCCCCCCCCCCCAGACCCTCCGCAAAGGCCCATTCTGTTCCTTCTACCTGTCAAGCAGCCACTTGAAAGTACAGGGAACCATGCGGCTTCCCAGGAAACACGGGCAACAAACAGTGAGGACTGGCCTACGTCATGCCAGGCCTGGGGGGGGGGGGGGCGGGGCGGAGCTGGGGGCGGAGCTGGGGGCGGAGCTGGGGGCGGAGCTGGGGCCCGCCCAGCACTTCTCCTTTAAGAAATCAGAGCCACAAATAGCCCAGTGGCTAAGAATAGCTGCCGCTGGTTAAGTCTTTTTTAAGGCAAGTATTCCAGACCTTCACATCCTTCCCTCTCGCTCTCTCAGGGTCTCATGCAGACAGGAATGCAGGCGAGTCCAAGGCAACACTATAAACTGTTTTAGTGAAAGGAACAGGGAAGTTTCCAGAAACGGCTGAACCCCCCCCCGCCCCCCCAGTGCCCTGGGCCCTCCTTTCCCCAACAAAATTCAGAAATGCAGGGCTTATTAATAAACGCTCAGCTCACCTACCTTAGTGTCACACCTGTCCCATGATGTGACATGCCACCAAAGCGGCCACCAGATGGCGCCACAGAGAGGCCACAGCCTAGAGAGTGAAGAGGGAGGCCCCTGCCCCCCCCCCATGTTAACGGGGCTAGTGACAGAGAGCAGGGTCCCCATGTGAAGTGGAAAGTTGAGCGTGGATGTGCTCCCCCCCCCCCCCATGCTCCTCGCAAGGGCTGTGTTTACCACCGCCCTGCTGTCGTGGATGGGGGCCAGCCCATCTGCCAGCCTCATAAATGGAAATCTCTCCAGCGGGGGGACAGGGATGCAGCACACTGTGTCTGCTCTGTGTCCCCCCCCCCCATGTCCTCTTATTCTTCTGTGCCCCAAAAATTCTCCCTGACAATGATGCCTCCATTCTCCATCCCTCCCTGTAATCCCTGTGGTTTACAGGAAGGACCCCAAACCCTTCTGGTTGGAACAGTAAGGAGGAGATCAGCTAGTCTGAACATACAGTGTGTCAGAACCGGGCCGGGTCCGCCAGCAACCCCCAGGCCCGATCGCCCGGACCTTGCACTGGGAGGGCTGCGGGCTGTTCCTCTATGTGTTCACTCTGGCCGGGTCCCCAGCTGCCCCCCCCCAGCCAGCCAGCCATGTAGGGAGTGTCAGCCTAGTATACCACACTCATGCACAGCAAGGCGGGTGGGAGGAGAGAAAGCAGGAAAGAGACAGAGAGGGAGGGAGAGACAGAGAGAGGAACACAGACAGACAGACAGACAGACAGACAGGCAGACAGGCAGACAGGCAGACAGGCAGACAGAGTAACAGAGAGGGAGACAGAAAGAGAGAGAAACAGAAAAAGAGACAGACAGACACAGACAGTTCCTTCTGTCTTCACCCTCAGGTTGTTCTTGTGGTTTAATACTGACTAATTGCTGCTTATGGACTATTTCATGACAGGTCAGTAGGTCACTTGAAAACGTAACTCGTGGTGTGTGGG